>NW_023596420.1:35932480-35969476 GCF_011947565.3 Pollicipes pollicipes | reverse complement strand
GTCTTGGGCCTGCAGGCGATCGGAAAGTGCCAAAAGCCAGAAAAAACCCTTTGACAACCTGAATGATTTTTCGCTTATGTTCACTTGCTGGAGACTCCGATTGCCAAGTAGCAGTCTACGATCCCCTTGATTTCTCAGCACTTGCTCGGAGGGTCCTACGCTATTGTTGGTGCCCTGAATGCGAAACTGCCAGGACACTCACGGATTGGCCACGATTGGACACTCACGGATTGATTGATCAGTGGCCCTTCACGGATTATTCCCGTCCGCCCGACAAGCTATATGTTATTGTCGGGGGCCCATATGATGACCTGCTGGGCACTCAGCTTCTCACGAGTCCTGCACATTGGTCTCGTCCTGTCCATCTTTTCGAAGAGCCTGTGCTGTTGCTGGGGGCCACATAACTTAACCTAGTGGGGCACTTGATGCTTAGAGACGCTCTTCGTTGATCTAGTGGTCTTTCCAACAGCTGGAACTTGAGGAGAACCCTACAATCTGTCGGGCCCCTTTCCCGCTCCCCTGCAGGAGCGAAAGCGGAAAGGCACACTCAATCGCATGGGGGTGGGGGTTGGAGGGGCACAACATTGGCGTTGGACATTTTATATTTTCTCGGGCGGGCTCACGCTGTTGTCAGGCGCTACACGTTTGCCTTCAATGCACTGTCAATCAGGGACCTTCATATTAGTCTTGGACTCCTCCCGTTTGTCTGGAGGCCCTGCCCTCTTGACGGGCCATATATGTTATCGGAATGGCCCCCAATACTTGCCCTAATATCGAAATTGCCCTGCCGGGCAATTCCGGTTCTTCAGGGGCCCATCACATTAGTCTTGAGGTGTTCTCGTTTGTTTCGAAGGACCCTACATTGTTGACAGGGTCTTTTTGATGACCTACCGCTGCACCCTCGACCACTTAGGAGCCGTCCCTATTGGTCTTGGTTGCCCACTTTATCGGAGGACTTCTTCTTCTGACGGGGCCTTTCATCTTGACCGACTGGGACACTGTTATCGCTCTTGGGTCCTCCAGCTTGGTCTTGGGATTTTGCCATGAAGCCAGAAGGACCTCACGCTGCTGCCGAAAGCTCCACCTGTACTTGCGAGTGTCAGTATTTCCGTCGCCATGGCGTTTCGTCTGCTCGCGCATACGGGCCTGCCTAAGCTACTGCATGTGCTGAAGACCGAGATCCACCCATGACGATCTTTCTTGGCGCCTTAGCCACAGATAGCAGCAGCCAATATGTTCCAACGAGTCTGTGAGCGCCATTGTGTAATGTAATCTTATGCGCCGCTGACAGCATATTTCATCCCTTGGTTGTTAAAGCTGACGCTCATTTACTTGTCCATTGCATTAACACACTGTTAATACTAATGTATCTCGTAATGCTTCGTCATAGTCAAATCAAAAGATCTGCGTTAGTCATAAACCAACCGGTTATTACCACGATGAGCCGGCTAGCGGCCGGAAGTCAGTTGGCCACAACAAACCTTAAGATGAAATGTGGTGCTTGATTTTGTATGGTGTTTGGCAGTCTAGTTTCGCTAATTTTTCCATAGCGCCTTCAAATGGTACAATCTACGATTATCTGGAGAAAATGAAAGTGCTCCATGTATGCACATACGTGCCAGGACCGGTTTTCCGGGACTGCGCGCAGAAAGATAGCTTCCCGCATAAATAATCAGTCATAAAAAATAATAAAAAATACATGACCCAAAGAGAGGCCTGAAACGAAACCGTCTGGAATACAGCCTAACAAGACACGATGGCGAAATCGTATTGCGTCACGGTATGATTTAGGCTAGATTAGAGCCTTTTTCGCCAATAATGACCATTTCGAGGCTATGGGACGCATGAAAGTAAATTATGGTGGGGCAAAAGTACATGCACTTGAGGGTTCATCCACCGAGACTTGGGTCACACGGGGACTCCCGTCCGGGGTATGTGCTTGGCGCCCGGACCGGACCACATCAAGGTGTACCTAACCGCATTCGTGGCCGGTGCAATCAGTGCATGTAGATTCCAACGGACAAGCGGGGCGTCGCGAGGATCCAGGATAAAGCGACAATGAATAATGCAGGACGGATCACCGCGGTACAAACATTGCTCAACAGGTAAGTTTTTTGCATCAGTGTCTTTACTTATCACGCGCCCGCGTGGCCGGTTGGATACCCTTCTGAGCAAACATCACCATATAGGTGGCGCCAGCTGCGGAACCGCTCCCATGTTCAGCTGCGACGCGTGAGGTTGGTCAGATCGGCAGCGACTTTCTTGGAGAGCTGTCCGTCCTACAATCTATCGACCATCTGCTGTAGTTCAGCAACTCGAGACATACACGTTGAACGTCCGGTCAACCGTCTCCGCAACAGAGGGTGCATTACCAGGCTCACATACCTGACTTAGCTATAAGGTTTTATGGACGCTTTGGTTCAGAGGCAGCCAAGAGACCAGGCCATCAGTCCACGGATCGCCGTCCCAGCCACGCACCCAGAATGGACATGTGGATGTTGTGGTCGGATTGCGACACCCCGTGTTCAGCAAGGTACGGTGAGCAGTGATGCTCGTGACCCTGAACAATCAGCTCGCCGATGCTGACTCAGCAGCTGAGGCTTATCAGCTGAGGCTCAGTAGCTGAGGCTCAGCAACTGAGGTGAAACTCACGAGCTGAGCTCACGAGTGAGCTTCACGTTTAATCGTGTGGAGCAATGACAAATGCTGTGCTTATTCACCTTCGATCAAAGACACGCTGTATTGCACACCAGCGTCTGAGCATGGGGAATGCCCCCCCCCCCCCATCTTTCCGATGATATTCCCAAAGAGCCCCACTCGGGAGAGCATTATTCACTCCCCGCGCTCTGTATGCCAGAAGTAAACGTCTGCCCAATAGCGTCGTTTTTCAGCCAGATGTGGCAAAGCGCACCGCGGTATAAAAAATGACACTGCGCGTCTGCTCCGTCGTTTCCGTCGGGCCTCTTCGCGATGTAGAGTCGGTCATGGCATTTGTGGACTTTTGAGTTGCTGCGCTGCAAATAACCAGCCTTATTTCATCGTGAATTAGTGGCTAAATGGGGGCACCTAAGAAACGTTGAAATGTGTCACTGCGATGCTCAACGACGATCAATGGCAACTTTCAGCATTTTCGCTGCACTGACATATTCGACGGCAGCTTGAAATGATTTGCACAAATGGCCAGCACATTTTGCACAAATTACCAAGCATATTTCAATGATGCTTTAAAACGTATAATGGGAATTATTAAATAGCGATTAATTCCGTATTTCAGGATTACGTTATGAATATCAAGCACTGCACGATAATGCAAATGCAGCAATGTAACACGTGCACATGTTGCACGACCATTAATGCACCGTCATTTACTGGTATCAGCTTAAGATACCACAGAAGTGTTGATATATGCCGTGACGTTCCTCACCGATGATAATTGATAGCTTTGTGGAGTTTGGTAACATGTTTCGACGGCCACGTTAAGCGGTTTAAACGAACGGTTAGCATGTTTTTTCACGAAAGGCAAAATACACGTCAAGCATGCCTTGAAATTTGTGATTGAAAATTTGTAATGTCGATTGATAGCACATTCTAGCACTTCATAATGCATATCAATGATCCTAAAATGCTATCATTTCAGCACACAAACTCAAAATGATTAAAGGTCAGAATCTTGAGACTCACCTTTGTCAAATACCTTTTGCCTACACAGCACAGCACAGCATAAAATAGCAAACACGATGGTCTTTGAACAGGAACTTTCTTTCTTTTGAACAGGAGCTTTCAGGAACAGGAACTGTTCATCCGAGATTGTGACGTCACGGCCTGTGGCACAAGCTGTGCTTAGATGTCAGAAGGGACTGTGATTCCAAAGCCATCCATGCAAAACATTCAATAATGTATGCTTCTTTGAGCTGCGGGTTCAGATATACTGAGGCTCATTTTTACTACGCCGGCCCTGAGTACGTGGAGTTTGTGCCTCGCACGGTCCCTTGGCCCGTCGCTGCGGTCGACGTTATGACGGTACAAAACGTGCCTCACCTTCGCACCAGTTGTACGGGAAGGAGATTTTCCGTAACATCTGGGCGAGCCTCACATTAATGATCCGTTTTCTGCCGATATCGGTTTCCAAGCAGTGCAGCCTTGACGTTCAGGTGTATGGTAACCATCGCCTTGCAGTAAATTTCCTGTTTTCGAAACTTGAATACTGGCAACAATGGTCTTAGAATAGCCGGGGCCGTGGAACAAAATTCTTCGGAACACCTCAAAATGTTTTGTCTCGGAAGGCTACCAGGCTGGATAATTTTCTACTTCTTTTTATGGTAAAATGGACGCATACTCTCCGCAAAAGTGGAGAACCTAGGGAGGTAAATTAAGTGTGTATAAATGCCTACCAACGGCTTAATCGATCAGGTTTCCAGATTTTTCCGGAAATACCCAAAACTCTGCAGTTGGCGGAGCATTCGCCGTGGTCGCGTGGTGAGTTATGGGTTCGAATGCACCATTTTATCAAATAAACGCCAACATCAAAACATGTCGGCATCATCAGACCCTTGAATGGAGTCAGTCGAGCGTTGATGTCCGGTCACTGAACATCGTCAAGGCGCCTGACTGCGTCCCGGGCTCTTGAGCCATTCCAAACCTTAGTTTCGGGACCCAGAGCCTTAATTCCATGACTCACCACACTGCATCGGCTTTTCATTGCCACCGGATGACATCAGATGACACCTCGCGGCACTAGATAGGGTGGACGACACGCCACAGCTGACGGAGCGTTCGCCCATGGTCGCATAGTGGATTGTGTGTTCGAACCGGGCTGTGAGTCTGGCGTTTCTTGGCTGCCGTTACGGTAACAGGTTTCATTAACCACACGCCGCAGTTCCGTAACAGTGATTGCCACTTGGACACAACAATCGCTTTTTACTCCTATCTGAAAAATCCGAGGCACCATTGCTACCAGTAGCCGTCTGATTCACACCAATGCAAATTGCAAAGCTCCGCCTCGATGATCCTGGACGTGTCGGTGTTTATGATAGTGTGATCTTGTCAACGCCAAGTGAAGAATTTGCCTCAATTAACATTATTTTTAACGCTTACTTATTTCAATCGCGGTGGGTATTTTGTGCTCATTCTGCCTATGGCTTTGTTTGCATCAGCACACATAAACAAGCGCGAACATATTACAACGCAAAGTAGATAATGAGCCAAATTGTTCTCTTTCTAAGATACAGCATAAGCTAATCATAAAGTTTAGTCTAGTGGTTAAATCGGCTGTTTTCAAACGTTCAGTTTTGGCTGAAAGTTAGGTGCAGAACGTTGTATATCAACCAACTGACCCTATGGTCTTAACCAAAAGTCGTCAGCCGGTGTATATCAATGAGAGCTATTGCTGTTTATTATACAAGTACCCTAGCTTATACGAAATTGCTGTTGCAAACGAGTGAACTGATAACATGATGCTCCAATCAGTCACACTTTTGGTTTTCTAACTCCATGAAGACTGTCTCTTAAACAAGCATGCACAGCCTGTAGCCACCTGTGGTGATACTGCACGAGTATGTCCCCGGTCCATTTGCTTGCTCAAAAGATCCCTCCATCAAAGCTCATCATTCCAGTGGCATTGACCGGGGCGGCGTCGACTCGCTGAACGATGTGTATTACATAGCCCACACACCGGTCTGAATGGACACAAGTTTGGCAGCTCTGGCGAAATTCGTCGTCAAATGTCGTCATGTCAACACGAGGCAAGTGTCTACCAAAACATATTTTTACCGAGCGATGCGGCTCTCTTACAAGTCATTCGTGACTGACAGGGTATCACGCTTTTTCATGGATAGTTTCTGGGCTTCAGAATGATTATTGTTGAATGCTGTGCAGTTAGGAAAATTATTTTCATAAGATTAAGTGAGTGAGAACTGCGGATAGTAACGGAGAAAGGACAACTCGAAAAAAAATGCGCACGCACATATAGCAGTGAGATTAGGAAGTCTCCGAAAGGACAAGGAGCATGTCTCGCTGCCTGCCGCCTCATTTTAGCTGGGCTATCGATGGGGTGAGCCCAAAATAAGACATGTATGGTGAGTAAGCAAAAGTTATACACGATAATTTGAACGTGCTTTACGATGACATTTCTTCCAGGAGACAAATTCTCATTGTTTAGGCTACGGTGACTTCAATTTGGAGGACGGTTTTAGAACAGCAGACGCGGCAGATACTTCGTGTTTCGGGAGGACGGAAGAAATGTGTCAAAATGATGAGCATGTACGTATCACTGTGAAGCGATTGAATACCGCTGTCTGGTCATACTTACTTCATAGTTGGGCCAATGGATTTATAACTATAGTGGTTCTGACATTGCTAAGCGCGACCATGCATGGATGGTACACCCATGCCGTTGTGCTCTTTGTAACGACATAACTCAGCCCCCCATACTTTTGAGACGGCATGTGCTCCAAAACGTTTCTGAATTTAGACACGGGGCCTAGGTTTGCATTACGCACATCGTGTGCTGTCGACCACCGGGGATGTCGTGCAAAACATCGACCTAAAATCTGCACGGACCTCCCGATGGCTTTCATAGGGCTATTCGCACAAGCCTTTCCGCGTGCTTCGGACGCTTGTCAAAAGCAGGTCACGTCTGAGAGAATGTGTGGCCCCGAATGAATGCATACCCGAGGGTGCTTAAATCGACGGTCTAAGACAGATTGCTCGTCGCGATGAAAGTCATACCTGGGCTTCGAACGTCCGCTTGCATAATCTCAAATGGGTAAGCGGCTATGCAGCAAGGTTTCCAAGAAGCTACCCTCGACTTCAGAACTACAGATCGTCCACAAATATAAGAATAAATTACCACTAAGCATTTAAGCCGGCAACCAAAACTCCTCTAGAAGAATGCCCTACGTGACCAGATAGGATACAGGAAAGCATATCCTGCGAGCAGTGACGATACGTGACGACAAATGCGGCGTTTTCAAAAAGAAATATGGCGTAAACAAACGTGCGGTTATGGCTCGGTCGTCCTTGTCCAATGAACGGGCGCCCGACACCAGCGCGCGCCAAAAGCGGAACAAACATGCCAATGCGAACAGTCTATAAAAGATTCGCTCCCGCGTCAGAAGTGGGCGATCCTCGGAAGCTTTCCTGGATCCCTCATCCCTGTCTGAGGTTGGGTGTCACGCATCACAGCGCCTCTCATGGTCCCGCTCCGCCTCCAGCGGCGAAGCCCGATGGACCGGTGTTCCGCGGTGACAATCTGCTGCCATGGAAACGACTCGAGAATGACACACGCAGACCACAATACACGACTCGCGGGTAGCACACGCAGACCGCAATAAACGCTGTTATCTCCTAGGAAGAGGGCGCTGGCCCGCGCACGCTCGCACGACACGCCACCTCGCTAATCACCGTGTACATCCGCCGGTGGCCGCGCACCGTCCCGCTGCCCGCCACGTGCGGGCCTCGGCGCGAACAGACGGCCGGCGTTGACCGTCTGACGTCACTGAACACGCACTCGATTGGCCAGCTGCGGTCACGTGACCCCGAAGGTCACCGGGCGCCGGCCAGGAGAGCCGACGGCTGGGACTGAGCGTTACACATCTCACGGGTTCGCTGCTCAGGAGTTCGCCGCACTCTCTGCCTTCTCGAATCCCTCTACCAGCGTGCTCAGCACGAAGTCGATGGTGATTCTGTAAATGCTGTCCATATTGTCTGTGTAGGCGTCCCCAAGAGTTACTTTGACGGCCTCCAAGAACGGGTTCTTGATTTTCTGAAATGGGCAATGGCGAGTTATTTGTTGGTCTGCGTTCCTCACGTGGACTGCGTTTTTCCGATTCCTCCAGCTGGTGACATCAGCAACTCTGAAGCAAAGCGTCGCGACGATTCAATATCAGCGTCGTCTAATTATCCATTCAACTGTAATTACTGCTTGGGAAATACGCGCACCATTCTGGCATACAAATCCCGCTTGGTGTTAAGGCAACGGACCAGGCCGGGACCTACCCCTTCCTGATCATCAACAGCCTCTTCTTTGGAGATTTAATCTGGATGCCGAAGTTAAAAACGCCTCAGACGGTGCGACCTGAGCCTTGCGCGCGGAAGGCGTGAGGAGGCGTGAGCGTTCGCGCGCGGGAGACATGAGGCGTGAGGAGGCGTGACCATTTGCGCGCGGGAAGCATGAGGCGTGAGGAGCCGTGACCGTTTGCGCGCGGGAGGTATGAGGTGTGAGAAGGCGTGACCGCTTGCGCGCGGGAGGCATGAGGCGTGAGGAGGTGCAACCATTTGCGAGCGAGAGGCGTGAGGCGTGAGGAGGCATGACCGTTTGCACGCAGGAGGCGTGACCGTTTGCGCGCGTGAGGCGTGACTGTTTGCGCTCAGGGGGCAAGCCCGGCAGCGCACGCCAACCCGCATGTTCTTTCATACGGTTGGCCGTGTTCAGCTCGGTCGGAACGTGCTCATTCATGTCTCTGCGATTTCGGATCTGCACCTGTTTTCGTCCGCTGTCGGTCATTTTTTTCGCAGTGGAAAATTTTAAGTTGCAGCTATTGCTGTGCTTATGGAGATGAATCATGGTGGAATCCTGGTGGTAATGAACCATATCTCTAGCCCTATGGCACATTTTTACATTCGCTTTACAAGGAGCCTCAGATGCCCCTGATATCTCGAGAACTAAAAAGACTAGAGTCACGGGAAAACTGGATTAGGAAGTACCAGTGTAACAGCATCACATAGGCGTGAATGAATAATGATGCAAGTGATCTTTGACTTACCAAATCAGGTAATATAAGAGACAGGAGAGAAATAGAGTAAGGAGAGCGGGATCTGTCACCTTCTCCCCCCGGGAGAGGGGAGAAGGTGACAAATCCCGACTGCCCGGGAGCTTGACGACGTCCCTATGAGCGTTCACTGGAGAGACAACCAAAAATGATTATGTCCATTCCACATGCTTGAGAAACCTCCAATGACCCTGAGGCATAGTGACGGAGCTAGTGGACATAAATTTATATGACCTTAGTTCTCTGTCCAAAGGTAAAGCCGCACATGTTCATTTCGAGACATTTTGCGCTTTTTATGCCATCTGATTCGTCTTCTCATGCTACATTCAGATATTTAAAGCAATAGTTGAAATTTTCACAAGCTTTTAGCTAAACAATGGGCTAAGCCTTTGGAAAAATTTCTATTAGTTGTTTAAATAACCAAAATCAGCATGAGTAGATGAATCAGGTGACATAAAAAGCGCAAAATGGCCAAAAATCAACATATGGGGTTTTACTTTTGGACGGCAGAGTTGGGTCACATCGGGACAAAGGGATGAACGTTATTGTTGCATTGGCCCGTTCTTACGACTATACCAACAACTAACTAAACCACATAAATGACAAAAACAGGGCTGGAAAGGATTTTCTGGGCCTTCCAAGGCCCATTCGACATGCGCCATTGGGTTATATATCATATGGCATTCAAAGGATCAAATCCGATGACAGAGATCAAGCTTTGGTCTAGTCTGAACTCAGATGACGTGAGATTGCAGAATCTTCCAGTGTGATAATGATGCATACATTGATGTAACACCGATCTAGCCGGCAGTTTGCTTGAGGACAGATCGGAAAAGATTGGGGAAAAGATCTTCAAGCGCCCTCGACCGGCTTGGGAAACGCGTTTGTTTTCCCAAGCTTTCCCCGACCGAGTCCCCGGTATCAGTCATCAATTGAGGCAACCTGGGAGTTCCTCAAGCCTCCCTATTCGGGAACGGGTTGGATACCCTATCGGTACCATACTTTTTCCACTGCGTATTCACCCCTATAGGCAGTTTTTAGGCAGATAGGAGAAGTGTGGTTTTACCGACCGGCCCGCTTAAGGGAAATAGAAGAAAATCTCGATCGGGAGCGGACATCTCTTTGCGCGTTTTATCCCCAAGGCAGCGTGCGAAATGCTCGGGATTCCCCAACTGGTCGGATAGGAAAAGGTGGGGAAATCCCGATCGGGATCGGATTCCCATTGATGTAAACTCGCTATGGACGGCTCGGGGAACGGGTGGAATTACTCAATCGGCCACTTGGGGAAAGCTGGGAGAGGGTCCGGAACAGGGTAGGTAAATCCTCGCCAAATGTCCCACTTTTAGAGCTAGTTGTTCAACCAGCAAAGTTGAGAAAAGGTCAAGATATCGGTCGGCATCGGACCGAAACTCCTTACTGGGAAGAAAAGGATAATGGCTGATGTACTGTTTACGTCAGAAAAAACGCATGCAAATACACAAACAGCATTTCAAGCAGCAAACAACATTTAATAACACGCAAATATGATGTGAACTGGTACGCTCGACTGCCTAAATGTCAGAGTTGTGTTCAAAAACGTCCAGAATTTATTCCAGAAAACCCTAGGTGTCTAGACCCCCATCGCACGAGGGCTAAAAATGTTCGGTCCAACTTTTCAAGAATTATTTCTTTTTGCCGTAAAATGAAAAGCGGCACAAGCGCTGGCTGTTACGATATGAGGCTGCCAAAAGCGTGGTTGGCCGGTCTTTAAGCCTATCAGCAAACACGTGCTGATATCGTTACGGTTCGTTTATCATGTGGCCGTCGCTCGTAATTATAGAATAATCAGCATTGGCAAGAATTCCCTACCAAAACTGGCATAAGCTGACCTGACAGGGCAGGCTTCTGATGAACCGGGGAAATAACATTATACATCATGAGGTAACCTAAAATATATGCAACCTTATTTGCCTTTTTGCGCAACTGTCTTAGCTGTATATCTGACCAGTGCGTGCTAAATTTGTTGGTGCACGAATACGTGCACGCAATTAATTGGTCTTGATTTGGCATGGATGGTCAGGTGTTGGTGCCAGAGTTTCAAATGGGATTCAGGGAATATGGAAAGAGAAAGGTAATCCACTGGTTTCTCTCCCTATGTTCGATGTCGATTGGGTGATAAATCCCGTCAGGATTGCACCCACCGACTGTGGTATGCTTAGGATGTGAAAATCGGACGTGCGAAGAGAGATTAATGACAGCAAGCTGAGGAATTGTGCCATAATTGCTTCGAAAGGAATCAAGCTTAATACCACAAGATACATTTCAGCCCGCGTTTATGACCTGGTCATGAACTGAATACACGACACGACCTGTTATTTTTTTTATCAAAATTTGCGTATAATCCCATTTGCTGAGCACGTGATAGTAATTCTTTCAGTGGAATCGCATGACCAATGCTTTCACATGGTATATATATATATATATAGTATATATATATACATATCTATATATAATGTATATATGTATATATATATATATAATATATATATATATATATATATATACATATATATGGGGTGTACTCAGAGAAAAAGCTGCGAGCATCTATTGAAACGTCACTATTCCAAGCGCGATTAAACATGACTCCGTAAATTGATTTAACGCGGCTATGTCTGCAGCGAGAAATCTTGAATGGAATATTTATCCTGATGTCACGTGTCGTAATATTGACCCTTGTCTACAAACAAGTTGTAAATTAAATTATCTGCCCGGTGATCTCTGTCATGCGATGCTGCACTGGCAAGATTCCTACGCATCGTCAATTTAAAATGAGACAAAAGTGATCACTACGAAATCAACATAAGAACATGAGGCCATCTTTTCATCAAAACATTATCCCGCGCTTTTTGGCTGTGTATATGCAGGCCTGCCAGTGGGATGTCATATGGTCGAGTAGTTTCACTCATTTAAACATCAAAGTCCCCTAACCATCCAAAAAGGTTTGCCGATTCGCTTGCAGCACGCTTGCAGTGATGCTGCTACAACCATGAACGAGGCTTTCGGCTGGTCACAGGCGCGCAAGGTAGGCTCCATGATGGTCTCCAATATATTGTTAGCGGTTCGTTCGCTGTCGAAAACGTCCGCAGCACCGAAGGGTCCCAGTGCTGAGCAAGGAAAGGACTGTGTCCAGCTCACCCAGAAGAACTCGGTCTTGAAGCCAGGCACCTTGGTGTGAGCAGCACCAGCCTGATGCAGGAGCACGAAGAAGGCGTCCATGTCCTCCAGGGCGCGGATGCTCTCGTCCAGGGTGGCCATCACCATCGCCGCGTGCTCGGCCAACTCCAGGCTCTCCGCCTGCTCGTCCTTGGTGCGCAGCTCGCGAAACTTCTCGAAGAAGTTCAGCAGCGCCTCGTGCTCCTCAAACAGCCTGCAACGGCGGCCGAGATTCAACACGGACGGTCGAGCGGCGGAGGCCAAGGCCGCCTGCCAAGCGTCAGTAGGCGAGCAAACAACAATTACAAAGCTATAACTGGACGGCAAACTACGGCCAAATTTTCCGCTGAAGGGGAGGCGGTGCTTGTGCCCATGAATTGCTGGTGCTGTGGTATTTCGATAATTCCATTCTGAACACGTTTATCAGGATCCCTTTAAACTTTCGAGGACTAGGTAGGGGAGCTGTGCCATTTGGTCGAGTCACTTGAGGTCAGAGGTCGCGACCACCTAATCGCACGGCCACACCGATCTCGCTCTGGCCGGCCGGGCAGTCGCGTTTGGGCCTGTGCTAACACACGTCGGGCAGTGACGAGCACTTCACTGGAGGCATTTATCAGAATGTCTGAAGCATTATCTGTTTAAACCCGCTCTCAGCCCACAATGATTCCAGCCCAACTGCGAAGGTGAATGGGTCAATTTGAGCAGAAATATTGTGTTGCTAACGTGCTGCCATCGATTCCTAACGACCAGTGGTTTTTATCGGCTGGCGAAGTAAAGGCCAGCGGCTAATCATTCCGTTTTGGAACGCGTCATACTCCCATAGTGTCTTGCAAAGCTCATTGAACTGGGTGCTAGCACAACAGATATTTCTCGGCCGCAGCGTCTCTTGGCTACAGCCGCTCTTGGGCTGATCCAGGGCTTTTTACATTTTTGACATCGTGCTCTCGTACTCACTTTAGGAAATGCACGCAAGCAATGGGGTCACCAACTGACCAACGCCGCTGAGGGCTACACGCGTGCAGCGGCGTGAAGAAGGGAGAGCGTCATGTCACCGAGCAAGCGCGGCAGTGGCATGGCTTTCGGCTCCATCAGAGAAACGTTAGCCGTCTCCGGTGATTGCACGAGCAGTGGACCGCGCCGCCTCGGTCGGCGCCCGCCCCCGTCGGTGGGAGCCATTTGGGCCATTTCCGGCCCCGCACGTCTGTGGGAGGATGGAGAGTGAGGTGGTCGTAAGCCAAAGAGGTGGCCTCAAGCTCGGGACGGCACTCGATCGAGCGCATCACTGCACAATGTAGCCGAATAGGCTGGCATCGCCCGCAGATGGAGCACGGGCTAGGCGTTAATTCAGCATTCAGGCAATATTTGCGCAGATGATACCTTGCGTACACGATGCAAGCGAACAGTACATGTATTACGCATTAGATTGCTGGTGGTGAAGGCGATGACTGAAAGTAGCAAACAGCTTGTCGTTGCACCATGCCCCAAGAGACGCGCGCCTCGCTACGCCAGACTCTGCCGGGGTGTTGCTGCCGCTGAGCTGGGACGACCAACGTCCGGCGGCATCGGCCGCCGACAGAGGACCGCTGCTAACGCGACACCCGGCATCGACCCGGGCGGCAAACGACGCTAATCACCCGCTGGTGCGCTCCCTCTCCCAGTCAGAGCCTCCGACGCCCGGTGGTCGGATCGGGAGAGCGGCCGCGGAGAAGAGGCTGACCTGCCCGGCTCGGGAGAGAGGGGGCGGGGGGGGGGGGGGGCTGGCTGCTTGCTGGTGACGCGCTTCGAGCAGCGCGCGACTGACGGCCTCTGGCGGCGGGGAGGGTGGCGACTTGCGAGCAGCGCCCTCAACCAGCAGGCCAGCGCTGCGACAGATCTGTGACGTCCAGCTATCTGTGATGGCATGCGCATACGTAGCGGGCGGACTGCGTGCGACAGCGAGCACCACTGCTGATCGGATGTTGAAACTGATCCATGACATCCTCTGGCTGCTCAATGACGCGTGCCGCATATCGGATGACGCTCCCAGTACGATGGTATTGGTGGTGAGCTGTACCCATCGGGACATCATCCGTGCCCACATCGGATACAGCGCTTACGAGGATGGCCATGGCATTGAATACAGTAGCCATCACTGATGTCACCTATAATCATTATCGATATTTTCACCTCAGCAACTCATACTTTCTGGCTACGACTCCGCCGTGACCTCTTCGCCAGCTGTCGCCATATGCAGCCAGGTGTATACGCTGCGGTGCTAAGTTATGTCGCATCGCACCAGACCGGGGGTCGCATCGATTGCGTACCGTATGGAGATTAAACAGTGATGTCCTGCTCGGCGTCACTCCATCGTGCTGTTCGACATAAAATAACCATATATTGAAGGACATTAGGGTCAGTTTCCATTCAAGCGACGTTTTACGTGGTCCAAACGTAGACATAGTCTAATCTGCCCAAGAGCTGCCGGAGTCCAGCCCCCACCGATCCCAATGATGGGACAGTTAAAGCTACGACGGGCACTTGAGTCATTTCATGCCCTCGATAAACTACGTGATGCTGCAGTGAGTAAGCACTAACCACCGGCCACTGTAATCCAGACACAAGTCCTGAAAATGGCTAGCAACAGTAACGAGACCAGATCTCTACTTTGAGCGAACCTCTAAAAGCTACATCGATTCTGAATGATTCTGGCAAAACACAACGGGTTTCTGGACCGAGCAGGTAGAGCCAGCGTTCCGTCTTCTGATCTGACCAATCACCGTGACCGCTTCCGGTTACGTCACCAAAATACGTCAGCGCCATGCACCGGTGCAATGGGAAGGGGAGCTTAACGAATACAGTGACTCAATGCGGACCAGTTACTCTCAGAGCGAGCTCACCTCCCGGCACTGACAGCGTGGGTGATGGGCTTGTCAGAGGCGCAGTAAGTATTTTCTCTAGAGAGGGGGTTAATGATAATTTACAGTGCTTAACACTGTACAGTGCTTAATGATACTTTATCATGCCAACTTTTTTCCTTCTGTCAGGGGCCATTGATTGTGAGAAGTACACACTTAAGAGTGCCTCCTCCGCTGTATTTACCTGAGTACCCTATATAAGTGCACAGCACGTAGAGCTTGGATCCGAATGTGACCGTAACAGGCTCCCTGCCGTCAGCACCGCCAAGTACATTACGCCGGTATTGAACGCGCTTGGCTCATGATTGCGGCCGTGCAGATCACAAGTGGGTGGCTAGATTCAGCGCCTAGTTACCGGCCTATTGAAAAGAATAGACATGCTATTTGTAGGTCCAGGAAGCGACAAAAAATGACGGGCGTCAATGAAAGCTTTAGAAACGGATCAGATACGGACTATTGCAGGTACATGGCTTAGGGACCATACAGTCTGGGGCTCGTCAGCGTATCGTGTTTGACACCCGCTTCCCTGCAGCCGCTCGGCCGCCGCAGCCGCCTGGAGCTCTATGCTGTACCGCAATACAGGGCGCCTCCGGTGCCGTTCACGCCCGATCGAGCACCTGCTACTATGTTAAGAGGTTCCGTCTTCGCGGAGCGCACCCGCGTTCGCAGCAGTCGCGTCAGGAACTAAATGGTACTTATTAACTTTGATGAGGTACCGTCTGCGTGGCGCGCCGCGCTCCTGTGCGGCCATATGAAGGGAAAACACGGCAACTAGAATGTGCCGAGTACAACATATACACGGAACCGCCGGCCAGGAACTATGCATGCTTTTGCACTTAATAGAGATCGTATTGCTGCTTGTGCCGCAGGGTTCTCGCTCCCTTCTCCGCTCCTATTGAAACAGTTGAACTAGTACCTCCGATAAGGCTGCATTGCTCGGGAGCCAGATGAGAAACTGATCCAGCACTATCACGGCCTGGTGCGCGCTATCAACGAAGCGGGGGCAAAGCACCGAGCGGCTGGATATACATCCACCGGATGGCGAGAGCGGCCACCGCGATCGTTAGTATCGGGGAACTCCGTGCTGCAGGCTAGGTGCACGCCGAGGAGGAGCACGTCTACAACGAGCAGCATTCAATTCACTTACATAAGCTTCCGGCAATCGCTCACGATCATGCAGGATGACCTTTCTGGTGCCGGCTAAGCTGTCTGCACGAAATGAGATTGCTTGAAACCTTGGGAACACACCGCACACTTTATCAGGCCTAATGATGTTTGTCGTCAGATACGTCAACCTGCTGTGAAATCGATGGGGCGCGCCGGGTGGGCGGCTACGGGACGCCGAGCGTCGGCGCTGCACCCAAAACAAGAGAGCTTTGCAGGCATCGGCGAGGCGTCTGATCCAGACGCTGCGCAATAGCGGCGCACGAGAGACAGATGACGGCGCAGAGAGACTGGCAGATAGCGGCGCGCGAGAGACAGATGATGCATGCCTCCCCTTCGTGAGACCCCTTAGCAGGGCGTGGGCGATGACGACTGATCGTGTCGTGACTGAGAAATGCGCGCTACCCAGTGTCAGAGATCCACGTTTCGAAACTCAAAATGTTTGGTACGAGTAGATTAACTATGGTTATGACGATCTCTCTGCCTCTTGATGTCGCTATGCGGTGTAGGTGGACTTCATTAGTGCCATTCCGAATTGTTAAATTAGGGTTAAGCTCACTATGTCATTGCAGTTATACCTTTCCTATTTTTTTTCCTGCAATAAAGTTTAAGGAGAAAGAGGATGAACAGGAAGCAGCCGGCACGTATAATTCATGGAAATAAATGGATTACTGACAAAGTACAGATGTCATAGTGCTGGTTATATTACATAATACTGAAAGTTGATCGTGCACATGCGTGCATTTATGAGATCTGACATGATTGCCAATAAGATGACAGGATGGCAATAAGCAAAAGCATGGCATTCCCCATGTTGATGGTGGTGATACAGATAAAGGTCCAAAATATGAAATCAAAGCTGTCCTGTTTACTATTAGTTTGGCTTTTAGAGCTATCTAAGACTCTCTGCAGGCTGTTGAAAATATTTTAAATATTATTTGGCAACTTTAAGTTGACTTTAGGATCCCTGGGGATATTCCAGGAAAAGCTCCAAACTTTCAAGATCTCATAAGATCTTATGGCTCTCTGCAGGCTGTTGAAAATATTTTTAATATTATTTGGCAACTTTAAGTTGACTTTAGGATCCCTGGGGATATTCCAGGAAAAGCTCCAAACTTTCAAGATCTCATAAGATCCTTTGGAAACTTACAAAAATCCATGACCCCAGACAATTATTGTACGGCATTTCAAAAATGGTTCAGGTTCCCAAAAGATTCTCAACGAAATTTAAAAAATACAGGATCCCAGTATATTTGGGATTCAGATCAAAGCGATCCGATCCCGGGGGCATTTTGGGGATTTTGGCTTATGTCTAGTTCCATTCATTTTCCAGAGTTCATATTCTGCTCAGTGTGAAAGGTTCCGGTCAAGACCAATAACCGCGCAGACATCCATTTGCTGCCTCAGCATGCGTGATGTGCAATCGAACCGCCCTGATTCTTCGCGTCTTGCCGACAGGAATCGCAGTGAAGAAACTCAGTGACGCAGTCGGAAATAAATATCAAGCGAGTGCCGACAGGGGGCTGGACAGGGCCGGCGTGAGAGGAAGATTCCGTGAAAGCAACGGCAGGAGTGCTGAATAGAGTTTTGCCAGGTAACAGGCAGACTTTTAAATGCGATCGACGACAGCGCCGTTCTCCGCCCGCCCGGTCCCCGCCCGCAGAGCCGCCCCCGCTCCTCGGCCTCGCTCGTGACGAATTATCGATGACGAGGAGAGATACCGCGCCTGAGTCAGCAGCATCCTGTCGGCGCCGACGGGCCGTGACGTCGTCGACGTCGCCGGTGTGTGGGGGACCAGGCCGACGACGCCCGCCGTCAATGCCTGGTCAGCGGCGTCTGGTGGGGCGTCTGTGACCTATGATCTGTGCCGCGGGGCATGCGACCGGCGCGGCTGTTTCGATCGGTCGACACGACCAGGCGTGTTATTCTTCGGCTTGTGATCGTGAACACGCATTTCATCGTGACCTGCTGCCGGACGATGGGCGGGACGCAGGGGTAGCGGCGGCTTAATTGCTGTCACGCTGCCCGTGCCACATTGATGCGGCGTCGCCAGGCGTGACGAGTAAAATAAAGGGGAGCTGTGTGTGCGCTGATTGCAGCTGTATGCCACTAGCTTCGTGCCCCCGGCCCAGATGACCAGGAACGCAGGAAGGCCTGTCGTCAAGGGCCCAGCACCGCCGCGGCCGGGCCTCGCCTCCTCCCCAGCCGCAGCTGAGGGGGCCACATCGGCCGCCCATATTTCCGCTCTTTCATCTTTGAGTAATGAATAGGCGATCTGGCCGGCAGCCAGGGCGCCCGGGGAGGCGCCCGGGGGACCGGGCGGTGCGTCAGGGGCGGCTCCAGGCCCGGGGAGGCGCCCGGGGGACCGGGCGCTGAGTTAGGGGGGGCTCCAGGCCCAAGATGTGGCGCCCCCTGATTCGTGGTCGTCGCCCGCAGACGGCGGTATTGGGGCCCATCCCGGCGACCCGGCGCGGCCCCCGGCGGAGCAGCGGTGCCCCTGCTCCGGCGCCTGGGCGCGCCCTTGGCCGGCCGTCCGGTGGCCGGTCGCAGCCGGCCCCGCGGAGCCCCGCCGATGCCAGAGCGGGGCGCTAATGACACGCTCCACGCGTGGCCGGGTGTCGGCGTCCGGCGGTCCCGGGCCGCTCCTACCCTCGAGCTCTGCGGCGGGCGCTGCGCAAGCACTGCCAGCTTGCGACGGGCAAGATGCCCAGCAGGCTTGAGCACCATCGCCCCACTAAGCGAGTTGACCTGCGGCCCGAGCGGGCGGAAAGCTGAATACCCTGCGTGCGGCCGGAACTGACCCGGACTGGGACAAATATGGATACCAGACGGCAGCATAGCAAAGCGTATCAATTCGAGTACTCTCGTGTCCAGAAATGGTGGCAGGCGAGCCTTACGGGAAAGCAACGCCGGCATCATTACGTCACGAAAAGAGGACGGGTTATACTAACGGGACGCTTCCTGTAGACGATTTGCGGACTAATGATCGGCGAACACCGACAAATGGAAGAATCCAACCAACGGTGGCCAGCGACGAGAACCGAGTACGGATCGTTGGTAAACGAGGATAGCTGACGAATTGTAACGCAGGCATAGGTGGAGGAAGGGAGAACCATATCCTACTCACTCTTCATAAAGGTGTCACATTATGACGAGAATGAAAAGCACGAAATGAAGCGCATGCAAACTGCTGAGTTTAGCCACGGCCACAACGGACGCGTCCGGCCCCTCTCATTTCTCGCGAGTGTGTCGCCAATCGTTTAGCGCGTCGTAGTAGCATTTAGGCCAGCTGAGTTACAAAAGAATGCAACAATGGTTAATCTCAAACCCGGACATTTCAATTTCCGTCTTGTCAGCTCACACAGCCATGGCCCTGTTGTCGAAGGTTCCCAATGGCGAAACTCTAAATTGCCGTTCCGCGACGTGTTCTTGGCTGTCTGTCCATCAGACTGTTTGTCTAGCCATTCTGAGACGTTAAATGATGACGTTCTGAACATTATCCATGACTGCAGGCCTTGCAAAGGTCAATTAAAGTCAGACTCACATCATGTCAAATTCTGAGTTTAAAGTAAAAATGGCCACCCGGCCGTTGCGTCATAAACAACAATAGCTGGAATTTGTTTCTGGTGATATGAACGTCAAGGTTGAGGTTACATCAGCTAAAGCAATGCATACCTTTCAAAACAATGTTTGTAGATGATTTAACTTGGGCTCCAGTCCCTCACCCCTCCCCAACCCCACCCCCTCCACTTTAAGAAGAGAGTGGGCCGGACAAACCTGCTTGTTGGACCACGTTGAGAGCAGGCCAGGATGCCAACATGCGTCAGTTTTACCGATCAGGCGCCACAACCGATGTTGCACAAATACGCGTCCGACCAACGGCGGTTACCAGTCAACAGCCGTCACTGAAACGCACCGGCTATTTAAAACCATTGAATATGGTGATGCTGATGAACAGTCATTGGCGGACGGTGACCACTGAGCAGTAGCGGCTTATGACCAACTATGACGAGTGGCGAGCAGTGCCCATCTGTCAAACAGTGATTGCTTTCCAAATGAAAGTAGCTGGCAAACGTTGACCACTGATAGTAAGTGACCATAACAATACTTGAGAAAGGGCTTTAAAAATTTTAATTGCATTTCTTGAATCTAGGCAAAGCCACTAAGTCAAACAGAGATTGGAGCACTGATTTGTCTTTTAAGTATTCAAACCTGATCAAAGCTCATCAGGTATGGCTAGCATATTTCACGCAACGGTCCGAATAAATGGCTCCATAAATTGGTTAATCAGATCTCAATCAGCTTAATGTAAAGCTAGACCTTCGCAAAAGTTGTTCTAAGAGGTGCGTAGGCTGCTGACCTACAGATCACGGTTGGGGGGGGGGGGGGAGGTTAGGGCGCATCGACTGCTGTAGGCCATGCAGCTACAGGTCACAGTCAGGCCGTGGATTCATGGAAGTAAATTTTGGGGGAGTCGTTCAATTTGATGTGACAACGGAGTGTTAGACAAAGCCATTCATCCTGAGATACCTTCACAGGCTGCACACACCTTAAATGAACAAATTCCATTGACCTATGATCAAGTGTAAAGGTCAGACCAAGGCCACACCTACCTGCTTTATTACTCTAGGGATTGCAGCATGGGAGTAGATTCTGGTACTTATTCCGAATTTATTGATAATAGGAACAACAATATACATCTTCCATGGACTTTTTAAAGGTCGGAAAAGGTCACTGACCCAAAATGGCCCAGGTCTGGTCCAGGCCAGATCAACATTTTGTTTTTAAGAGCATACTGCCTAGCACAACCTGTGTCGCTTATTAAAATGCAAAACTCAAAGTAATCTTGCATCATTTTGATTACCATGACCTTAGAAAGGTCATACAAAGTCATTCACCTCAAATAAGCGTGCGACCATTTTTTTAGGACAGGTATCAAGTTCTGGGATACTTTGGAAGCTAACCTGCAGTTTGAATTTGTTTGACCTTATTTGACCCAAACGTCATGACCTAAGAACCTCAAACTTTGAGCCAAGTTAGTTCACGCAAAGATCGATACACGCTGCGAATTTGGTGTCTCTTGCTTTCTCAGTTCCTGAGATCTCGGGGCGTCAAATTGATTCCCACCCGAGCGAAGGGTATCCAACCGGCCACCCGGGCGGGTGCTAATTCCTCTGCATGCTTACCAGTTATAGATTATACATGTGTCAGTAAACAAATAATCCATATCAACGAGTTACTAAGGATGCACTGGGCAGTGATTTAGGTACGCGATCGCAGGCATCTCTCTTTCCCAAGACGCTCGATAACTTAACGACGATTCCTGGCACTGCGCATAAAGGCAGCATTGAGCCCTGCCGCATCATTGGAAGACGGATCGAACTACTACAGTATGCAATCAATGTCAGTGCCGTGCCTGGTCTGGCTGCCAATATCTGACACAAATCTTTAATGGGTGTCAGGGTCGGCGAGTCGATTGCTGCAACAGGCTGCCTCACACAGACGGACGCGCTTACACCAGTGTGATTATGCCGTGCCGGCTCAATGTTATTGTGCTATTTCCGTGTCACTGCCGCAGTGACCATGCCATGGTGGCAGCACATCGCATGGAACCATCGTAAATGGGGGTTTTCGGCAAACTGACGCTCTGGGAGAGCTTCCACCTCTCTCTCTCCGGCAAGTTCTCGAATGATTACCGGTGAAAAAGGACGAATTCCATACATTGCTGTGGTCGATGTTCTGACTTGGGCGATACAGCATGTAATACCCCCGCCCCCCATGCTTGTTTTCTCAGCATATCTTACCCATTTCACCATTTGCATTTACCCAGCATATGTTAACCATTCCCAACAGCCGCCTAAAATTCACTTTGAAGCGCACGTGATAGAGCCTACCGGTCGGCTGAGGCAGCCTGAGAATCCTTGAATCACACCAGAACGGTGTCCTGCGCGATGCACGTTCTCAAAACCCTTGTTTTTTCCAATTCCAAGCGCACACGGGCATAAAATTGTGCGCTGAAGAAGCGCAGCAGCTCTCTCTCCGTCTGAGTGAGAATTTATGAAACACTGATGAACATAAATACACGGTCGCTCTTTCATTTCTGCGAAGCAAGGTGGTCAACGCACTACGCAGCGAATCCAAGTCTTCTTTATATACTTGTAGGAGCTGTTTGGTTCAGTTGGATTGGTAGCGTAATCTATAACGAATATGGTTTGCTGTTTTGGTGTTTATCCCGCTATACAAGAGGTCCGAGCTGTGGAGTGATTCTTACCCAGCTTTTTCGCCGAGTAATGCTGAGATTTTAACGCGTCTTGCAATCTTGCGTTTCGATCTTTAGAACCTTGTAGGCCTTTGCGGTTAGAGAGAATAGAACTGTAAAGCCTTTGATACACTAAACTGCGCATTGATGGCATGCCAGCAGTAGGTGTGGCGCACAACATGCAAATTCACGTAATACAGGGCCCTGTATTGAGAGCCATCTCTGAATCACAACCTTGAACTAAGCATGGTGTGACAACGAAACAACCGACGCTAAATTGATCCTGTTGAACCAGATCAGATCAGTGAATGTAGCCTGAGATATGTCAAACCAGGGACCGAAATGTCGAAAGGTTTGTCCAATTGGCAAAATTTACCCACCTTAATCTTAAATGATTTGGCGCACTTGCATTTCTCAGATAATCTTCTGTGCGCACCGTTACAAACATGAACACTAATCTGATGTATCGCATGCCATTAGGACTCTCATTCTGAGAAAGAGGTACACTTTCAGACGCCTGAAATATTACAATGACATGAGCTGGAAAACAGAGGCTGTCTGTGCTGCTTTTTCAGTCGCGGCCTGAGAAAGACAATCTTCAAATTCATGCTTAATATATAACAAAATAAGAATTCAGATACGGTACATATCAGTGGTATATATTTTGTCGTCCAAAGCTCATTCCACACAAACTTTGGCAGCTTCTAAAGCCCCTCATCAGGCAAGGGTTAAATCGACACTTCAGTCATCAATTCACTTCAGTCCGCTTCGACAAGTTAGTTTTGAAATGCAGGGCATTACCTCCTTCGCTAATTTTGGCAGTGTGGGATTTAATCCCGTCAAGGCCCACATATCAATCCATGATGTGCGCAGTAATCATATCAAGGAAAGCCTCTGACCAGCGACCGTTGGCAAACGGTGACTTCTGGTGAAGAGATTAGCGACAATCAACCGGTGACAAAATGTTGATCAATGCGGACGACGAGCGCCGACAAACTGCCTCTGACATCAAGCGAAGCGGGTGACAAACCACTTTTGGTATCAAGCGAAGTGGGCGACAAACCGCCTTTGGTATTGATCCAAGCGGGCGACAAAGCGCTTCTGATCTCAAGCAAAGTAAGCGACAAACAGCTGAGATCGTGCGACGCTGGCAACAAACTGCTTCTGATGTCAAGCGAAGCGGACGACAATTATCTTTTGATATGGAGCAAAGCGGGCGACAAACAGCTTGCGACATCGAACGGAGCGGGCGACAAACAGCTTACGGCATCGAATGGAGCGGGCGTCAAACAGCTTACGACATCGAACGGAGCGGGCGACAAACAGCTTACGGCATCGAATGGAGCGGGCGGCAAACAGCTTATGACATCGATTAGAACAGGCGACAAACAGCTTACGACAGCGAACGAAGCGGGCGTCAAATCGGGCGCGACCACCAGTCACAATCAGCGCAGCGATCGCCGCAAACTGGCGCGGTCGGTGACGTCACGCCTTATGGACGGACCAACATATAACTGGATATAACTCGAGGCAGGCCGCCGTTTCCGAAGCACTGCATTAACAGCAGCGTTTCAAGTGCTGGACTCGAAGTGCCGTCGACGGAAGTGCACCGAGAACGAGCTCAAACATTGCGGACGTAACAGACACCGCAGTGTACCGGGTTGTTTTAATCTTTGTCAAAGGTGCGATTGACAATCAGTCGAAAGCACAGACTGCTAATTAATTTCACATGTTTGCCACCTCCATGAAATATGCTCTCCTAACGCGTCTTTGTGCACCCGAAAAGATGACATTTCAAACTGTACATTTATGCCGAATGGTAGCTTTCGCGATAATCTCTGTCCCTTTCTCAGCCTTCGCCAATCAGTAATATGATTGTCAAATTCAGGTACACGTTACTAAAAGCAATCTCAATTTAACATACACCTTCCTCTGAGGTAATGTGAGTGAAACAGTTGATTGGCTTACATTAACGGACACAATTTATGCAAACTTTTTGTCAAAACACATGCAGTGGGCTTGAGATTTAACAGGACATTTCGACGATTTGGTAAAATGTTATCAAGGCAAAAAATGTCTAACAACTACTATAGCGAATGTATTCATAACATATGCAGAGTGTTATTCCACATTTCCACATTGATACAATACCGACACATACCACGCACAGCAGCGACAAAACGGAATAAAGCACACGTTGGTCTCGCTCAAAGCTCACTAACGCGACGCGTGTTACCATGTTTTCGACACGTGACTCGGTGGTGCTGTGTAACACGGACACATTAGAGAGCACGGGACCAGGCCGATTCACATTGGACCATTGGGCCAGGCCATTATGTGACATAAAAAAATGCTACGAAGTGACAGAAAAAACGGCATCGAGTCGTGAGGGTGTTGAATGGGTTTTGGCGAGGGTTTGCATGAACTGTCCACCTGAAATTTAAACATGTAGCCTAATTCACTTTCTTCTCCTCGAGGGGATGGGTATGCAGCATGTCGTGAGACTTCTTATGTTTTCTTGATGCGTGTGTGAATTTGATTTTTAGATCACTACGAATGCCGGTGAAGGGATATAGATCATCCCAAAAGCTATTAAAAGCAATACAAACAACATGGTTGAAATGTTGTTTGTCTTCAATGAGCACGTCCCAGCCAAATAACATTTTTAAATTCATCGATATTCGCTTTCCTCTTTCAGTTCAGATCTGTTTTTCCTCGTCTTTCCTATCGACTAATCAGGCCATCTTTTTCACCTTTCGTATCATAATGTTGTTCGACGTAATCTTCATCGCACCACACTGCACTCATATTTTAGCCCTGCGAATTCCTATATACGCATGTACATTTGAGAAATCGACACAAAACCAAAACAGCTAATCTGTGCCCTGATGTCCGGAGGGGAAGTCGCAAATCACACTCAGAGACGAGCAGCGATGAGTAGCGATTTGATGAGACAGCACAGTCACCCTGCCGAAACGATACACAATGTGACATCCGTCATTTGATGGCGGCGATATATTCCCCCCCCCCCCCACCCAATGAACAGATAAACATATGTCTCGAAGTTATGCGACGAAGACAGAAGCACATAAGCCGTTTCCATTCTAACGTTAGTACACAGAGCATTAAATCTAAACAGCACGGGACACAAGATAAACAGAAACAAACTCATCAGCTGTGCGCGGACCTATCAAAATGGCCTGGAAACTGCACTTTTTAAGCAATTTTGTTTCGTTATCATGTGCCAGCTAGTCATTTTAGTTTGCGGATTTTGTATCATGGGACCAAACCATTAGCACTGTAAACGTCAAATGATGAAGAAGGCAGTGACGGCAAAACAAAACGAATCCCAAGCTATCGTGTACGGTTTTTTGATAACTTTGAAGAGGCAACGATGGATCACGCCTATGCTCACCTTTTGCACATGCGAAAGGTGATACCAAATAAGGGCCCTGTTTACTAATGACAGGGACCTTGCTAGTGTGAAGAAGACCAGCAAGACGAAACATCGGAGTGAGAACAAACCACTCGTCTTATCCTGCATCTTCGGCTGGCAGACTTAAGCGGTGTAACAACACGGAAACAAGGCATTGTACTTGACTCGGAGTCACAGGCCCGGTGACATCCGGCTGCTGGCCGGCGAAGTCCGACTGCTAGCCCGGCGACGTCCGGCTGCTAGCCCAGCGACGTCCGGCTGCTAGCCCGGCGACGTCCGACTGCCAGACCGGTGGCGTCCGGCTGCTAGCCCGGCGACGTCCGGCTGCTAGCCCGGCGACGTCCGGCTGCTAGCCCGGCGACGTCCGACTGCTAGCCCGCCCAACGTCTCGCAGTTCAAGCTGTTCAAGCGGGCAGCTGCGCCGTCGCCCTCCGCTGATTGGTACCCGGGCGACGCCGGCGCCGTGCCTCGGTCGCTCGCTAATGCGGCCTAGGCTGCCGCCGCCGCCGCCGCCGGTCGTCGGCACAGGCCCGGCGGGGGTCGGCCACCATGCCATCGATCGCAGCTGCCGGCCGCACATCATGGCTCAGCCCGACAAAGGGCGCGCCGCGGCGCGCGAATGGTCAGCCGGATACACCCTTCCCCTCCCCTTGGCCCCCCCCCCCCCCCTCCTCCCTGGGCGCCGACTGGGCCCACCCGTCTTCAGCACGGAGAAGTCGCGGCAAGGTTGCGGCAGAGCTTCCAGCGAGGGAGAAGGATTGTGGCTTCGCGCGGAACGGCTGACGGCCTCTGAATGTTCCGAAGCGGCACTTTAATTGTCTTTTACACCGATACGGTTCGGCGTGTGGGTGCGTTGCTCGTACGTGAGTGTGCACCGGCGTTACATAGCATGTATATAGCAGATTGGGGGTGCACTAAAGATCGCAGTTACACCGCAGATGAACATTTGGATCGGAATACCCCAACATTCCACCGATTACCATGATTCGGTGTAATATGATAATAATGCAACTTAACACGCCCCGGGTGGCCGGCTCTACCCTTCGCTCGGGTGGAGGTCAATTTGACCTACTGAGACGTCATAAACTAAGAAAGCTAGAGACATGAAATTCGCAGGGTGTCTTGGGCTGTGCGTGATTTCACTTATGTCGAAATTTGGGGTTCGTAGATAATGACCGTCGGGTCAAATAACGTCAAGCAAGGTCAAATCCAGATTGGTGTTCAAAGCGCCCCAGAACATAGATACCTGCTTCAACTAAAAAGTCACTGGTGCCCATTTAAGATCAGTGATCTTGTTTGACCGTTCGCACGCCATGGTGACCAAAAGCTACAAGACTGCTTAGAGCTTTGGATTTGAATGAGCTCTAAAGATTACGCTGAGCAGTATGTTCCTAAAAACAACATGTATACCTTGGTTATTCTAGGGCAGTGACTACCCTGACTTTTAAGAAAGAAGTACATGGAAATGTTTAGTGCGGTTCCTGTTATTAATAAATTCGAAATGAGTACAAGCAACTATCCCATACAGCAAGCGCTAAAGAAAAAACTCGGTCTAATTTTGACTCAGGTCTAAACTTCATTTCTAGCTCTAGGTCAATGGAATTTGTTTATTCAGTTGTTGCGTTGCCTAAGAAGCTATCCAGAGACACATTACTTCGTCTAACATTCCGTTGCTGTATCTGATCAAACGTTTCCCAGGAGCGCGCCTTCGCTGAATCCATGGCCTGACCATGGCCTGCCGTAGGTCAGTGACCTTGCAAGGTACATCTAAATTGTTGATGCCAAAAGATCAGCTATTTAGTTCTCTACAGCAATGCAGAATTTGGCGCGGCTATGCCACGGCGTTCGGAAACCATTCCAGAACAAATCTTTCGAGGAGAGCCACCCGAGCGCACGTTAACATGTAATTGTGCGAAAAGCACTAAACAAGTGTCTGGAAACATTTCAATGCCCCGTAAAAAACACTCAAGCATTAAAAGCTACTGGAAATGTTTACCCTCAACGCTGCTCTGAACTGAAATAGCCAGATCGTAAAAGATCTACGATGGGAGATACATATTGCGAGATATTCACAGCCACAGTTCTTATGAAGAACTAAAACGCCACACGGTGTCGGCATGGCAGCCGTGAGTTTAGTGTGTACTTCATTTCGGATCTATTTCGAGCCTGGCCACGAGTGAGGCGTCAGACAGAGGCTGTTTGTCACCGTCAAGTGACTGGAAATTGCTTGGCTTCAGCGGCCCGGCTCACCTCGGGCGGCCACAATTTTGACGGGCTTATATCGCTGCTGCCGCTGATTCTGCCACAAAGCGGCTTTCTTCCAGTAACAAAAGCAATACAATTCGTCGGGGCCTGAGCTGTTATTTCCTCAGGTATTTGCATGTAAGCTGATTGATCAGGTGGGGTTTCCATGCGGCGCTGCAATGCTACCCCATCTCATCTCGCCCATTCAACTCGTAAGGACGGCGTAAAAGCTGCCAACTTGCAAAAGGCTGAACAACAGAAGCATGGACACGCCAGGTTCGCAACCACAGGAGGCCACCACCGTCTGCCGAAGGAGAGAGCGGACGGTCGTAACCGCGAGTGTGGGTCCATGTGGGCGGCAGGTGCCTCACACTGAAGCGACGACCATGGATCGGCCAGTTTTCGAGACGCAAGCAAGCAACAGTTGCTATATGTTGACAGAATGTGCCGTCTTTAAAATGGTAAGAGAGCCTGGCGGTTCTCGACCCATGGTAGCCGCAATAATGGACCAGGAAGTGACCAATCCTGCGTGTTGTAGGCCCACGTTAAAGAATGCATCCCAGAGAGACTTGACCACGAAAGCTGCACGGGGAATAATCACAACCCACTTAGACCAATGCACACGCCAAAGGAGAAGCTTCTGCAACACTTTGGTACTTAAATGATAGAACGTAGGTCATTCCCAAATGATTGATTTCGCCGACTAACATACCAGGTCATGACAGAATAAAAAACAAAACACAAACTTATGCTTAAGCAATCATTTGCAAATCTATGGCATGGTGACAAACATCATCAAATCTCTTAAAAACAGTAATAAAAGATTGACATTACAATCATATGTTTAGTCCCAATAATGCCATGCTTTTGAAAAATCGTGCTGATATGGGCTTTTGTAGGCGGCGGACTTCGTTCTGTTTGTTTCGTCGGCTGCCGGTTCAGCCGACCGGACAGAGCCTGAAGGCACTGTCTTGTGTAATGCGAAGTGTCTAGTCTTCTAGCGTGGCTTTACAGAAAGGCATCAGGCAAGGTTTTAAATTAGGGGTCATGGCAGAACTAATAACATTGTGTTTAGACAAATGTGGCGCAGCATCGAAAGTGATATTAAACTGCTTGTCTCAGTCTGACCCTACAAATTCTCTCAGATAGTTGAGCCTCAAAATTTGCCCCCAAACATGACTTGTGTTGCTTGCAGGTTTAACTAAGGAATTCCAGTGTAACAGCATGCCTGGAAATATGACTGGGGACGCCACTGGGGCCGAGAGGCTCATACGTTACTTAAAAAGTAGGCCGGTGGTTCGGCGGTGAAAATGTCTCGAGTTGAATGACGCTCGGAGCGAAGTAGCTGAAAATACTGCACCGCCGACGCTCGCGTTTCACACGTGACAAATCAGCGCTTAGATGGAGGAAGTTTCTCAGATTTCTGGGATCTGTGGCGCCGTTTAAGATTTGAAAAATGTTGAGCACATCGCGTTTATTGATGAGAGTATCGGCTATCCTAAGCTTATGCGTGTGGTGGTAATGTGTTCTCCGCTTTTATTGTCGGTTGCTATTCTGACAACACAATTTATCGTCGTTTGAATGTAGTCCGGGTGTTGTTTGTAGGCGCTACGCCACGCCGCTCCGCAATAAAACACCAGCGGCAAAACCAGAATGCTGATGATGATCTGAGGGGATTTCCGCGTGAAATTTATTCAGAAGCCGTAGACGGACAGAAAAGCAACGTTACATGCGCCAACCACTGCAGGAGCATGGTTCTCCCATCACAGCATCTTGTCGAAAATCACGTCATGCCTATTTAATCTCCGGGGCCATGGCAGCCAGCCACATATGGAATTATGCTATCCACATAGTAGAGCTATGTAATATATGCAGAAAGGCTGCTTTTGTTTCTCACATCTGCGCACAAATGCTTGGCAAAGATTGATTTTGATAAATAAATTCTTGGAGTTGTCGGTGTATTTAACACAACGATTTGGGCTGCAGCATAGCATACCAGACAAGGAGTGAGCATGAAATGATAACTGGTTTCGTCATTAAAACAAGAAACCCTCGGTGGAGAATGCTGGGACAACCTGGTGTGGCAAACTACCTGAACAACCATCGGCCATGGCGAAATGTTAATGCATACCTTGCTTGAGGCACGCTTGTTTCTAGTTATTACTAAGTATACCCACCTAGTTATTGATAGATTGACAGCGTCATTTTTCCAAGTGAAAGAGCAACTTTGGAGTGAACTAATTCCAGTTAATTCAACCCACAAAGCAAGGAATATCTTTCAAATGTTGGCACATGGAACAATGTAACACAACGCACCTTGCGTATCACTGGACAGTAGTCAAACTACAGAACAGGCGCGCGTTGGAATCAGACTTCCAATTGGCAGCGCCTGCATCACGCATTTGGTAGCGGTGCATTACCTCGCGCTCAGTGGAAGTTTATGCAGAATTCTTTACCCTAAGCTCTCAAAACTGTAGGTACCGCTCTCGCCAATTCAATGCCCAAGATATTACGGTAATGTTATGATAATGATGGAAAATACTGGAAACGTAAGAGGAAAGCTTACGGCCATCGGCATCATACATAGCTTTGTGAGCGTTGCCTTATCAACGAGACGAACAAATCTGCGTCAAAAGCAAACTTACAGACCACGACCGGCGGAAAGGGACGGTTTTGAGGGACTGTCTCGGTGTGTAGTAGGTACGAAAGTGCGCGTTATTGCATGGCGTAAGTTTGCAGATATGGTTTAGGAAGCTGTTCACAGGTACTATCACCTCCTATGGCGCTAGTGGGAACATCAAACTTTGCAGCACTATTCCAGCGTAGGTAAGATTTCCCGTAAAAATGATACCATAGTGATCAGAACAACGCAGGGTACCTTTCCGCGCATTTGACTTCAAAGATGGTTTTATTAGACCCGATTCATTAAAGGTGTGCGAGTTTCCACAGCTTCGGTACTAGAGCACTCGTAGAATGTTGTCTAGCCGAACTTAGTTCCAAGTCCGTAAAATGTTCAAGCCGAACGTGACCATCTGAACGGGACTTCCTCCGTAAAAGTTACATGCACTGCACCGCCGACCGTCGGCGATCTTCTGCTCAGACAGCTCTCGCACCAGTCGGGTGCCAAAGCAGAGAGTTTCGTGTAGAGAATCCCCTGTTGGACGCTGTCGACAGCGTTGCTCCGCCTCCGCCGTAACGCGTGCTCCTATCGTAGCGAACAGCCGAAAAGTATGGTAGCTTCACGCTGCCGCTGGGAGCGCCGGCCTGCGCCGCCATTCAGCTACGCCGGCTTCCCATTGTCCACCACGCAGGATGTTGTTTGGCCGAAGCCGGATGCTACGATGCACTTTTTGCAGAAGTGCCAGAGGCTGTGGTTGCCTGTATTTACCAGCTGGCAGTCGGGCTGGGCTCTTGCTGTCTTAAAAACCTTCGTCCCGAGCAATGCTCGCTCAAACCGGGCATCATCTACGAGGTGCTTCGGCTTCCGTAGGTTCTATTTCCCGCTCATCCGTGGCATCTGATGTCACCAGCTGCCATCGGCATCAGCCTGATGTCGACATCACCAGTTGCCGTCGACATTAGCCTCATGTCATCAGCTGCCGGCGACATCAGATTGACTATATGAACTGCCATCGGCATCAGCCTGACGACATCAGCTGCCATCAATATCGGCCTGGTGACATCAGCTGCCGTCGGCATTAGTTTGATGTCAACGGCACTTAACTTGCCTTACTGGACAGCGGTGGCCAGCACAACAGCCGTTCGCAGGCCGTTCTGATATTGTTGGAGTTTCCACGGATCATTTATCGAGCTTGACGTCAACACTTTTACTTGTCACAGACGCACAGCTCGAGTTGCGTTGAAGCCATTCACAGCTTGTAAGTGCGCTAAAATGCAAATCCGCCAGCAGGCACAGAGAGGGTAAGATATCCTCCGCGCTCGAACACCTCAACAAATAATTATAATGTGAGTGCGATGTGAACATGTTCGAGCCCTTCACACTCGAGCAAAAATATCCAAGTAATTCTATGGTGCCGTGTAACATGTTACGCTGAGAAGGCGTCGACACGGCTGGCTGATCATTCCGAACGAATTGGGATAGTGCGATGCGACATTGGAGCGACAATGAATTGGAGTTGGACGCGACGTTGAAATGAGTCTACGCGACGGTGGCAAGTTGTTGTATGATAAAATCACAATAATAATGAATATCCGTATCAGCAGAGCGGGATATTTACATGCCAAAGAAGGAAATTTTCACGCGTTGGTGGAAACCTACACATCACAATATATAAAACTAAAGATGTACTTTTTACAAAATGCAAACACCTTGAAACAGAGCACTCATTTGTAATTTCCGGTCAACCATTTCAACGGCTTTCATGAGACGTCTGGTCAATCTCGTCCATATCTCAAACAGAACGTCCATGACCAGTGTCTATAGTCTTAAAACTGGGGGCCTGAAGAGTGTTGACATTTTATGCGCGTTTTGATAACCCAGTGGGAGGGAGTGTTGGCACCGTACGAAGAACAGGAAACGCATCCTTCCCATCTTCAGATATAGGCAGACGACCTCCGTGAGTCCTGTCAGATTACTGTAAGCTTCCCTCGTGCTGTAATTCACCTGGTGTCATCATGCAGATTCTTAGTGACAGTTTAGTGTACAGCGGAGTGGTTACTTAGTGGTTAGTGGTTACTCACGGCACACCAACTCGTGTGTTGGCTTAATTTTGTCGTAATCAATATCGTAATGTGTGCAGTTTGTCACCGCTCCTGCCTCGTGCCATTCGAGTTTACTGAACAAGTGATGTCTGTCTGAGAAGGGGACCCTGAAGGGAGGCTTCTTCCTGGAAGAGCGGCTGTTTGTTAGATGATTTGATAAACTGTCGAATTCAGTTGTATGGCTGTCATATCAGGCACCACCGCATTCAAAGCTGAATTGCCAGCAAGAAAATGACAGTACCAAGGTGCGTTACAGCGATAGATGGTTCTCTAACGGAAAACAAGGGGGGGGGGAGGGGCGCGCGCGCGTTGTAATTCTGATAGCCAAGTTGGTTCCCCAGCTGCAAAGTTAGTGCCATTTGTATTCATTAAAATAAGAAGCGATCGAAACAGCGGTATTTCTACTAATTACGTTGCTGGGATCACGGAAGTTCACGGCAGTAAATGTGGAGGGCAGCACACAATATCTTCTTTTTAATTGTCATGGATAAAACTGGACTTAGTTAACGTATATCCGCCGAGACTCCTGTGTTGTATCCCGCGAGAACAGCCTTAGTGGTCTCTTAATTTTGTTCCATTTTATTGAATGCGTTACTAAAAACGCATCCTTAGGCGAGAATAGAAGTTCATTTTCCGGGAGGCAGAACCCTGCCAATGAATACTGTACGCCGCGAGGAACACGGAATGTGAGAACGTAACACTGACGTTCTCGCTGAAGTTTCTGTCTCAGCTGGAAGGCAGCCAAGACAATGTATACCGCTAGTCGGTAACACAGTGCTTTGAAAACTGGGAAGAAAACCATTTAATCATTGTACTACGACGCTAAACAAGTTAAATCCGTACAACGAGAGGCATTCCGTCCTGTGGAACGGCTATAAATATACTCGGAGACGCTTAAGTTCATCCAGGATGCCCCAGAGCAAAAATACACCTCTGTAGACGGAGCTTGCCATATGATCTCCGTTATGAGCTGCGTAATTATTACGCCTCGCACTACCTGAGATAGGGGGGTGTAGAGACATTTCCAACATCATCTTTTGGGGAAAAGCAGGAGGCAGGGGCGTCACTTTGTCCATTTTCGGGAGCCTGAGGTCCCCCGACTCCCCAATGCTCTTTTGTGTTCCCATCCCTTTCATGCATAGGTGCAAAAAATGAAATATTGGGCCAACCAAATGCAGGAAGTGTTTGAACCGCTGACACAAAACGTACCTAAGCGCACTACCATCAGCACCACCATTATCATCACATCACCATTATCGCTATCACATCGGTTTAAAATGGGGAGTCACTCCTTAACATCTACCATGTTTTGGAACCGTTCAAATAAACCTTTTAATTTTAATATTAGCATCAGGGATGCAAATTAACTGTTGCTTTCAGACATCTCTCTCGAGCCCACTCCATCCGCCGATTTTAAAAAGCGACACTCTGGATAGAGACTAGCATAGCTTCCTTAAATTGGAAATATCTTCTCTTACATGCATGTCACGTCTATTCTGAACTTTGCTATGTGCAGGTCAGTTTAACATCCTTCAGCAGTATCCTTCAGGTAAATGAACACAAGGTACACCGGCAAAGCGTTGTAAAGTGATCTTTCTGTAGTCTTCATTGCCATTTCACCTGATGATGTTCTTCTCGAAACAATCTCGAAAAAATCTCGAAAAAAGCATATTGGAGACATCATAGATCACTGGGTGAATTTGACCTTAACCGAAGCACTTTACAACATCTGCTCCAGCAGCGTGATTTGCACGAGGAAGCCGGTTGGCGGGGAAGGGAGTGAGACCCACAACTTCCTAAACATTCTAGTATCAGCCCTGTAGGCATTGACTGCAAAGAAATAATCCAAACATCTATCTGCCTTCCTCTCGTAACTTGGAAGAACGCTACTTGCTCCAAACCGGTGGAAATGGTTATCACAGCATCTAAGCGTTTTCTCAGCACTGCGCACGCTATCATCCATTGGCCAATTGGCCGCACAATACATAAACGTGTTATGTGCAGCGGCGCCAGCTTCACAGGGTACTATTCTGTACATTTTTACCCGGAGCTTTGCTGTGTCTTTGCCGCTTAATTCCAAAAGTTTTTGTTTGCTTATGGGAAAACGTTAAAAGAGTAAATCTGACCATTTGTTGCCGTGGTGCTTAAGTGTCCTGGAAGCTGGCTGCTGCAGGATCAAAGTTCACATACGCCATACCGGTCTACGCCACCACCGCTTGTGGTGCGGTTCTTAGTGTAGCCAAACATTTTCTAGCGTAACACGCTTATACTGGCAAAACCGGCCGCAGCACTAGCTGGACCCACTCCATCCAGGCGAAAGCGATGCTCGTGCCTCACTGGTGCTGGGCTGGTCCTCCTCTGCGCCACCATTAAGCAAGCTTCCAGCCGCTGTCGCGGGCTGAATCTGCGTTCCGCTGTGACTGACCTGGCGGGCAGGGTCATCAAAAGGCGCAGAAGTTTGACGACTCCAGGGATGGACTCCCGCGCCCTTTGTTATACTCTTCGTTGCAGAGAACGGACAGGGGGAACATACGTTCCCCCTTGGTAAATGGTAAGGGGACGGTTGCTCACTTGTCTCTCTGGTGACGCCTGCCCCTGCTGCCCTGTCCCTCCGCAGGGCTGGTACGCGCAGCTTCTGTGCAACTAGGAATAAAAATGCTACGAGCTGAAAAAGGAAAGAAATGGACAAAGAGGTCTTTCTAAATCATATGAGCAGCGCATACAACATCATAGACTTGCTACGTCCCCGTATTTTCTTGAATATTGTTTACGCATTCCCTGCAATTCTTAAAGCATCATTGCAGGTCAGGTGATTGCTATAGGCAATGTCAAATGATCTTATTCTAGAAAAACGACTGATTTTTACTCCTAGTTATTAAGATAATAGCTTATCTTTTATTCATCTTATCATATTCAACCACTCAAATTTATTACTCTTGTAGCATGCGGAAATGAGATGATACGAAACATATTACTCATGTGCTTCATTGGTAATGATGCAGAAAACATGGAACCAGTGCCACAGGCATAATACTCAGAAGCTGGCCCTTGCCAGTCGGCCGGCCACTGATAGAATGCTTGTTCAGAGCACAATTTGCGCTGCAAGTTATGGGGTCATGAAGTCCCAAAATTGAATAAGATCAGTAAATGTACCCCTACAATAGTCCACCAAATCTATTTTAACCGAACAATTAGTGGGGTTATAACTTAAAGACTGTAACCTCGGGGTGGACCTCGGCTTGTGCAGTGACTGCCTGGAAATTGAAGTATTGTCTCCGTGCACGAAGCGGATGCATAAAAAGATGTTTAACATTTTGCGTGGCTCTGCTCCGATGCTTCTTATCAAGTCCTAAAAGCGTACAAGAAAACGGGTCTCCGTTCCCTGGCCGAGAATGGCTCAGCCTCTGCCTCCAGCTTAGATCAAAACTAAATCACACTTAAAACCGTTGAAAAGACGTGTTCCAAGGCACACTGGTGCTGTGTTAGAACATAGTTATACCTGTTAAATTTTTCTACATGTAAGCTGACATTTATTGAGGGTGGGTAATGGGCGAAGAAGCAAATATTACATGATGGTGTCATCATGAAAGGCATCTACGCACAAAACTTCTGAAGGTGTTCAATGAAGGAAAAGATCGGCACATTGGTAAAAGCCATGTCTGTTTGCCTTTTAAAGCTACCGCAAAAATACGAGGGTGGACATGATGACAACACACGATGGCCATTGTAACTAGAGCGTACAAAATTATTGATCATACCTGGGGGAATTACGGATGTTGCATATTAACACGCAGGTTGCAATTCAACATCAGTTTTTACCTTTCCCCTAATAATGTGTGAAATATAGACGTGTATGTTATCTATTTTTATTAGATAACAAATGCGTGATACCAATGACAGCAATATCTATTGGTATGCTACTTGTAAGTGGATTATTAAGAACTGTAATATCCATTAATGCAATATCCAGTAGTATATTATCCGTTTGTGGAACATCCATTGGTGTATGTCTTTTGGTGTAAAATACATTACCATACTGAACATAGGTTGGCAGGCATCTGGTTGAATAATCATTTACTAGTCCGGTCTTAACCTCTAGCTACTGAGTCACATTACACATTGCATATATTAGGTCAGTATTGGGAGACACCACCGATCGGCCTTTTGGATGTTCTTGTAACATTGCGCTAGTATTTGTAGCAATGCAATCATAGCGATGTGAGGGAGCTTCATTACGGCAAGGCTTGGAGATAGCAGCCACATAGGGAAAATTTGTGCCAATAGTACGTTTCAGACGGTTGCTGGGATAGGGAGACT
>NW_023596420.1:35886957-35931532 GCF_011947565.3 Pollicipes pollicipes | reverse complement strand
ACAGCCGCCTAAAATTCACTTTGAAGCGCACGTGATAGAGCCTACCGGCCGGCTGAGGCAGCCTGAGAATCCTTGAATCACACCAGAACGGTGTCCTGCGCGATGCACGTTCTCAAAACCCTTGTTTTTTCCAATTCCAAGCGCACACGGGCATAAAATTGTGCGCTGAAGAAGCGCAGCAGCTCTCTCTCCGTCTGAGTGAGAATTTATGAGACACTGATGAACATAAATACACGGTCGCTCTTTCATTTCTGCGAAGCAAGGTGGTCAACGCACTACGCAGCGAATCCAAGTCTTCTTTATATACTTGTAAGAGCTGTTTGGTTCAGTTGGATTGGTAGCGTAATCTATAACGAATATGGTTTGCTGTTTTGGTGTTTATTCCGCTATACAAGAGGTCCGAGCTGTGGAGTGATTCTTACTCAGCCTTTTCGCCGAGAAATGCTGAGATTTTAACGCGTCTTGCAATCTTGCGTTTCGATCTTTAGAACCTTGTAGGCCTTTGCAGTTAGAGAGAATAGAACTGTAAAGCCTTTGATACACTAAATTGCGCATTGATGGGATGCCAGCAGTAGGTGTGGCGCACAACATGCAAATTCACGCAATACAGGGCCCTGTATTGAGAGCCATCTCTGAATCACAACCTTGAACCAAGCATGGTGTGACAACGAAACAACCGACGCTAAATTGATCCGGTTGAACCAGATCAGATCAGTGAATGTAGCCTGAGATATGTCAAACCAGGGACCGAAATGTTGAAAGGTTTGTTCAATTGGCAAAATTTACCCACCTTAATCTTAAATGATTTGACGCACTTGCATTTCTCAGATAATCTTCTGTGCGCACCGTTACAAACATGAACACTAATCTGATGTATCGCATGCCATTAGGACTCTCATTCTGAGAAAGAGGTACACTTTCAGACGCCTGAAATATTACAATGGCATGAGCTGGAAAACAGAGGCTGTCTGTGCTGCTTTTTCAGTCGCGGCCTGAGAAAGACAATCTTCAAATTCATGCTTAATATATAACAAAATTAGAATTCAGATACGGTACATATCGGTGGTATATATTTTGTCGTCCAAAGCTCATTCCACACAAACTTTGGCAGCTTCTAAAGCCCCTCATCAGGCAAGGGTTAAATCGACACTTCAGTCATCAATTCACTTCAGTCCGCTTCGACAAGTTAGTTTTGAAATGCAGGGCATTACCTCCTTCGCTAATTTTGGCCGTGTGGTATTCAATCCCGTCAAGGCCCACATATAAATCCATGATGTGCGCAGTAATCATATCAAGGAAAGCCTCTGACCAGCGACCGTTGGCAAACGGTGACTTCTGGTGAAGAGATCAGCGACAATCAACCGGTGACAAAATGTTGATCAATGCGGACGACGAGCGCCGACAAACTGCCTCTGACATCAAGCGAAGCGGGTGACAAACCACTTTTGGTATCAAGCGAAGTGGGCGACAAACCGCCTTTGGTATTGATCCAAGCGGACGACAAAGCGCTTCTGATCTCAAGCAAAGTAAGCGACAAACAGCTGAGATCGTGCGACGTTGGCAACAAACTGCTTCTGATGTCAAGCAAAGCGGACGACAATTATCTTTTGATATGGAGCAAAGCGGGCGACAAACAGCTTACGACATCGAACGGAGCGGGCGACAAACAGCTTACGGCATCGAATGGAGCGGGCGTCAAACAGCTTACGACATCGAACGGAGCGGGCGACAAACAGCTTACGGCATCGAATGGAGCGGGCGGCAAACAGCTTATGACATCGATTAGAACAGGCGACAAACAGCTTACGACAGCGAACGAAGCGGGCGTCAAATCGGGCGCGACCACCAGTCACAATCAGCGCAGCGATCGCCGCAAACTGGCGCGGTCGGTGACGTCACGCCTTATGGACGGACCAACATATAACTGGATATAACTCGAGGCAGGCCGCCGTTTCCGAAGCACTGCATTAACAGCAGCGTTTCAAGTGCTGGACTCGAAGTGCCGTCGACGGAAGTGCACCGAGAACGAGCTCAAACATTGCGGACGTAACAGACACCGCAGTGTACCGGGTTGTTTTAATCTTTGTCAAAGGTGCGATTGACAATCAGTCGAAAGCACAGACTGCTAATTAATTTCACATGTTTGCCACCTCCATGAAATATGCTCTCCTAACGCGTCTTTGTGCACCTGAAAAGGTGACATTTCAAACTGTACATTTATGCCGAATGGTAGCTTTCGCGATAATCTCTGTCCCTTTCTCAGCCTTCGCCAATCAGTAATATGACTGTCAAATTCAGGTACACGTTACTAAAAGCAATCTCAATTTAACATACACCTACCTCTGAGGAAATGTGAGTGAAACAGTTGATTGGCTTACATTAACGGACACAATTTACGCGAACTTTTTGTCGAAACACATGCAGTGGGCTTGAGATTTAACAGGACATTTCGACGATTTGGTAAAATGCTATCAAGGCAAAAAATGTCTAACAACTACTATAGCGAATGTATTCATAACATATGCAGAGTGTTATTCCACATTTCCACATTGATACAATACCGACACATACTACGCACAGCAGCAACAAAACGGAATAAAGCACACGTTGGTCTCGCTCAAAGCTCGCTAACGCGACGCGTGTTACCATATTTTCGACATGTGACTCGGTGGTGCTATGTAACACGGACACATTAGAGAGCACGGGACCAGGCCGATTCACCTTGGACCATTGGGCCAGGCCATTATGTGACAACAAAATGCTACGAAGTGGCAGAAAAAACGGCATCGAGTCGTGAGGGTGTTGAATGGGTTTTGGTGAGGGTTTGCATGAACTGTCCACCTGAAATTTAAACATGTAGCCTAATTCACTTTCTTCTCCTCGAGGGGATGGGTATGCAGCATGTCGTGAGACTTCTTATGTTTTCTTGATGCGTGTGTGAATTTGATTTTTAGATCACTACGAATGCCGGTGAAGGGATATAGATCATCCCAAAAGCTATTAAAAGCAATACAAACAACATGGTTGAAATGTTGTTTGTCTTCAATAAGCACGTCCCAGCCAAATAACATTTTTAAATTCATCGATATTTGCTTTCCTCTTTCAGTTCAGATCTGTTTTTTCTCGTCTTTCCTATCGACTAATCAGGCCATCTTTTTCACCTTTCGTATCATAATGTTGTTCGACGTAATCTTCATCGCACCACACTGCACTCATATTTTGGCCCTACGAATTCGTATATACGCATGTACATTCGAGAAATGGACACAAAACCAAAACAGCTAATCTGTGCCCTGATGTCCGGAGGGGAAGTCGCAAACCACACTCAGAGACGAGCAGCGATGAGTAGCGATTTGATGAGACAGCACAGTCGCCCTGCCGAAACGATACACAATGTGACATCCGTCATTTGATGGCGGCGATATATTCCCCCCCCCCCCCCCACCCACTGAACAGATAAACATATGTCTCGAAGTTATGCGACGAAGACAGAAGCACATAAGCCGTTTCCATTCTAACGTTAGTACACAGAGCATTAAATCTAAACAGCACGGGACACAAGATAAACAGAAACAAACTCATCAGCTGTGCGCGGACCTATCAAAATGGCCTGGGAACTGCACTTTTTAAGCGATTTTGTTTCGTTATCATGTGCCAGCTAGTCATTTTAGTTTGCGGATTTTGTATCATGGGACCAAACCATTGGCACTGTAAACGTCAAATGATGAAGAAGGCAGTGACGGCAAAACAAAACGAATCCCAAGCTATCGTGTACGGTTTTTTGATAACTTTGAAGAGGCAACGATGGATCACGCCTATGCTTACCTTTTGCACATGCGAAAGGTGATACCAAATAAGGGCCCTGTTTACTAATGACAGGGACCTTGCTAGTGTGAAGAAGACCAGCAAGACGAAACATCGGAGTGAGAACAAACCACTCGTCTTATCCTGCATCTTCGGCTGGCAGACTTAAGCGGTGTAACAACACGGAAACAAGGCATTGTACTTGACTCGGAGTCACAGGCCCGGTGACATCCGGCTGCTGGCCGGCGAAGTCCGACTGCTAGCCCGGCGACGTCCGGCTGCTAGCCCAGCGACGTCCGGCTGCTAGCCCGGCGACGTCCGACTGCCAGACCGGTGGCGTCCGGCTGCTAGCCCGGCGACGTCCGGCTGCTAGCCCGGCGACGTCCGGCTGCTAGCCCGGCGACGTCCGACTGCTAGCCCGGCGACGTCCGACTGCTAGCCCGGCGACGTCCGACTGCTAGCCCGGCGACGTCCGGCTGCTAGCCCGGCGACGTCCGGCTGCTAGCCCGGCGACGTCCGACTGCTAGCCCGCCCAACGTCTCGCAGTTCAAGCTGTTCAAGCGGGCAGCCGCGCCGTCGCCCTCCGCTGATTGGTACCCGGGCGACGCCGGCGCCGTGCTTCGGTCGCTCGCTAATGCGGCCTAGGCTGCCGCCGTCGCCGCCGCCGGTCGTCGGCACAGGCCCGGCGGGGGTCGGCCACCATGCCATCGATCGCAGCTGCCGGCCGCACATCATGGCTCAGCCCGACAAAGGGCGCGCCGCGGCGCGCGAATGGTCAGCCGGATACACCCTTCCCCTCCCCTTGGCCCCTCCTCCTCCCTGGGCGCGACTGGGCCGACCCGCCTTCAGCACGGAGAAGTCGCGGCAAGGTTGCGGCAGAGCTTCCAGCGAGGGAGAAGGATTGTGGCTTCGCGCGGAACGGCTGACGGCCTCTGAATGTTCCGAAGCGGCACTTTAATTGTCTTTTACACCGATACGGTTCGGCGTGCGGGTGCGTTGCTCTTACGTGAGTGTGCACCGGCGTTACATGGCATGTATACAGCAGATTGGGGGTGCATTAAAGATCGCAGTTACACCGCAGATGAACATTTGGATCGGAATACTCCAACATTCCACCGATTACCATGATTCGGTGTAATATGATAATAATGCAACTTAACACGCCCCCGGGTGGCCGGCTCTACCCTTCGCTCGGGTGGAGGTCAATTTGACCTACTGAGACGTCATAAACTAAGACAGCTAGAGACATGAAATTCGCAGGGTGTCTTGGGCTGTGCGTGATTTCACTTATGTCGAAATTTGGGGTTCGTAGATAATGACCGTCGGGTCAAATAACGTCAAGCAAGGTCAAATCCAGATTGGTGTTCAAAGCGCCCCAGAACATAGATACCTGCTTCAACTAAAAAGTCACTGGTGCTCATTTAAGATCAGTGATCTTGTTTGACCGTTCGCACGCCATGGTGACCAAAAGCTACAAGACTGCTTAGAGCTTTAGATTTGAATGAGCTCTAAAGATTACGCTGGGCAGTATGTTCCTAAAAACAACATGTATACCTTGGTTATTCTAGGGCAGTGACTGCCCTGACTTTTAAGAAAGAAGTACATGGAAATGTTTAGTGCGGTTCCTGTTATTAATAAATTCGAAATGAGTACAAGCAACTACCCCATACAGCAAGCGCTAAAGAAAAAACTCGGTCTAATTTTGACTCAGGTCTGAACTTCATTTCTAGCTCTAGGTCAATGGAATTTGTTTATTCAGTTGTTGCCTTGCCTAAGAAGCTATCCAGAGACACATTACTTCGTCTGACATTCCGTTGCTGTATCTGATCAAACGTTTCCCAGGAGCGCGCCTTCGCTGAATCCATGGCCTGACCATGGCCTGCCGTAGGTCAGTGACCTTGCAAGGTACATCTAAATTGTTGATGCCAAGAGATCAGCTATTTAGTTCTCTACAGCAATGCAAAATTTGGCGCGGCTATGCCACGGCGTTCGGAAACCATTCCAGAACAAATCTTTCGAGGAGCCACCCGAGCGCACGTTAACATGTAATTGTGCGAAAAGCACTAAACAAGTGTCTGGAAACATTTCAATGCCCCGTAAAAAACACTCAAGCATTAAAAGCTACTGGAAATGTTTGCCCTCAACGCTGCTCTGAACTGAAATAGCCAGATCGTAAAAGATCTACGATGGGAGATCCATATCGCGAGATATTCACAGCCACAGTTCTTATGAAGAACTAAAACGCCACACGGTGTCGGCATGGCAGCCGTGAGTTTAGTGTGTACTTCATTTCGGATCTATTTCAAGCCTGGCCACGAGTGAGGCGTCAGACAGAGGCTGTTTGTCACCGTCAAGTGACTGGAAATTGCTTGGCTTCAGCGGCCCGGCTCACCTCGGGCGGCCACTATTTTGACGGGCTTATATCGCTGCTGCCGCTGATTCTGCCACAAAGCGGCTTTCTTCCAGTAACAAAAGCTATACAATGCGTTGGGGCCTGAGCTGTTATTTCCTCAGGTATTTGCATGTAAGCTGATTGATCAGGTGGGGTTTCCATGCGGCGCTGCAATGCTACCCCATCTCATCTCGCCCATTCAACTCGTAAGGACGGCGTAAAAGCTGCCAACTTGCAAAAGGCTGAACAACAGAAGCATGGACACGCCAGGTTCGCAACCACAGGAGGCCACCACCGTCTGCCGAAGGAGAGAGCGGACGGTCGTAACCGCGAGTGTGGGTCCATGTGGGCGGCAGGTGCCTCACACTGAAGCGACGACCATGGATCGGCCAGTTTTCGAGACGCAAGCAAGCAACAGTTGCTATATGTTGACAGAATGTGCCGTCTTTAAAATGGTAAGAGAGCCTGGCGGTTCTCGACCCATGGTAGCCGCAATAATGGACCAAGAAGTGACCAATCCTGCGTCTTGTAGGCCCACGTTAAAGAATGCATCCCAGAGAGACTTGACCACGAAAACTGCACGGGGAATAATCACAACCCACTTAGACCAATGCACACGCCAAAGGAGAAGCTTCTGCAACACTTTGGTACTTAAATGATAGAACGTAGGTCATTCCCAAATGATTGATTTCGCCGACTAACATACCAGGTCATGACAGAATAAAAAACAAAACACAAACTTATGCTTAAGCAATCATTTGCAAATCTATGGCATGGTGACAAACATCATCAAATCTCTTAAAAACAGTAATAAAAGATTGACATTACAATGATATGTTTAGTCCCAATAATGCCATGCTTTTGAAAAATCGTGCCGATATGGGCTTTTGTAGGCGGCGGACTTCGTTCTGTTTGTTTCGCCGGCTGCCGGTTCAGCCGACCGGACAGAGCCTGAAGGCACTGTCTTGTGTAATGCGAAGTGTCTAGTCTTCTAGCGTGGCTTTACAGAAAGGTATCAGGCAAGGTTTTAAATTAGGGGTCATGGCAGAACTAATAACATTGTGTTTAGACAAATGTGGCGCAGCATCGAAAGTGATATTAAACTGCTTGTCTCAGTCTGACCCTACAAATTCTCTCAGATAGTTGAGCCTCAAAATTTGCCCCCAAACATGACTTGTGTTGCTTGCAGGTTTAACTAAGGAATTCCAGTGTAGCAGCATGCCTGGAAATATGACTGGGGACGCCACTGGGGCCGAGAGGCTCATACGTTACTTAAAAAGTAGGCCGGTGGTTCGGCGGTGAAAATGTCTCGAGTTGAATGACGCTCGGAGCGAAGTAGCTGAAAATACTGCACCGCCGACGCTCGCGTTTCACACGTGACAAATCAGCGCTTAGATGGAGGAAGTTTCTCAGATTTCTGGGATCCGTAGCGCCGTTTAAGATTTGAAAAATGTTGAGCACATCGCGTTTATTGATGAGAGTATCGGCTATCCTAAGCTTATGCGTGTGGTGGTAATGTGTTCTCCGCTTTTATTGTCGGTCGCTATTCTGACAACACAATTTATCGTCGTTTGAATGTAGTCCGGGTGTTGTTTGTAGGCGCTACGCCACGCCGCTCCGCAATAAAACACCAGCGGCAAAACCAGAATGCTGATGATGATCTGAGGGGATTTCCGCGTGAAATTTATTCAGAAGCCGTAGACGGACAGAAAAGCAACGTTACATGCGCCAACCACTGCAGGAGCATGGTTCTCCCATCTCAGCATCTTGTCGAAAATCACGTCATGCCTATTTAATCTCCGGGGCCATGGCAGCCAGCCACATATGGAATTATGCTATCCACATAGTAGAGCTATGTAATATATGCAGAAAGGCTGCTTTTGTTTCTCACATCTGCGCACAAATACTTGGCAAAGATTGATTTTGATAAATAAATTCTTGGAGTTGTCGGTGTATTTAACACAACGATTTGGGCTGCAGCATAGCATACCAGACAAGGAGTGAGCATGAAATGACAACTGGTTTCGTCATTAAAACAAGAAACCCTCGGTGGGGAATGCTGGGACAACCTGGTGTGGCGAACTACCTGAGCAACCATCGGCCATGGCGAAATGTTAATGCGTACCTTGCTTGAGGCACGCTTGTTTCTAGTTATTGCTAAGTATACCCACCTAGTTATTGATAGATTGACAGCGTCATTTTTCCAAGTGAAAGAGCAACTTTGGAGTGAACTAATTCCATTTAATTAAACCCACAAAGCAAGGAATATCTTTCAAATGTTGGCACATGGAACAATGTAACACAACGCACCTTGCGTATCACTGGACAGTAGTTAAACTACAGAACAGGCGCGCGTTGGAATCAGACTTCCAATTGGCAGCGCCTGCATTACGCTGTTGGCACTTGCATTTGGCAGCGGTGCATTAGCTCGCGCTCAGTGGAAGTTTATGCAGAATTCTCTACCCTAAGCTCTCAAAACTGTAGGTACCGCTCTCGCCAATTCAATGCCCAAGATATTACGGTAATGTTATGATAATGATGGAAAATACTGGAAACGTAAGAGGAAAGCTTACGGCCATCGGCATCATACATAGCTTTGTGAGCGTTGCCATATCAACGAGACGAACAAATCTGCGTCAAAAGCAAACTTACAGACCACGACCAGCGGAAAAGGACGGTTTTGAGGGACTGTCTCGGTGTGTAGTTGTAGGTACGAAAGTGCGCGTTATTGCATGACGTAAGTTTGCAGATATGGTTTAGGAAGCTGTTCACAGGTACTATCACCTCCTATGGCGCTAGTGGGAACATCAAACTTTGCAGCACTCTTCCAGCGTAGGTAAGATTTCCCGTAAAAAGGATACCATAGTGATCAGAACAACGCAGGGTACCTTTCCGCGCATTTGACTTCAAAGATGGTTTTATTAGACCCGATTCATTAAAGGTGTGCGAGTTTCCACAGCTTCGGTACTAGAGCACTCGTAGAATGTTGTCTAGCCGAACTTAGTTCCAAGTCCGTAAAATGTTCAAGCCGAACGTGACCATCTGAACGGGACTTCCTCCGTAAAAGTTACATGCACTGCACCGCCGACCGTCGGCGATCTTCTGCTCAGACAGCTCTCGCACCAGTCGGGTGCCAAAGCAGAGAGTTTCGTGTAGAGAATCCCCTGTTGGACGCTGTCGACAGCGTTGCTCCGCCTCCGCCGTAACGCGTGCTCCTATCGTAGCGAACAGCCGAAAAGTATGGTAGCTCCACGCTGCCGCTGGGATCGCCGGCCTGCGCCGCCATTCAGCTACGCCGGCTTCCCATTGTCCACCACGCAGGATGTTGTTTGGCCGAAGCCGGATGCTACGATGCACTTTTTGCAGAAGTGCCAGAGGCTGTGGTTGCCTGTATTTACCAGCTGGCAGTCGGGCTGGGCTCTTGCTGTCTTAAAAACCTTCGTCCCGAGCAATGCTCGCTCAAACCGGGCATCATCTCCGAGGTGCTTCGGCTTCCGTAGGTTCTATTTCCCGCTCATCCGTGGCATCTGATGTCACCAGCTGCCATCGGCATCAGCCTGATGTCGACATCACCAGTTGCCGTCGACATTAGCCTCATGTCATCAGCTGCCGGCGACATCAGATTGACTATATGAGCTGCCATCGGCATCAGCCTGACGACATCAGCTGCCATCAATATCGGCCTGGTGACATCAGCTGCCGTCGGCATTAGTTTGATGTCAACGGCACTTAACTTGCCTTACTGGACAGCGGTGGCCAGCACGCCAGCCGCTCGCAGGCCGTTCTGATATTTTTGGAGTTTCCACGGATCATTTATCGAGCTTGACGTTAACACTTTTACTTGTCACAGACGCACAGCTCGAGTTGCGTTGAAGCCATTCACAGCTTGTAAGTGCGCTAAAATGCAAATCCGCCAGCAGGCACAGAGAGGGTAAGGTATCCTCCGCGCTCGAACACCTCAACAAATAATTATAATGTGAGTGCGATGTGAACATGTTCGAGCCCTTCACACTCGAGCAAAAATATCCAAGTAATTCTATGGTGCCGTGTAACATGTTACGCTGAGAAGGCGTCGACACGGCTGGCTGATCATTCCGAACGAATTGGGATAGCGCGATGCGACATTGGAGCGACAATGAATTGGAGTTGGACGCGACGTTGAATTGAGTCTACGCGACGGTGGCAAGTTGTTGCATGATAAAATCACAATAATAATGAATATCCGTATCAGCAGAGCGGAATATTTACATGCCAAAGTAGGAAATTTTCACACGTTGGTGGAAACCTACACAACATCACAATATATAAAACTAAAGATGTACTTTTTACAAAATGCAAACACCTTGAAACGGAGCACTCATTTGTAATTTCCGCTCAACCACTTCAACGGTTTTCATGAGACGTCTGGTCAATCTCGTCCATATCTCAAACAGAACGTCCATGGCCAGTGTCTATAGTCTTAAAACTGGGGGCCTGAAAAGTGTTGACATTTTATGCGCGTTTTGATAACCCAGTGGGAGGGAGTGTTGGCACCGTACGAAGAACAGGAAACGCATCCTTCCCATCTTCAGATATAGGCAGACGACCTCCGTGAGTCCTGTCAGATTATTGTAAGCTTCCCTCGTGCTGTAATTCACCTGGTGTCATCATGCAGATTCTTAGTGACAGTTTAGTGTACAGCGGAGTGGTTACTTAGTGGTTAGTGGTTACTCACGGCACACCAACTCGTGTGTTGGCTTAATTTTGTCGTAATCAATATCGTAATGTGTGCAGTTTGTCACCGCTCCTGCCTCGTGCCATTCGAGTTTACTGAACAAGTGATATCTGTCTGAGAAGGGGGACCCTGAAGGGAAATTTCTTCCTGGAAGAGCGGCTGTTTGTTAGATGATTTGATAAACTGTCGAATTCAGTTGTATGGCTGTCATATCAGGCACCACCGCATTCAAAGCTGAATTGCCAGCAAGAAAATGACAGTACCAAGGCGCGTTACAGCGATAGATGGTTCTCTAACGGAAAACAAGGGGGGGGGGGAGGGGCGCGCGCGCGTTGTAATTCTGATAGCCAAGTTGGTTCCCCAGCTGCAAAGTTAGTGCCATTTGTATTCATTAAAATAAGAAGCGATTCGAAACAGCGGTATTTCTACTAATTACGTTGCTGGGATCAAGGAAGTTCACGGCAGTAAGTGTGGAGGGCAGCACACAATATCTTCTTTTTAATTGTCATGGATAAAACTGGACTTAGTTAACGTATATCCGCCGAGACTCCTGTGTTGTATCCTGCGAGAACAGCCTTAGTGGTCTCTTAATTTTGTTCCATTTTATTGAATGCGTTACTAAAAACGCATCCTTAGGCGAGAATAGAAGTTCATTTTCCGGGAGGCAGAACCCTGCCAATGAATACTGTACGCCGCGAGGAACACGGAATGTGAGAACGTAACACTGACGTTCTCGCTGAAGTTTCTGTCTCAGCTGGAAGGCAGCCAAGACAATGTATACCGCTAGTCGGTAACACAGTGCTTTGAAAACTGGGAAGAAAACCATTTAATCATTGTACTACGACGCTAAGCAAGTTAAATCCGTACAACGAGAGGCGTTCCGTCCTGTGGAACGGCTATAAATATACTCGGAGACGCTTAAGTTCATCCAGGATGTCCCAGAGCAAAAATACACCTCTGTAGACGGAGCTTGCCATATGATCTCCGTTATGAGCTGCGTAATTATTACGCCTCGCACTACCTGAGATAGGGGGGTGTAGAGACATTTCCAACATCATCTTTTGGGGAAAAGCAGGAGGCAGGGGCGTCACTTTGTCCATTTTCGGGAGCCTGAGGTCCCCCGACTCCCCAATGCTCTTTTGTGTTCCCATCCCTTTCATGCATAGGTGCAAAAAATGAAATATTGGGCCAACCAAATGCAGGAAGTGTTTGAACCGCTGACACAAAACGTACCTAAGCGCACTACCATCAGCACCACCATTATCATCACATCACCATTATCGCTATCACATCGGTTTAAAATGGGGAGTCACTCCTTAACATCTACCATGTTTTGGAACCGTTCAAATAAACCTTTTAATTTTAATATTAGCATCAGGGATGCAAATTAACTGTTGCTTTCAGACATCTCTCTCGAGCCCACTCCATCCGCCGATTTTAAAAAGCGACACTCTGGATAGAGACTAGCATAGCTTCCTTAAATTGGAAATATCTTCTCTTACATGCATGTCACGTCTATTCTGAACTTTGCTATGTGCAGGTCAGTTTAACATCCTTCAGCAGTATCCTTCAGGTAAATGAACACAAGGTACACCGGCAAAGCGTTGTAAAGTGATCTTTCTGTAGTCTTCATTGCCATTTCACCTGATGATGTTCTTCTCGAAACAATCTCGAAAAAATCTCGAAAAAAGCATATTGGAGACATCATAGATCACTGGGTGAATTTGACCTTAACCGAAGCACTTTACAACATCTGCTCCAGCAGCGTGATTTGCACGAGGAAGCCGGTTGGCGGGGAAGGGAGTGAGACCCACAACTTCCTAAACATTCTAGTATCAGCCCTGTAGGCATTGACTGCAAAGAAATAATCCAAACATCTATCTGCCTTCCTCTCGTAACTTGGAAGAACGCTACTTGCTCCAAACCGGTGGAAATGGTTATCACAGCATCTAAGCGTTTTCTCAGCACTGCGCACGCTATCATCCATTGGCCAATTGGCCGCACAATACATAAACGTGTTATGTGCAGCGGCGCCAGCTTCACAGGGTACTATTCTGTACATTTTTACCCGGAGCTTTGCTGTGGCTTTGCCGCTTAATTCCAAAAGTTTTTGTTTGCTTATGGGAAAACATTAAAAGAGTAACTCTGACCATTTGTTGCCGTGATGCTAAAGTGTCCTGGAAGCTGGCTGCTGCAGGATCAAAGTTCACATACGCCATACCGGTCTACGCCACCACCGCTTGTGGTGCGGTTCTTAGTGTAGCCAAACATTTTCTAGCGTAACACGCTTATACTGGCAAAACCGGCCGCGGCACTAGCTGGACCCGCTCCATCCAGGCGAAGGCGATGCTCGTGCCTCACTGGTGCTGGGCTGGTCCTCCTTTGCGCCACCATTAAGCAAGCTTCCAGCCGCTGTCGCGGGCTGAATCTGCGTTCCGCTGTGACTGACCTGGCGGGCAGGGTCATCAAAAGGCGCAGAAGTTTGACGACTCCAGGGATGGACTCCCGCGCCCTTTGTTATACCCTTCGTTGCAGAGAACGGACAGGGGGAACATACGTTCCCCCTTGGTAAATGGTAAGGGGACGGTTGCTCACTTGTCTCTCTGGTGACGCTGCCCCTGCTGCCCTGTCCCTCCGTAGGGCTGGTACGCGCAGCTTCTGTGCAACTAGGAATAAAAATGCTACGAGCTGAAAAAGGAAAGAAATGGACAAAAGAGGTCTTTCTAAATCATATGAGCAGCGCATTACAACATCATAGACTTGCTACGTCCCCGTATTTTCTTGAATATTGTTTACGCATTCCCTGCAATTCTTAAAGCATCATTGCAGGTCAGGTGATTGCTATAGGCAATGTCAAATGATCTTATTCTAGAAAACGACTGATTTTTACTCCTAGTTATTAAGATAATAGCTTATCTTTTATTCATCTTATCATATTCAACCACTCAAATTTATTACTCTTGTAGCATGCGGAAATGAGATGATACGAAACATATTACTCATGTGCTTCATTGGTAATGATGCAGAAAACATGGAACCAGTGCCACAGGCATAATACTCAGAAGCTGGCCCTTGCCAGTCCGGCCGCCACTGATAGAATGCTTGTTCAGAGCACAATTGCGCTGCAAGTTATGGGGTCATAAGTCCCAAAATTGAATAAGATCAGTAAATGTACCCCTACAATAGTCACCAAATCTATTTTTAACCGAACAATTAGTGGGGTTATAACTTAAAGACTGTAACCTCGGGGTGACCTCGGCTTGTGCAGTGACTTGCCTGGAAATTGAAAGTATTGTCTCCGTGCACGAAGCGGATGCATAAAAGATGTTTAACATTTTGCGTGGCTCTGCTCCGATGCTTCTTATCAAGTCCTAAAAGCGTACAAGAAAACGGGTCTCCGTTCCCCTGGCCGAGAATGGCTCAGCCTCTGCCTCCAGCTTAGATCAAAACTAAATCACACTAAAACCGTTGAAAAGACGTGTTCCAAGGCACACTGGTGCTGTGTTAGAACATAGTTATACCTGTTAAATTTTTCTACATGTAAGCTGAAATTTATTGAGGGTGGTAATGGGCGAAGAAAATATTACATGATGGTGTCATCATGAAAGGCATCTACGCACAAAACTTCTGAAGGTGTTCAATGAAGAGAAAAGATCGGCACATTGGTAAAAGCCATGTCTGTTTGCCTTTTAAAGCTACCGCAAAAATACGAGGGTGGACATGATGACAACACACGATGGCCATTGAACTAGAGCGTACAAAATTATTGATCATACCTGGGGAATTACGGATGTTGCATGTTAACACGCAGGTTGCAATTCAACATCAGTTTTTACCTTTCCCCTAATAATGTGTGAAATATAGACGTGTATGTTATCTATTTTTATTAGATAACAAATGCGTGATACCAATGACAGCAATATCTATTGGTATGCTACTTGTAAGTGGATTATTAAGAACTGTAATATCCATTAATGCAATATCCAGTAGTATATTATCCGTTTGTGGAACATCCATTGGTGTATGTCTTTTGGTGTAAAATACATTACCATACTGAACATAGGTTGGCAGGCATCTGGTTGAATAATCATTTACTAGTCCGGTCTTAACCTCTAGCTACTGAGTCACATTACACATTGCATATATTAGGTCAGTATTGGGAGACACCACCGATCGGCCTTTTGGATGTTCTTGTAACATTGCGCTAGTATTTGTAGCAATGCAATCATAGCGATGTGAGGGAGCTTCATTACGGCAAGGCTTGGAGATAGCAGCCACATAGGGAAAATTTGTGCCAATAGTACGTTTCAGACGGTTGCTGGGATAGGGAGACTGCAACCTCCAATACGATTTAAGCGGGGACGAGTCCCCCCGTCCCCTTGGTGACGTCGTCCCCGCCAACAGCATCTCTTCGCCTGTAAGGGATGTTTTGACCTAAACATCAGTTATTGGTCACTTACCCAACTCCACGTGGAGGCTTGCATTTTGAAACATGGTGCACCATTGCCAGTATCGGTAGCCCCGTTTGTTCTTTTGTTACGCCGTAACTGATAACGATAAACCAAAATTGACTCAAATGATCGACTGAAATTTGTCGAGGAACTCCAATTCGCTTTGCAATCGTTTTTCATTTATTTCTTTCATTTTCTTCCGCTCTATTGGCTCTAGGAACGATTTACGCGCGTTTCGAGAATTTTTAGAGCAAAATTTATGTTCGCTTTTTAGCATTACTGGACGCACGCACATCACAGCATTTCTCGGGACAGAAGACTGCACTGTGAAATCTCTGGGCACGTCAAACCACACACCTTCTCAGAACACAGCGTCTTTGTTTTAGCGACCTTACTAGATGTACTAAATCCCTAAAGGCCCAAGACGAACATTGTCGAACATGGTCCCAAATGAGCATGGGCACCAAGCTCCATCGGTTTATCCTGGAAAACAAGACGCAGATGAGCCGTGACCGTGGCGCTGTCTGCTTGGACGCAACGTGTCGGATGAGGCAAAACCTACTTGACAAACATGTAGATGCCGGTGGACTCCATGGCCCTGCTGATGCCCTTCCAGGACTTGACGATGCTGAACTTCTGGCGAATGGTGAGTGGAAGGCGGGGGTCGGCCGCCGGCGGCGCTGGCGGCGGCTCCATGACCGCCTTGCCGCCGCCGCGGCCGCTCTTCGCCTTCCCCTTGCTGGCGCCGCCGCCCATCCTGGTCCAGCGGGCGCTCGAGTCCACCAAGAGAGGCGCGTGCACGCCCGAGCCTCGGAGGCCGCTCAGCGCTCACCGCTACCTTCCATTGCACGTGTTCCTCGCGGCACGGGTGCGCAGCCGCAGGCGCGTGGCGCGTGCCGTACGTGGGCGGAGGGAGCCTGCTAGAGCACGTGTCCGGCTTGGACTGAGGTCCCCGCAGAGGAGAGAGACCGGGACGGACGGTGAGGCCCAGCGATCCTGGCATGCACCTCGATCAGCGGAAGTCGGTATGACGGGCCGGGCCGCCACGCTTCGTCACGTGGCTCGCTCTCCGGGACGAACTGAGCGGCCGTGGGTCATCGCGCAGTAACAGAGTCGCTCTCCTGAGATCACTGGACGGTGCGGGTCTGCGCCGTTCACCTCCTGAACCTGCGGGCTGCGATGACTGCTTCTGGAGCTGCCTGCCCTTGCCACCGCGCTCGTCCAGCTCCAGCCAATGGGCCACAGAACGCGCTGAGGCCTCGGGCGAGGTCTCTGCCGGTCCTGGTCTCAGGTTCTGGTCCAGATCCGACCAGATCAGGTTCTACCGGTCCTGCTCTCAGACTGGTGTCTCAGGCGATAAACCTGACAAAGGCGTCAAAGGTGGGTTCTCCACCGGCACCAACCTCGGAAGACCTCTCCACCGGTCCCAGCCTCGGCGGAGCGCTGCGGCGGCCAGGCCCGCCGCCGGGCCGCGTCGCTGCCGACGGTGGCACTGCCGGCGCCGTCGGAGCCGACGGGAGCGGCCGGGCGCGTCGCGGCCGGCGCCGACGCGCCGCCGGCGGGCACACTGACGTAACGATCCGCCCCAGGCCGACACGGCGCCCGTCATAGCGCGTCCCGGCTCGCCGGCCGACGCTGGTCGCAGACTGACCCGACTGGTGACGAGCACGCTCTCTGCGTCTCCCGCTGTCTCCAAACTGACCGCGGGGGCGTCACTCAGCCACAGCGGTTGTCGACGGAAAGCGGAACCGATCGTTGGCTTGTTTCCATGCGGGTGACTTGCTGAGTGATTGTGTTTTTGTGGTGTAAGAGATCTGAGCTTCTACCGACCATTGGATAACCAAACCGATACTGACATTCGATTTGTCTCTAATTAATCAGCCAGGTTTCACAGGCGAACAGTCACTCCCTTTGTGAGCAGTCAATCAGCTGGTGAGCAGTCAATCCGATGGTGGGCAGTCAATCCGCATTTGCTTTGGCGGGGTCGAAAAGCCCCTTCACGAGTGCCGAACATATGTCCATTACATATATGATTACGTGTGACTTGACTTGCAACTTGACTCAACTTAACAACTTACGTTAACTTAACTTGACTCTCCTCCGGACAGCGTGCAATTATGTACGTGAATACCAACTGGACGAACTGTTTGCTCCGATGATTTCGAGCTGCTCTCTTTCAATAGTCTGAATTTTTACACTTCATGACGTGGTCCCCGCTACGGCTGGCACTGCTAGCGAGGCTCAATTTAATTTTTTTGCATGGCCAATGTAGAACAGATATGAGTGCCTTCCCACATACCCCACCAACGCTTGGGTTAAGTGCTATGTGAATCATTAATTTCTATTGCTAGCAATTCCTTTAAAACCCCGTATGTACGTTCTTCAACAGCATTCAACGCAATATTCCATGTAATCCATGCATGCACTTGAAACTTGTTAATAACGAAGATATGCCATGATAAAAACGGCAAGTAAAGTGACAAGTGAAGTGAAAATGACAAGTGTCAAGTACAGACATGTCTTAAGCTGGTTTTAGCCTTTGCCAGGACATCGCTGGTAGCATAACCAGCTCAGCCCTGGTTTTTGGGAGGCTCTTCTCAGCTCGGTCAACGCTCATAACATCTGGCTAAATGATGTAGCAGCTGTTTGCATGTTATCCTGAAGATCAAGCTTGTGTCACCAAATTTGCCGACCTGTGAGCTATGACCTTGCTATGAAAACTTTGTACGGCAAATATGGGGACAAAATGCGTTCAGCAACGCATTCTTGTCACTGCGACCACCAGCTCACCTCAAGCGGCTCTAGAGACGTGGTTATGTTGTAGTTAATTAAGATTTGCTTAAGTTTGGCTAAATGTGGCTGAAATGCAATGGAAATGGATGCAATGCAATGGGATTATAGCAGGGCAAAATATACTGTCTGGGTGCTATTCTGGTGTAGTGTTTGGCAATGTCTTCGCGGGCCTACCGGTGTAGCGCTACCAGTTGGTATGTCCTGTTAACGGGACAATGCACATGGGCATGACATGCCATTGGAGTGTTGCTCACTGACTTCACAAACCCTGTTCCCAGTCTCCCATTCATGCCTCCAGCCGAAGCTGTTCTTTATTGTTCCAGTTAGTGGAGCTGAAACCTACATCGCACGCGGCCCGAGGATTGTGTGCGATGTGGACTAACTTACACCGAACTGTGGGCTGCGTGTGCTGCGTATGTCGCGTGTTTTGCCTAGCGTTTACGGATGGGTCTTCGCTGCGGCCGCGCTGGCCGCGGTAGTGATGTCCGCGACCGAGCTCCGCGGCCGAGCTCCGTGGCCGTGATGTCCGCGGCCGGGCTCCGTGACCGAGCTCCGTGGTTGTGCTCCGCGGCCGAGCTGTTCGGCCGAGATGTATGCGGACGAGCTCTGCGGCCGAGTTCTGCGTCGGTGTTCTGCGGCCAAGCTCTGCGTCAGTGTTCTGCGTCAGTGTTCTGCGGCCGTGCTCTGCGATCGTGCGCTGTGACCGTGCGCTGCGGTCGTGCTCTGCGGCGGTGCTCTGCGACCGTGTTCCGCGTCGGTATTCTGCGTCGGTGCTCTGCGGCCGTGTTCCGCGGCCGTGCTCTGCGACTGTCATACCCGAGGTCGCACTATCCGTGCCGTGCTGTCGTGCTGTGTGCCGTGCTGAACGTTGAGAGCTCGCGGCGTCCGTGATATCCGCGGCCGAGTGAAAAGGCTGTTGCCAAGGGCGCTACTTGGGCAGTGTTGCTCTCGGCCCGGGTCGAGCGGTGCAGTGACGGTGACATTACATAGTGATGTCTACTCTTTTGTTAACAGGGCCGGTTGTAGTCGGTGTCTTGTTTGCATGTCTAGTTTGATTTAGTGCTCGCTTCTCGTTTGTTAGTCACTTAGTTTGTTATAATCTTGAGGTCTAATTTAGTGTTAGTCAATTCCATACAGTTTTCGTATTCTTTTTGTATTGCTAATTTTATTGTCTGTTCTGTCGGTTTTCGCTCTGTTTAGTTCTAGGTCTAGTCTGCCTATTTCCGAGGTTTCGTTGCTTTCCCGTCAGCGTCCACGGGGAGTTCGGGTCGAGTCTTGGTCAGGTGCGTGTCTGGTTGGAGTTGAGGCGCGGTGCTGGCGATGGGCGATCGTGAATATAGTGCACGTGAAACCTCGGTGCCTTCGACGTGGCGGCCGTCTACAAAAAGATCACGACTTGTGATGAATTTGTATTGCGCTTTGGAAGCAAATGATGGTGTACTTGGTCCTGTGTCAGCTTTTCTCTATGCACATCACGCGCATAGAAGGCCTTGTAAATGTAACGCATGCAAATGTAGAAGAATCGAATGATCTTCCTAGGTAAAACGTATAGATTTTCCCCACTTTACCCTGCATGGCACGTGAACCGTAAGATATACTGCGAAAGAATGTCAGTAGAAGTTAAAGGCGACGCACCGGGTATGAGGTCGACCCGAAGATGCTATTCTCCACACAACGAAAGGCGGTGAATGTGGCCAGGGCGGTGATGGCTGGCCTATTTGTTGGGCGAGAAATTAGAATAACCACCCAATTTTCCGTGCACGGGCGGGGACCCATGAGCCTTCTCTGGGCTGGCCGCTCCCTCTCTCCACAACTTTAACATCAGGCTTATATGGCGATGGATGGAAGGAGTTTAACGTGAATGCCTCCGAAGGTCCGCCAACGCAAAACGGGCTCCATCGGCTCTGGTTGCGTACCTTGTTGATGGCTTTGTTTACACCTGTGAGCAATGTCTATTCTTCGCAGGACTTGTGCAAGATGATGCTATCCCATGAAAAACATGAACATTTGCCGTATTTAGTATATTGCCTTCAGCGTTTGTGCAAAAGACGTCATACCCGTGGAGGCTTCAGTGCTGTTGGATCGGTACACCGCCATGGAGCACTGAGCTGTACCAAACGCGTGTAATCCCAGAGGCTGCTGATCTGGAATTGAGCCCCCAGAATCCAATGTGTGCCATTATGTAATTCCAAAGGCTGCTGTCGGGGCATCCCAGCCGACGTCAACTGCGCGGCGCGTGACTCCACGGACTGCGCGGCGCAACTGCAGGCTGCGCGGCGCAACTGCAGGCAGCGCGGCGCAACCGCGGGTTGCCTGGCACGTGGGCGTACAAACCCACAACACCTTGATCACAGAGCGATCTGAGTAGTGCAGAAAGGGGCGAGCTGTGCCGTTTATTTCGCAATTCGAACGTTCACGCGTTTGATTGGAACACGTGCGATTCAATGTCAGCCATGGTTAAGCACATTTCATGTCGCAAGGTGAGGGACCGGTCGCAATGCCTTTGCCAGCCATGTCTTGCAGAGCTAAACCCCAAAATTAATAGTTTGGGTTCCTCTTGGTTTTCTAAACCCATGAGGGATTTCCATGGCACGCATGCAGACTCGATACTGAATCCAAGTCTAATGGCACTGATCAATGGGAACGTCATGCAGTTTTTTTCCATCACCGTTTTAAAAAGCAACGCAGCTGCGTATAAATGCGTGATGATATGAAAACGTCTCGTTCCCAGTACACGGATGGCTTCTTCCCAATCAGCTGGGTAAAATGGCTTCAGCAATATTCACGCCCCATCACAGCGTACTGATGCCATGCACGTTCTTTAGCGTGCGGTGATTTGTTTTAACTCGGCGGGCGTGGACGTGCCTTGTAATGTGTCGCATTACCACACGTTGGGCCGCATCACATAATGGGTGACATTACCCAGTACATGATGGGTCACATTACCCAGACGTGACTTATCTTGTCTGATGCAATCAGACAAAGAAGTCGGGAGCTAGAACTCTCTCTAGGTTCATTGCAGTGTTCAACTCAGCTTTACCCACAAATAAGAATCCAGTCCCCCGCCAGTCAACGTTTCATAAATTCCAGATCTCATCTGGTCTCCTTCGTCACAGCAAAACCATTTATCAGTATAATCGTTATAAATCTATCCTTTGCAGCTGGGTTTAATACCAAATGTCAATCCGGGTACGGGATGTGGCATGAGGTCATTTGTCGCGAGTCTCAGTTAGTAGCACAAGCTGGTTTCGCGAAAACTCAAAGCTCACTTGTCAGTATCTTTTCCCCACCAATCACACCATTGTGTCACAACATACGCCCTCGACCCCTGTTGACCGTGCTGGTCGACAGGGGCCCAGTTCAATTAATCAAATGTATGAATTTACGCAATTTTCATTTGTGTCGGACTTGTAGACCTGAAACGAATTACTTTTACCTATGCGTCATCATGAGTCATATCAATCAAATGCCATTCATGAGGTTTCACGACGCACTCAACTGCTGGGGCTTTATAGCGCGTCATACCAATCAATGAACTATGAATCTATGGACCAAGTTACGCCTGCTTACGGTTCGCATGCTTAGGCAACGTATTTGAAAAACGCTACCTTTTTTCTTTCGCTATATGAAACTCGGCACAAACCACAGGCCCCACCACACGCATGGCTCCCACTAATCACAACGCGTCTTGTGGTGGCTCGATAATTCCGCGTGACCCAATCAGAGAGCCGCTCTGGTCGCCCCCGCTCCGGTCGCGCGACCGGTCTGCTCGATGTCCGGTCCGCTCGCTGTCCGGTCCGCTCACTGTCCGGTCCGCTCGCGACCGGTCCGCTCACTGTCCGGTCCGCTCGCGACCGGTCCGCTCGCTGTCCGGTCCGCTCGCGGCCGGTCCGCTCACTGCCCGGTCCGCTCGCGACCGGTCCGCTCGCTGTCCGTTCCGCTCGCTGTCCGGTCCGCTCGCTGTCCGGTCCGCTCGCCACCGGTCCGCTCGCTGTCCGGTCCGCTCGTCACCGGTCCGCTCGCTGTCCGGTCCGCTCGCGACCGGACAGCGGCCGTCACCGGCCAACGCATCGCAACGAGCTGACGACGTCAATAACCCACACATTTGCTTCTTCTTAAATTGACATGGTGCCTTTTCTGGTCCATTCAAATTGATTTGTATCGGACACATATTGAGAAAAATCCTATCCAACTCCGCGCCTTTTGGATTCTGGGATGCAGTCTAATCCAGCCCAGTTCACGGACTGGCTCGAAGCCTGTGAAATGACCGGATCCGTGATGAAACCTGCAGGAAAGACCAGGACCCATCTTGGCAGCACTAATGTCAGAACAGTTCCGGTGAGCCGTAATCTCGCCCAAGGCTATTAATGACCGCAGGATCCCCTGTGTAGCCCGCGCTCGATACTTCAAGACTTTTCGCGTTGAATCTGGACAAACATTCCCGACCGTCCAATTGAGCCGACCTTCGGCATCCTGCGTTGTTGTCTCCGGTCGTTGCGATGCGGGGAAAGCTAGCAGACGCGGCAGTCAGCGGCGGCCAGCGCTCGCGCTGCCGCATCTGGCCTCGGGGTCCGCTCGCCGGCCTGGTGGCCGCTCTGTCGACTCAGCACGCCTCTCATTGACTTCCGCTGATGACATTCCGGTCGCGATCGCGGAGCCGTATCTCTGCTCGGTTCCGCAGTCTGGTCTCCTAACAGCCGCGCAAGACGCTCGCTGGCGATGATACTGGGTCTCGTTGAAGGAAACTGGCTTCAGCAAAAGTATTTGTTGTGGTGGTGGTAGTGTTTGGTGTTTGAGGGCGCGTCGGCATCAGTGCCATTTTGTGTCCACTCAATGACAGCTATTTGTATCGGCAATGCCACGCGATAAGTGTGTTGTCAACTTATAACAGGCGATATCACTGGTGCACTTACACTGAAGGATGAGAAAAAATAATGTCAAATCCAACGTGTGCTAAAAATGAAAGTATATCCCCGGTTTGACAGCATGGGTCTCGACCGAGTAGCCAAGGAGGGGGCGCTGGTGAAAAAAACCATCGCCTATCCGTTTCAAGGCGCCGGCATGTGGCAAGGACATTTTCTATTGTCAACCGGTCCGCGCTTCGGTCAGAGCGTGGCATAGCCTGGCGCGTCAAGCGAAACGCCGAATGGGTTGCATGTGCATGACCCAACGGGAGCCTACAAAAGGTGGCTTCCTGGAAACGGCTTTGGCGGTGAGAAGATTCCTAATTACCTAGTCAAGACGTGATTACCCTGAAAGTGTGAAGATGCTGGTCGAACATGTTCTGCCATGCATCGCGGACGTATCTGGAAATGACCGACTTCAGATCTTGAACGGGTGCATGGCTTGGTAGCGCCTTCCTCTCACACGCCGCAGCGTTGGCTGCGGCGTCCGCTTCCTCATTTCCCATAAGCGCTACGTGACCGGGGATCCACGCTGACATGATACGTCTGGAAATGTGCCCCAGCCACTCCGGTTCCTTCCAAATCGAGTGCGTCAATGAGGAGCGGTCGCGCGACATCGCCGTCGGGTCTAGTGATAAAAGCGCACTGCGTGAGTCCGTCAAAATGACGACATCCCTTTCTGGGCGATAAGTGACGTACTGAAGACCTGCTAAAATGGAGAACACCACCGAGGAAAGACTGAAATGTGATAAAGAAAGCAGAGACCCACGGTGTGATCACCGCAAACGTATGTGCAACCGGCCCCTGTCGAGCGCTTGGAACCATCAGTAAACAGTTGTAATGAGCTAGCGTATTGTGAGATCCGTTCCAGCGAATAGCTTGGCAACCCTCGCGAGGGAGTGCATTTTTACGATGCTGGCAAAGCTCCGAATCATAATTTAGACTCGGGCGTCTCCACGGAGCTGGATCCCGAAGAGTGTGCGGGCCGATGTCGTCCAGCATAATATCCGCCCCATCCAGCCAGTTCCGAACGCGCAGACACATCGGCCGCGCTGACGTGGGCCGCCCCCTTAAAAAGAACGGATTTACGTCTGAGAGAAGGTGGACTCGGAGTTTGAGTGGTCCGGAAATTGTGAAACCTTTGTGTCACAATTCAAAGCAAGCCGTCTTCTCCTAAGAGACAAAAGCGGTTCATTTGACTCCACCAGAAAGTTTCTTGCTCGGTTCGTACGAAAAAGCCCCAGTGAATATACGAACATATGTATGGTGGATTGTGTCCAAAACCTGCTTCAGAGATGTAGGAACACTATTGTAGACAGGGTCAGGGCAGTCAATGATCGATCGAGTTACAGCTGTAATTAGATCGATAGTTCAGGAGGGTGTATGAGCTCCAAAGGCCATATGACACATTACTTTCATCAGGTTTATTCGCTTTTGACACTTAATGTGGGCATCTTCAAGTGTTGGTCAAATGTTAGTCGACGGTCAAAGGTGAGGCCCAGGAAACAGCTTTCATTACCTACTGGAAGAGCAACATGATAAATTCGAAACTCCTAGTCTCCACATTTTCTATTCCGTGACCAGAAGCGTATGCACTTGGTCTTGGTAGCTGAAAATTTAAAACCATTCTTTAGGCTCCACTCATTCGAGTGAGCCGTTGCCTCTCTGTGGACACTATGGACGCCGCACACCATATGGAAAAGTCATCCACAAACAGTGACGTACTAATGTTGGGTGGCAGGCAGTTGGCGATGTCCTTGATCATCAGCGCAAAGAAGGTTAAACTAAGGACGCTCCCATAGGAACACCGTTCTCTTGTTCATGGCGGTCCGACAGCATGCCACCCACTCGGACGTGGAAAAATCGCCGACGTAAAAAGTGCTCATTGAAGAGTGCCATGCGACCTCGAAGTCAATACTTGTGTACTTTATTTATAACAATACGACGCTAGGCGATATCATAAGCTCGCTCGATGTCAAAGAAGACTACTATCGTGTGACGTCTTTGTTTAAAAGAATGTCCTATAGCTGTGTCTACAATCGGTAAGTGGTCAACAGTGCGATGGTTCTTCTGAAACCCGCATTACACTTAAGAAAGATAGCCGTGAGTTTCAAGGTACCACATGAGACGATCATTCACCATCCTTTCTAGCACTATGCAGAGGGCTGAAGTCAGCAAAACTGGGCGGTAGTGCAGTGGTTCGGAACCATCCTTTCCGGGCTTTTGTATCGGGGCTATAATGGCCTCCCGCCACGACTCCGGGAAGTCATCATGCAACCATATATAGTTGAAAAGTCCAAGTAAAGCATGGAGGGACTCATTTTTAGGCGATTTAACATACCATCGTGGACTTTATCCGGAACAGGAGACACATTCTTAACATTCTCGAGAACAGTACGGAGCTCCACAACAGCAAATGGTCGATTACATTCACACATCTCCGAGTCCAGGAATTCTAAAAATGATTGCCATTATTTCACTCTTTTCCTTGCAACGAATAAAACATGGGTCGTCTGTTCCATGTCGGCACCTTTCCGCAAACGCGAGGCCTACTTCGTTGGACACTTCCTGGGTGTTGAATATCTTGATTCCCGCTAATTTCAGTACCGGAACTCTGTAGGAACTAGCAGAAACGCTCCGACCGGAGATGCGGCTAACTCGCTGCCACACTGCACTGAGTGGGGCGTGATGATTTCAACCAGTTACATATTCCCCCGCAGGGCCGAATTTTGCATCGATGTAGACAATTAAATAGAGGATCGTTTGGCATCACAAATTTAGATATACCATTAAGATTGCTGACGTATGGCAGGTCAAAGTCAGGCCATGGATTCAGCGAAGTCAGTTTCAAACGAGTGGTTCAATCTGACGCAACAGTCCAGTATTAGACAAGGCCATACATTTCTGAGATGCTTTTTCTTAGGCAACGCAAAAACTGAATGAACAAATTTCATTGACCTAGGATTAGGTATGAGGGTCAGGCTAAGGCCAAAACCAGCCTGCTTTATAACTGGAGGGCTTACAGGAACCGCATTATACAACTTCTATGCACTTTTTAGGGATTAGAATAGGCCACTGACTTACAATGACTCTGGTCAACATTCTATTTTTAGGAGCAAAATGCCTAACATAGTTTTTTGTCGCTTATTCAAATGAAAAAACTCGAAGCAGTCTTGTATGATTCTGGCCACCATGAACTTCGAATGGCCAAAGAAGGTCACTGATTTTAATTGAGCATGTGACATTTTTGCTTACAGCAGGCAGCTAGGTTTTGGGGTCACTGGATACCAAGCTGGAGTTTGACCTTGTTTGACCTTATTTGGCCCAAATGGCATGATCTAGGAACCTCAAACTTTGACCTAAGTGAGTTAACGTACAGACCAGCACATCCCGTAAATGTGATGCGTTTTAGTTCCTGAGATATCAGAGGGTCAAACTGACCCCCGCCCGACCAAAGGATATCCAACCAGCCACCGCGGCGCGCGTTCAAGATTGCCGCCGTGCAGTCCTCCGACCACCAGGGGACAGATATCCTGCGCGGCTCAGCTGATGTCGAGGGAATGCGAGACCTTGCGGTGTTGACCATTGTGGATGTTACTTGTGTCAGAGGTGCTGCACTCTTGGTCTCGGCCGGCTGCATTATAACATGGCACTCGTCGGTGAACCTCTACCAGTCAGCATGTGGTAGGTTCCAGCAGGAAGATCTCCTGCCTGGGTGTCCGAAATTCATCCCATCTCATGTTGGGAAATGATCACTCCCAAGCGTGGTTCTTTTAGTGACCCAAGACAACCGATAAAAATGGGTCGAGGAGTAAATAGAAATGTCTAGAGCTAAAGTGGTGCTGGATGGGAAATATGCGGCTATGCTGACCGGTATTAAGAACCCCGGGCTATGTGAATTCAGCGGACGTTCAAGATGTCGCCCCGGCGGCTTATATGGCCTCAGCCCCGCGAGGAGCTATGGCCTCAGCCCCGCGAGAAGCTATGGGAGTTGAAGTCGCCTAGCATCAAGTGCGGCGATGACAGCTGATCGAAAATATACTGTAACACCGAGTACGCTACTTCCGCAGCAGGAGGGAGGTAGATAAAAATGCCAGTCAGCCTCAGCGACCCAAGGTCTACGATGACAGCAACAGCTTGAAGGTCAGTGATAAGACTTTCAGGTGAACATGGTATGCTGCGATGAGCTAAACGGCAACTCCACCGTGGGCGATTGCGTCAGCACCTACCTCTTTCCGAAAGATGCTTTAACATTTTATCTTAAGGCCGTTGTCATTAGATACCTTGGTCTCTTGCAAGCGCACCACGATCGGGTTACAGTTAACTAAAAGCGTGTGAAGGCTCGACATGTTGGCTCTCAAGCCACGCACGTTCAATTGTAAAAATTCGGTGGCATCCTAGATGTGCGCGTATGTGGTGTTAACGGCAAAGACCCGTCGGTATAAGTTACGTGGGCTTTAAACGTTCACTTAGGATTTCGCATCAAACACATCTGCTTAGTGACGCTTTATTTCGTTGGAGCTAAGCCGGACACTTGGCCAAGCCTTGGGCTTCCACCGTCCGTAGGCAGCGTGGGCCAAGGAGAGGACAGTTTTGACGCACAATCTGTCGCCGGGACTGCTGGGTGAGTCGGCCCGATCCCCCGTCAGGCCGACTAGGAGTAGGGGGAGGGGGGGGGGGCGGACCCATCGACCCTCCCGGCGAGTCGAGCGCGGTCAACAGCGGCAGCCGGCGTCTGGTCCGCGGTGCAGACACCGACCTGGCAGCGCGCCCCGCAGGTTCAAGGCCCAGAGAACCCGGACGAGCACCAGTTTTCGAAAGGCGGCTCTGAAGGAGAGCGACGGCTGGGGGATGCCGAACCGTGTCCACCTCCCGTGCGCCGGGAGGACTGGCGCTCCCGGCAGGACCACCAGCTGAGGACTCCGAGAGAAGCGGGTTTCACAGTACCGATTTCCCAGTGGGGTCATTTTCTGCCGTGGCTGGTGTGGGTGGAGGGGGCGATGGGGCCTGGGAGGGCGCGTCTCCAGCACGGGCAGGGCTGGGGCCCGATGGTCGGGACGAGGTCCACGTCTCCGCTGGACTGTGGTCCATCCCCCATTCCCGGGTCGCACCCCACTTCTGGCTTCTCTGGAAGCTCCACCAGGGGGTTCCCCCCCCCCCCTAGATTGAGGTTCTTTAGCAACAGCTATTGCCTGACTGGAGACTCCCTGGTGTAACTGTACGCGGGAGAGCAACGAGGGAACATTTTGGCGAGAAGAATCCCCGGTGAAATTTCATACTATGCTGTGACATTATGTAAAGGTAGAAGATTCGGTAGCAGACAGTCCATGAGGCGTCCCACCTGCTTCACACGCCCGTCGGTGGTGGTGCCGATCTACAAACATGCGACAAAGAAGGCAGTTGATCAGCTTCACTCAGTCACACGGGTGACGGCCGCCGTTGACCAACAGCAGCTAAGCTGGGGCGGTGGCGCGTGGGAGCAGGGGTCGGAAGGGCATATCCCGAAGAATGAATTTCATTCAATTATTTTCTATTTTTTACATGACGAATTCTGACTTCGGGATTTTGAAAAGCTTGGGGCAGTACGATAAGCCATAGATTACATTTGGAAATTTTGAGATGCCTGGGAACAGGTCATATCTTAGTATGTCCACTGTGGAGGCAGATGCCTCCGCAACGACCCAAAATGGCTCCCACTCACTCAGTTTACCACTCTAACCGGTATATTATTATACATGTGGGGATAATTTCCAATGATTCCCATGTTCGAGGGTGGCGGGCAGTGACCGTGACATCACACCAAGACGCTTTTAGTGAGACTCATCCAGCCCCCTCCAGACCTCACATACACCTTCCACTGTCGCGAAGGTGTCGGGTGTGACAATTGATCAGTCAGTCCTGGAATTTCTGCATCACCGTCACCAAGAACAACAACTCCACCCTTTTCAGTTCATAAGAATGCGTCGCTACCTCGCATTCGCGTCCCGGAAACTTACGGTCCAGCACCACGCAGTAGTGACGAAGCGCAGAAGACAGCTTCGACCGCCTTTTGTCTGAGGCGGGGCTGCAGCGTGCTGCGTCAACAAAGCTAAAAATTTGTGAACCTTTGTCAGAGTACCCTCGGATACTCGATTTCGAAATCCATCTTAGCATCCGCGCAGGCGCTGTCAGCCGGCGTGACCCGGTCACCCGTCGTGACCACATCGGTTGTCCGGCGCCCTGACACACCCACTGGCTTCCGTGACACATCCATCCGTTTTTTCCCATCGCGTGCCGCTGCCCTGCAGTGCATCGCACGGGCGTGTCCGCGCACGGCCTGGAGCCGGCTGAAGCCGAGCTTTCCGCCCGCCATCGCCATGCCGGACGCTTTTGCAGCGTGTATGCACGACGCATCCCAGGACGCTTTTGCAGCGTGTCCTGGGATGGACTGGCCCCGATCATCAGCTCCCCCGCTGTCCGAGCACGGTCGCATCTCCACAGACGTTAAACGGCTCGCTCGATATGCGATCGTCTCCCAGATCAGAAGTGATGAACGTGTTTGTTAAGCGTGTTATGATGTGGAACTTTCATCACCTTTGTAATTTCTTACTCGTGTTCCTGTATGCAAGGAGCTGTGGCCGACAAACGTTTCACCGCGACGTACATCTATTTGCCGGCGGGTTTGATCAATGCAATGGCAACTGTGCGTTTTTCCCAAACAAAAGTCGTGACAGGAACGGAAATACTGCACTTAGAACAAATGGGCCCACGCGTATTAATCGTTACCCATCACTCAGCTTCGGACGGGTCATAAAGATCCTGGCAAAAGGGTTACGCCAGGCTCCAAAACAACGCATTCTCCATCCTCATCCTCCATATGATTTCGGAGGAAGGTGAGCCGTCCGCGGGAAAACCTTTGCCGCGCCCGACTTCGCCGGGGACGTTCACTTTAATCTCGCACCGTAAAAGAGCACGAATGGCTGAGTAGTGGCCGTGGATTCAAGCACCGTATATTGCTAAAGCTCCATTTATGCCGAGCAGAGATGTTGCAAGGCAGCATAGTTAGTGATCAAACGCCAGTGGTGAAGCCAGTGAAGCCAGTGACGCCGATAACTTTAAGGAAATCTGCTAACGAAATTTTACGCGTGTGGGGGATGTCACTTTACTATATACTTTTGGGAGCCCGAGCGCCCTCCCCCCCCCCCCCCCACCTCCATTGCTCCTCTAATCGCCATCGATGCATATGGGTAAAAATAGAAAGCCCTGACCTGTTAGTGCACAGGTACCACCTTATTATCACCTGGCTAGCAGTTTTACGTTCTTTTTATGCACCTAGTATTCTGTAACAGCTTAATAGCCCTGTTCAAGCTAGCAGCGGTCGCTATTCAAGATTTTCGTTCAATGGACAGGGACACAATTTTGTACAAAGTATAAAATATACAAAAACTAGGATAAATATAGCCCGTCGTTTGTTTGATATCGTCAGGCCTATCAAAATAGCCGATGAATTCGGCTTGGGAAAGCATCAATTTTGAATTTTTTCTGTCCTGTACCTATTCTTCATCTTGCGGTTACGAATTTGGTCCCATAGATCCAAGTTATAAAGCAACGAAGAGGAGAAATGACGAACAAAAACATGCTGGCTAAACAAAAACACTTTTGGAGTAGAAATTTGCCGGCTAATTTGATACGCCTGACGACATTGCATGCGCGTCGCTCATGTTTATCCAAGTTTTGGATAAACGTTAATATATGGTATCAATTTGGACTTCACGAGTAAAATGCGGATCGAGGACAAAAAAGACTACGCCATGCGGCAACCTGTTAGAGAAGAAGGTACCAGTTTTTAGGCCCTGGTGGCTCCAGGTTTTGACAAGGTACCCAAAATGGGATGACTACACATTTCAAGAACATCGAACATCACGAATTTTCCAGTAATTCACGCTCTCAGATCTGGCCACCGAATACATGGTACCGTGGTAAGAGCTGCTTCAAGCGCGGGTGAGCTGTGAGCTAAAGAGTCTCGGTGACCTGTGGCGAGCATGAGGATAAAACTCGTTTGCGATGACGGTGCTTAACACAGCCAGAAGAAAGCTATCTGTAGACTTCATACCTTTAATAACGCTGCCCAAGCCAAGTACCAAGGCGATGCTGGGGTGCTCAGCATCGGCCAAAAACTACGGATGTGCCACAACTCTGATATTTTGACATTCGCTTTGTACTTTGTTGTCATTAAATTGTCTTCTTGAAAGTTGGCATTTGTTGCACTATACCCCGCTTGCTTGTGCCAGGCTACCATATGTTCAGCAAGTATTTTGTGCGCCTTCCGTTAATGAGAGTCTCAAAGTGTTCATCAAAACGGTCAAAACGCTTCGTTTTGTTTCTTCAATGTAGAATATCCCTGGGTGGAATTTACAAGAGATCTTAAATGCCATGTTCTTCCGTCTGCACTTTCTTTTCAGCCGATTGGCTCAGTTCGGGCAATCCCTACTGGCGGATGCACACGCTGAGGTTTTGAGGCCTGATCGATCCAGCATGGTCTTCAAGCCAGGACCACCAGCCCACGCCGCACGAAGGTCGTGCAAAACACTCGGTGGCATAGCAGCGGCATTCAGCGGTTTTCACAGCTCGCCATCTATGAACGGAAGGTTTACATAGCACAATTGGCTGGTTGCAACTTTTTATCTTGAGTTTTCTTGATATAGCCAATGCTCAGATGACAGCGCCGTTGACCAGTACCTACAGGCGCATCGAATGTTGAATACCTCTAACATGAGAACACCCAAATCATCATGTCGAGACGCCATCAGAACGCAGACTTCCTCACTTAAATGAAATTCTAATTAGCATTTTAGTGCAAGTAATGCTATTTTTCACCGGGGCCTGTCTGGCGGCCCAACCGGTCACCAGGCTTAACCTACTCTGTCCTTCTAGAACTATCTGTTGATAAAGTCGCGCAAATTTGGTGGCGTGTTTAGGTGTGGGTTCATACTGGCAGTGTGCACATAAATCTCATAGCCTTTCGTGAATACGTATCAGGACACGCCATTCTGCAGAAAAGTGTCTGTTTTGCTCTTTAGACCACTGTTGTCGTTATACGTTTTGTTGTCGTTGATTGGGCCGGGTCGCTTTCCAAGACGTGTTTTCCTTCTGTGAATGACACCACATTTCAACGTTTTCAGAGACTTCTGAAGCCAGATCGGCTGGATATGGGGAGTCATTCCGCCCATTCAGGTCCGGTGGCATGAGGACCCAAAATAAAATGGCCAACGCCCGAAGATAAGGATGGCATTGGGGTCGTCATATCAAACTTGTCGGCTCAGCCCCCGCCTCCCCCCCCCCCCATTCCAGGAAGTGACACCTTTGCGTAAGTGTTTTCATAAAAGTGATACTGGAACAAAGTTTGTGTCTTAGAATGTTCCGCGGTGAGCTCCAGTGGGACCTCGGCAACGTGATCGCGTGAAGGTTTGTGGGTCAGCAAGAAATCCCGGCTGAGCTCCGAATGCGGCCAGCTGTTGATTGGCTCAGATCTCGTCTCAGATGTGGTGAGCTCTTCTGCTGGGGGAGAAAGGCCTGCTACAAAGAATGTTATATAACTGAAAATCTCCGCAAAACTGTGCGGGATATTTTCAACCCAGGAACATCTATATGTGATTCTTTCTCCGACAGTTTCAGTTTCCTCCACCCCGTTATGCTCGAAAATGAAGCGGATCCCGGTGGTCGCTTGGACCACGCGGCGGACAATGGTTTCCACGTGCACAATGGGGCCGTGGCTCGTTTCTGGATTGAAGGCCTTTAGCTTGGAGAGGCTCCTAACGCAGGGTTGTTCAACATTTAGAGATTTTCAGTCGCTGTCGCATGTTTAAGCGTCCTAGCCAGAGTCTATCGCTGTTCCGTGGATCTTAAGTAGGACAATGGCGGCGGACTATAAACACGTACGATGACAATAGTTTTGTCTTCTGATGACAACATTCTTTGAACTCCAGCAAGACATATCTCTTAAGGTGCTCTGATGTATGAGAGAGAAATATGACATCAACTTTGTTCATCCTCTTTATTCATTAATATTCTATAGCGTAGGCAAACGCTGTTCTCTGCGCGCAGGGCCGTTGAGAGCGTCCCGGAGCGTGATACAACGTATGCTTATTCTAGAGCTCACAATGGCTACCCGTTGCATCACCAGCGGAAGCCTTTTCCCTAAGACATAACCTTTTTCTAAGACATTAGAACTTATGCTCAGTGTCACGAATAATATATTTTCGTACTTTCGTCCCCGTCCGGTGTGTTGGTGTGCATATACACACACCATGACAATGACTGGATGGGGTTGGACTCTCAGCCATATATTTGTCACATCCCGAACGTTATTCCTGAATTGCTGGGATTCGAACCGGGGTCTTCTGATTAAAAGCCCGGCGGTCTGCTGCTGATCTAACCGGGAGGATACAGGGAATCAACTGGCCGAGACTTGGTGCATGCTGGCACACTTGACTAGCAATAAGTCCAAGCAAAATGCCCGGTCAGCAGTTAGGTAGTTAGTCCGCACAGTTATATCATTCGTCAGAACGAATCTCCTCTTGGCATTTCTCCACACTTTGATGCACGCGAATTGGGTACGCGATCTACAGTATAAGTTTGCCAGTCTCAGACGTTTTTGTGGTTCTTAGTTTATTCGTGTGATGGTGTTGTTTATTCGCCCTTGTGCGGATCATTCTACTTGATCTGATGAACGAAGAGGATTTACAATGCCCCCCAGCGTGTGGCATTATGCAAATGGTGCTGCTAAGAAGAACGAAATCCTTTTAGAGCGGCTGGATTGGTGAGTGATAGTGGCGCCATTCGTTTCTTGGACTGCATCGCATCTCCTCGACGCAACCGTTCGCTGCCCTGTGACAACTGAGCGAGGCAGAGGTAAAGCCACGAAAGTGCCTCCTTACCTCAAACACTGCTATGATATCTACTAAAAATAACGGACCTTCAACATATTAGGGGATGCTAGTTGAACAAACAGATCGAGCAAACATTACGGTATTTTCCTTGCAAAAAAACTCGACATTTTAAGGCATTGCTCGTGGTCCCGAGTGGACAACAATTCAAAAGAACATAAGTCCAGTCATTCAGGCTCCCTTATCCAACGCCCAATGCGCAGTACCGTGCTAAGGACCGCCTGAAATGCTGACGGCTGTGGCGAAAGGTTTGTGGCGAGAGGCTGCGTGGAGTTCCGTGCTAAGGACCGCCTGAAATGCTGACGACTGTGGCGAGAGGTTTCGACGACCCGTGGTAAGATTACTTTCGTTACGCCGTGCGTGTGTTTCTGTAATTTGTGTTTGGGTATTTCTTTTTTGTTGATGCCCGTGTTAAGTGCATTGTTTAATTTGTATATGATACGGGGTGGAGACTTTTTAGATTAGTCGTCTATGTTTCCAGCTGCCGTAAGCGCAGCTTTGTGCATTAAATGTTACAAGTTGGCGGCTGGAATGATTGTCGATTGTGACATTTTTTATGGGTATTCTGTGCAGGTTCGAAACATTCTCTGCCTTTCATGTCCCTAAGCCATTAAATCTTGATTTTTCCAGAAACGTGTTCGCTCATGACCATGATCACTGAGTTTAAATGCCCTTTTTCATGATACATCCTAATTACTGTTAAGCATCGTTGACAAACTAGTTCTTCCGCACACGCCTACCCAATCCAATCTTAGCCACAGAAGCGGGCACCCGAGGCAGTCAAAAAAGATCCCCAATATTTGTCTCCGAATCTATTCAATAAACTGCGCAGTAAAATCAAAAATGATTATTTCACCATGAGTTCTTATGATGTCGAAAAATCAAGGGGCAGGAGCGCGGGAGCTGTGTTCAAGTTGCGGGAGAGGGCAAACTTCAAAATGCCAAAAAACGGGCCCTCTATGGTTACAAAGGCGAATCCCTGTAAGACCGCATAGACCCGTTAAGTCAATAATGGGCCCTCCACAGGTCACAATGGTCCATACGGCTCAGAATGGGTTGTCTGCACGACAAAACAGGCCCTTTACATCAATAATGGATCCTTTACGGGTTAGAATAGGCCCACTAGGCACTACTGGTCAGAACGAGCCTGTCTACCGAGTCAGAATATGGTCGCTCGTTACGCCAAAATGTGCTGTTTGCAGGCAAGAATGAACGCGTTAGAGACCTGATTGAGCCCCTCTACAGGCCAGAATGAGTTCTCTACGGGCAGAATGGATCCTCTACAGGCCAGGATAGGCCCTATTGAGGCCAGAATGAGGGTCTTTTTAGTCAAAAACGGGCCCTCTGCAGGTCTGAGTGGGCACTTGTACACGCTCAAAAGTGTCCTCTTTTGATCGGAATTTACTCTGAGTAAAAAATATAGATATCCAGGATGGGCCCTCGACAGGTCAGAATGGACTTTTTCAGAATTAGATCATGCATTTACAGTTCAGAATGATCTCTAAACATACCAGAATGGGCCCTCCACAGGCTCTCCATGTTGATATGGGAGGGGAAGGGCGCCACCCCCCCCCCCCCCGCCCCCGTCATCCGCTTTCAAAATGAGGGGCGAGTTGCCAGGAGCGCACGGTCTTCCTTACATACATCGAGTTATCTGATGTCCTTGTTCCCGGGTGTAATTTGACTCACTCACGGACTCACGGTAAAACATAAAACACGAAGCGGAGTGTAGTTTCTCATTCAGTCGGAGATCCAGTTCCCACTTTAACGTTGAAAGGTTGCTGAACCAAATGCGGGGAGAAAACCGTTTTGAGCGTTATTGGTGATAAGTTTAGCCATTCCGTATTGGCATATGTGCCTAACATACATGTAGAAAACAGATTGATTTATAGCGAGGCTTGACCACTGCCATCACAGTACTGATCGCAATGAAGCTCACGTGTTTAGTGTGAACGTACATGTATATACATATATAGATGTATATAGATGCACACACACACACACACACACACACACATATATATATATATATATATATATATATATATATATATATATATATATATATCTCTCTCTCTCTCTCTCTCTCTCTCTCTCTCTCTCTCTCTCTCTCTTCTCTCTCTCTCTCTCTCTCTCTCTCTCTCTCTCTCTCTCTCTCTCTCTCTCTCTCTCTCTCTCTATCTCTCTCTCTCTCTCTCTCTCTCTCTCTCTCTCTCTCTCTCTCTGTGTGTGCGTGCGTGCGTGCGTGCGTGCGTGCGTGTGGTGTGTGTGTGTGTGTGGTGTGTGGTGTGTGTGTGTGTGTGTGTGTGTGTGTGTGTGTGTGTGTGTGTGTGGTGTGTGTGTGTGTGTGTGTGTGTGTGTGTGTGTGTGTGTGTGTGTGTGTGTGTGTGTGTGTGTGTGTGTGTGTGTGTGTGTGTATGTGTGTGTGTGTGGCAACTTTGTCAGGCCATACTAAACTGAAAACATGCGACCTCAGCGGTAAGACTGAGATGATCAGATGCAAATTTCTGTGGGGGTATTATCCAAGACCATGAAACACAATTTCAATCAGCAAAATTGCTCCAAGCGAGACGAGGATCGGCTATCAAGGGAGCGAGACGAGGAACATGGCTAGTGTGAGTAACCTGGGGGAGCTTTATTCAACAATGCGGAGCTAATAGACATTGCAAGGTTTTCACGAACTTAGGCAGGCGAACGACCCTGCAAACTGAATCGGCGATGTTTACGAGTCAAGCTCGGGCCATCGGGAGAGCCGAGCAGTTGCCCGATTAATTCGCTCAGCCCATACAAGTTGGTGGACTTGGAGTTCTCCAGACCTCCGCCATAAGCGTTAACAAAATGAGCTTTCTCGACTACGCACAGCTTTCTGTTGGCTCGACATTGCCAGTGGTGCAAGCAGGGGTGAGGCACAGAGAGAACGTGCCTCTCTTTGGTTCAGAGGGGCCCTTCGACCCGCTCGGGACCGACGATTGAGGGCTCAAAAGGCCTGTCTGGGGTTGTATTCAGGGTCCCGACCCGCATGACAGGTTCAATGTTAGCCAGAAAAGGGCCCTGCGCGCTGATTGGAGCCTCCTGAGTCGATATGGGCCCATATGTCAGTCAGACACTAACAGTAACGCACAGTCGGCTCCGTGTCGGCATACGTCTGAGGGCTCATCTCCAAAGCAGGGGCAACGTCGGCCCCCGCGATTTACATCAAATTACGGCAATTACAGCCATTTACATTCACAGGATCAGGGTGTCAGTGGGGGTCTATCGGGGGCCCGCAGCGCCTAACAGAGGGTCCTGCGTTGGCGAAGGACCCGAGCCGATCAAGGGTAGTGTTCGATTAGGCACGAGAAGGGGTCAGGGGCCCACTGGAATCGACGATCAAGGACCCGGTTGGAGGGCATACGGTCCCAAAGGGCTGGTTTAGGTCACATACATGATCGCGACCCGTAGGTTCGTCGCCTGGAATATCAGTCAAAGGGCTTCTTGCGCCAATTGAGGACCTCCTGAGACAATGCAGGCGTCTATGTCGGCCAGAGAACACTAACACCGAACAGTTGGCTCCGTGTGGGTCTGAACCCTGGGGACCCATTTTCCATACAGGAGAAAGGCCGGGGCTCGCAATTTTGTATTCGTCTGGGTCCCTGAAACAATGGCCGGGGCCCCTGTGTGGGTTTGGAGGGCAGAATGCCTGACAGGATGTCATGAGTCGTCAAGTGGCCTCGAGTCGGTCACGGGCTTGCTTCAGCACGTTCATTCTTTCGCAGAATCGGCTAGCGAAACAAATTACATCAGAAGTGTTGCGCCTGCGCGCTCGTAATCTCGGGAGCAAGGGCAGCGAAGGCCGGAGTTGCAGTTTCCGTGAAACCGAAACGAGTTGGCTACTGCAAGTAACACCAGGCGGAGGCCCTCGTGTGCGAGAGAACGACCGTCGTGAAATAATACTCCCGAAATTCTGTGAAAATGAATTCGTAGCGTTTAAAGGTTAAACCGGGCTTGTCTCTGTTTATATTTTTGAGACTGTCCTAGGGACAGATTAACAGTTACAGCAAAACGAGAATGGAGATGCTACCTTTACTCTTACAGTTTCACTACCACTTCACGGCACTTAAACACGCACCGGGTGGGGGTCAGTTTGACCCCCTGAAGGTTTTTCGAGAATGGTTTCCGAACGGCGCGGAGTAACCGCGCCAAGTTTTGGGATTGCTGTAGAAAATGAAATAGTGGATCATTTGGCATCAAACGTTTGTTTTAAAAAACCTTGTAAGGTCGCTGACAGGCGGCAGATCACGGTCAGACCATGGGTTGAGGGAAGACAGTTTCTAGGGAATCGTTCAATCTGATGCAACGACGGAGTGTTAGAAAAGCCATGCACCTCTGAGATACCTTCTAAGTCGGTCTAAGTCTAATTGAGTCTAATTTACTAATATTATATATAATCATAAGTTAATCTAAATAAGTCTAATTTACTTAGACTAAGTCTAAGTCTAAGTAAATTAAATTGACCTAGGGTCAGACACGCCAAAACCAACTTGGCTTGATCTAAGCTAGTTTTGACAACTTGGTGTAACCTAAGGTCGGGCAAGGGCCAAAACCAACCTGTTTTGATACTCTAGGGCTTGCTGTGTGGGGTAGTTTCTAGAGCTCATTTCGAGTTTGTTGATCACAGGAACCGCATTATACATTTTACACATACTTCTCAGGGGTCAGAAAAGTTCACTGACCCAAAACGACCTAGGCCAACATTTTGTTTTTAGGAACGTACTGCCTAGCGTGCTCTTTGTTGCTGATTCAAATCCAACATTTAAAGTAGTCTTGCATGATTTTGGTCACCGTGCCCTTTGAAAGGTCAAACAAGTCATTGACCTCAAAGGAGCATGTGATATGACCAAAGGAGCGTCTGACCTTGTGTGACCTTATTTGGCTCAAAGGTCATCAACTAGGAACCTCAAATTTTGACCTAACTGAGCTCACGTACAGGATAACATACTCCGTGCATTTAGTGTTTCTAGTTCCCTTATTTTTCAGATCTGAGAGGGGTAAAATTGACGTCACCCGAGAGACGGGCATCAAACCGGCCACCCGGGCGTGCGTTAAAGGCTAATCCGTTCTATTATAAACCTTGAAATCGCATTGGTGGAACATACGCCTGTACTAGCTTCTAAACGTACGAATGGTCCTAAAGCTTTGAAAGTGTTGTAATTTTAAAGTTTTAAAGTTTTAGTTTAGTTTTAGTTTAGTTTTAGTCTAAGTTTTAAAATTTGATCTGAACCATCTGAATGGATGGATTTCTGGGATCAGCGCTCACGCTAAGCAGTGCTTGTTGTTTGAGCTCTGACCCCCACCAAGCGATCGCGCAATTCCAGGCAACGGCAGAATTCAGTGGCGAAGTCGGTTTGTCCGCCCCGGTGGCTCAGTTGGCTAGAGCGCATGCCTCCCAATCTACCCACCCGTGGCGGGGTGGGTTCGAGTCGCTTTAGGGCGATCGCTATTTGTCCTTTGCCCAAAGGTTCTCCTTTTAGCTGCGTAATTATTTTCGTACGCTCGTTAGCGTTGGTCCACAGCCTAGCGTTAGCCGTGGGCCGACACAGCGCGGCTTATGATGACAGCAACGCCTGGTGTCGAGGGGTTTTGACGATAAAATTTTCGAGCGCACATGCTCAAAGCTACATGACGATTTTTCTCATTAACCGATTCTAACTGGATGCTGAACGTTTTCCGGCAAACATGGGTTGGTCAATGGAATACGCATTTTGGCCTATTTTGATTTGCAATCTACGTTTACGGGGTCTTTAATATATGTTTCTGTGTAGAGCCCAGATAGAAAATCCGGGAAAGCTTCTGATTTCTACCCGTGTAGAAAGAATTCAGTTAAGGTTAAATGAAGAGCCCCAACAATTTATTGCATGCCAACGGTGAACGCCTGATTTCGTCAGTTAACTGACTTCAAAATTCAAACAGAATTTGTCTCGCTGTAGTTTCTAGCTTCGGTTTCATTCATAGGAGGTAAAAGTAATAGTAAAAGAAATAAAACCGTGACCCTCAATAACAAGTGGACCATATCTAACATTTTTAGGGGTCATTTCACCACCAGGAGACTGTTTCCCAATCCCCCGCCGACCCCTCCCTCGCCAAGGTTCTGGCTGCGACCCTGAGCATAGCACTAGACATAGATTTGGGTCGACGCAGTGCGTGACTGACGCCGACGCAAGCGCAGAACAAGATCAGCTGAGTGTTCACCATTTTCTGAAACATAGACACGCCACGCACATATGCGTGCATCATTTTTGTACACAGAGATAAATAAGTTTCTGATAAATGCGAGGACAAATCACCAACTAAAGAGAAAGCTATGCTTGTCCTGTACAGAACAATCACTTTTCTGCTGCAATCGCGGGTGTATGCCTTCTAAGTCCTCTATTTACGACGCGCGTCCTTTGAGTAGCAAGATTGTCAGCATTATGCGTATTTCAAATGTGAATTGGGTGCAATAGTAAAGGTAACAAAGGAACTTACTATTCATACAAAATAAGCGTGATGACCTGTCACATCTGATAAATATATTGTTCACTGTGACACGCATCATGCAAGCGGCAGTCTCGCCGGATGATTTATGATGTATCGTTAATGCATGCCCAGCTGTAATAAAAGAGGCTAGTACATTGTGTCAAGTGTCATTATGTGTCAAGTGAGGTGGTCAATGGTGTCATTATCTCAAGCACGCATGCGATCACAGTTTGCATTTTGGTCGTGACAAATTGTAATGCACGTTGTGAACAAAATCATGAACATGAAAGCAAAGCAATCTACCGCGCTTTTATTTGGCTGCGCACAGGCTGTATACGATCTGTTTTATAAGGGATGCTCATAGAACATGCGCACAAACAACCAAACGCTCACGCGAACTTTTACAGAGAAGGTATGCATATATTATGTTTATTATCGCTTGGCAAATACTCAGACACGGATCGGATTTGGATAAATATGCGGATGCAGATGGAAGTGCACCACCTGGTCCATTCCACGACAAAGCGACAGACCAAAGAATCAAAACAAACCCCGCTTTTTAATTTCGCTGCGAGAATCACTATTGCGTTGTCTGATATCCCGAATTCAGCTGTACCTTTTTTTAGAACGATTAGAGTAACGGCTGAAGGGTTGTAGCCTCGAACATTCTTGGGAGTTCAACTAACATGGGTGAGGTTGACGTTTCATAGCACAACAAATTTCGGATGTGACAGATCATGCAAATTACGAACTCAAATATCATAGAATATATTGAAAGCCAGAACTTCATGTAATGCATATATATATATATCTATATATATATATATATATATATAATAATATATCTGTGCGTGTGCGTGTGCGTGTGAGTGGCGTGTGCGTGTGCGTGTGCGTGTGCGTGTGCGCGTGCTGTGCGCGTGCGCGTGCGCGTGCGCGTGCGCGTGCGCGTGCGCGTGCGCGTGCGCGTGCGCGTGCGCGTGCGCGTGCGCGTGCGCGTGCGCGTGCGCGTGCGCGTGCGCGTGCGGCGCGTGCGCGTGCGCGTGCGCGTGCGCGTGCGCGTGGCGCTGTGCGTGTGGGTGTGTGGTGGTGGTGTGTGTGTGTGGTGTGGTGGGTTGTGTGTGTGTGTGTGTGTGTGTGTGTGTGTGTGTGTGTGTGTGGTGTGTGTGGTGTGTGTGTGTGTGTGTGTGTGTGTGTGTGGTGTGTGTGTGTGTGTGTGTGGTGTGTGTGTGTGTGTGTGTGTGGTGTGTTGTGTGTGTTGTGTGTGGGTGTGTTGTGTGTGTGTTGTGTGTGGTGTGTGTGTGGTGTGGTGTGGTGTGGTGTTGTGTGTGTGTGTGGTGTGTGTGTGTGTGTGTGTGTGTGTGTGTGTGGTGTGTGTGTGTGTGTGTGTGTGGTGTTGTGTGGTGTGGTGTGTGTGTGTGTGTGTGTGTGTGTGTGTGTGTGTGTGTGTGTGGTGTGTGTGTGGTGTTGTGTGTGTGTGTGTGTGTGTGTGTGTGTGTGTGTGTGTGTGTGGTGTGTGTGTGTGTTGGTGTGTGTGTGTGTGTGTGTGTGTGTGTGTGTGTGTGTGGTGGGGTTGTGTGTGTGTGTGGTGTGTGTGTGTGGTGTGGGTGTGTGTGTGTGTGTGTGTGTGTGGGTGGGTGGGTGGGTGGGTGGGGGGTGGGTGGTGGGTGGGCGGGTGCGGTTATGTACATGTGTGGGTAATATATCAAACAGCTGACGGTTTTAGCTGATGACTGTAAGTATTATGAGAAAAAAATGCGAACTGGCTTCCACTATGAAGTGTATTTACATATTCATATCCGTCATTCAACACATACGGTCGCATCAATTGACGCGTAAGCTGCACGTGCAGCGAGTCACATATCACCATGGGCCGTTCGCAATAGCATGGTGTAATGGCCTGCTGAATGGAAAACATCATACGATACAACGACTCTAGGCAGCAATGATATGACCCGCTCGCCTGCAAACTAACTCATGCGACATACTGACTCTTGCCCACGTATTTGACCTCGGCGCGCGCACAGCCACATAAACCGCCCCGCTGTTACGACACGTCCCGCGTTGGTGCACAGATGATGAGCCCTCGGAGCCGTCGGTGTCGCTGGTCAACAATTGTGAAAGCCCTGAGCGCCCTTCACCGTGCTGGCTTTTGGGAAGGGCATTCGAGACGCGACGCTCGCCACCTCCTACTCATATACACATGTGAACGTAGTTTTGCTCATCAGTTTTTTATAGAAATTTGAACACGTCTCCTGCCGTCAGTATTTGCCCATCTGGGGTGCACCTAAGGTTTTCTTGTGATGTGGCACGCTTAGCCGTGCACCGGATGCCGTTCAGGGCCCCGTACGATGCGACTTGGCAAAAAATGCTCCTCACAGGGCACCCCGAAGGTAGCCTCATCGTGGCACACGCTGATGAAGTCGTACTGGTTTTTTACCTAGCGGCACTGCCGTCCGGGAAAGAAAGTTTTTTGGCTTGGGCACTTCCGTATGAAAGACTGGGACCAGTTGTTGCAAAAGAGCTTGAACCATGGCGGCGTTATGGTTTATACCATCAGAGATAAGACAGTATCTTTGATGGTACAGCACACCTCCTTCCGCCAGCTTGCTTCGAACGGGTGCACAGTGCACTGAGAGGAGTCCCAGTGGAAGCCTTAGGCAGTGCCTTTCACTACGAATGAGTATTTTCAGGGAAGTCTCCCCAGGCAACCACTTCGTCCTCTTTGGCAGAAACCCTTGCGTGGGTAAAACACTGACCCTGCCTATCAGCTACAACGTGGTGTCTGGCCACTTTTGCGATTCGCTGGTTTAGAGATTGCGCGCTGCATTCCTCTGTTCCTGATGACTTCCACCAGCGCACAGCGATTCGTGCTCACCCACTGTTAACACCGAATGTCCCCACCCATGTCAACATCAAGGGTTGTACCACCTTCGTCGCTATCCTCTGACTTGTCTGGGGATGTGACTTAAAAACCCATTGCTTCCTGATCAGGGCAGTCCTCACAATCTCACATCATGTAGTCGCGGTTTCCACGTCACATACAGCGTGATCAAGGAAGTCTCGGTATTTTAGATCAGAAAAGCCGAGAGTGGATGTGAGCAGTCTTGGATTTTGATTATATGTGCAAACGAATACCGAATGCTTACCACCTATGCCTGCCAAGGTGTAGTGCTGCGGACGAAGTGCAGCAAAGGCTGACAAAACGCAAAGAAAGGTATTTTATTCCTGCTTGCAAAAGTCATATACTTCATGCAATTCCCCCAAAACAAGTCTTTTTGCATTCCACTCTTGGTTCCATCGAGCTGTCGGACCTTGAGACAGTCGTCCTTCCCAGATACACCCGGCTGACCTGGTACGACTCGTAAAACGGCTTTATCTTCTTGTTCACGTCAGAAATATGCAGGCCTTTCCTTGCTTTGGGTACCTCTGGAGAGATTTAGGCACCCTTGAAGAGATCATGCGACTTTGTTAGTTAGCGGCTCTTCCTGAACATAACCACGGAGCCACCCTTTATTTGCACCCCGGCGGATAAAGCGACAACCTTTATCTTTGTAGCTGTTCATTTTTGCGGTATGAGAAGTGGGCTGAAAAAAAAACTCATTGACCATCCGTTTTTGAATGCTAAAATGCTGACATACACTCTCCTTCCAATTCTTTAAGAGATGCAACTTATACAACGCATTTTTTCCTTCGCAGAAGCGTCACCAGGCTGCCCTGCTTGTCCCCCTCGCCAACTCTATAACACTGCACTCCCCTCGTCACGCGACCTCTGTGGAGATGAGAAACGTGAATTTTTCTATTTTTGTATGACTAGATTTTTGTCTGCTTATTTTTACCTCATCACAGTTAGATTTATGCTCAATTTGCCGGGAGCCGGGGGACCTCCCAAACCCTCCCCCACTATCCCGACGCTTTTGTAGACTTGCATGAAAAAATGCAGTAAAATGCTACGTCTTTTGAACAGATGGCATGCTCCACGATAACGAGTTTTGCTTCAGCAATATTACATCCCTTACACGTGTGACAACCAAATATGTTTGGGACTATCACGAAAACAGCCGCACAGGACTGGTTTGAAACGCATTTTTTTTAGGAAA
>NW_023596420.1:35882153-35886947 GCF_011947565.3 Pollicipes pollicipes | reverse complement strand
ATCCCCATTCCCGGGTCGCACCCCACTTCTGGCTTCTCTGGAAGCTCCACCAGGGGGTTCCCCCCCCCCCCCTAGATTGAGGTTCTTTAGCAACAGCTATTGCCTGACTGGAGACTCCCTGGTGTAACTGTACGCGGGAGAGCAACGAGGGAACATTTTGGCGAGAAGAATCCCCGGTGAAATTTCATACTGTGCTGTGACATTATGTAAAGGTAGAAGATTCGGTAGCAGACAGTCCATGAGGCGTCCCACCTGCTTCACACGTCGGTGGTGGTGCCGATCTACAAACATGCGACAAAGAGGCACGATCAGCTTCACTCAGTCACACGGGTGACGGCCGCCGTTGACCAACAGCAGCTAAGCTGGGGCGGTGGCGCGTGGGAGCAGGGGTCGGAAGGGCATATCCCGAAGAATGAATTTCATTCAATTATTTCTATTTTTTACATGACGAATTCTGACTTCGGGATTTTGAAAAGCTTGGGGCAGTACGATAAGCCATAGATTACATTTGGAAATTTTGAGATGCCTGGGAACAGGTCATATCTTAGTATGTCCACTGTGGAGGCAGATGCCTCCGCAACGACCCAAAATGGCTCCCACTCACTCAGTTTACCACTCTAACCGGTATATTATTATACATGTGGGGATAATTTCCAATGATTCCCATGTTCGAGGGTGGCGGGCAGTGACCGTGACATCACACCAAGACGCTTTTAGTGAGACTCATCCAGCCCCCTCCAGACCTCACATACACCTTCCACTGTCGCGAAGGTGTCGGGTGTGACAATTGATCAGTCAGTCCTGGAATTTCTGCATCACCGTCACCAAGAACAACAACTCCACCCTTTTCAGTTCATAAGAATGCGTCGCTACCTCGCATTCGCGTCCCGGAAACTTACGGTCCAGCACCACGCAGTAGTGACGAAGCGCAGAAGACAGCTTCGACCGCCTTTTGTCTGAGGCGGGGCTGCAGCGTGCTGCGTCAACAAAGCTAAAAATTTGTGAACCTTTGTCAGAGTACCCTCGGATACTCGATTCGAAATCCATCTTAGCATCCGCGCAGGCGCTGTCAGCCGGCGTGACCCGGTCACCCGTCGTGACCACATCGGTTGTCCGGCGCCCTGACACACCCACTGGCTTCCGTGACACATCCATCCGTTTTTTCCCATCGCGTGCCGCTGCCCTGCAGTGCATCGCACGGGCGTGTCCGCGCACGGCCTGGAGCCGGCTGAAGCCGAGCTTTCCGCCCGCCATCGCCATGCCGGACGCTTTTGCAGCGTGTATGCACGACGCATCCCAGGACGCTTTTGCAGCGTGTCCTGGGATGGACTGGCCCCGATCATCAGCTCCCCCGCTGTCCGAGCACGGTCGCATCTCCACAGACGTTAAACGGCTCGCTCGATATGCGATCGTCTCCCAGATCAGAAGTGATGAACGTGTTTGTTAAGCGTGTTATGATGTGGAACTTTCATCACCTTTGTAATTTCTTACTCGTGTTCCTGTATGCAAGGAGCTGTGGCCGACAAACGTTTCACCGCGACGTACATCTATTTGCCGGCGGGTTTGATCAATGCAATGGCAACTGTGCGTTTTTCCCAAACAAAAGTCGTGACAGGAACGGAAATACTGCACTTAGAACAAATGGGCCCACGCGTATTAATCGTTACCCATCACTCAGCTTCGGACGGGTCATAAAGATCCTGGCAAAAGGGTTACGCCAGGCTCCAAAACAACGCATTCTCCATCCTCATCCTCCATATGATTTCGGAGGAAGGTGAGCCGTCCGCGGGAAAACCTTTGCCGCGCCCGACTTCGCCGGGGACGTTCACTTTAATCTCGCACCGTAAAAGAGCACGAATGGCTGAGTAGTGGCCGTGGATTCAAGCACCGTATATTGCTAAAGCTCCATTTATGCCGAGCAGAGATGTTGCAAGGCAGCATAGTTAGTGATCAAACGCCAGTGGTGAAGCCAGTGAAGCCAGTGACGCCGATAACTTTAAGGAAATCTGCTAACGAAATTTTACGCGTGTGGGGGATGTCACTTTACTATATACTTTTGGGAGCCCGAGCGCCCTCCCTCCCCCCCCCCCCCACCTCCATTGCTCCTCTAATCGCCATCGATGCATATGGGTAAAAATAGAAAGCCCTGACCTGTTAGTGCACAGGTACCACCTTATTATCACCTGGCTAGCAGTTTTACGTTCTTTTTATGGCACCTAGTATTCTGTAACAGCTTAATATGCCCTGTTCAAGCTAGCAGCGGTCGCTATTCAAGATTTTCGTTCAATGGACAGGGACACAATTTTGTACAAAGTAAAAATATACAAAAACTAGGATAAATATAGCCCGTCGTTTGTTTGATATCGTCAGCCTATCAAAATAGCCGATGAATTCGGCTTGGGAAAGCATCAATTTTGAATTTTTCTGTCCTGTACCTGTTCTTCATCTCGCGGTTGCGAATTTGGTCCAATAGATCCAAGTTATAAAGCAACGAAGAGGAGAAAATGACGAACAAAAACATGCTGGCTAAACAAAAACACTTTGGAGTAGAAATTTGCCGGCTAATTTGATATACCTGACGACATTGCATGCGCGTCGCTCATGTTTATACCAGTTTTGGATAAACGTTAATATATGGTATCAATTTGGACTTCACGAGTAAAATGCGGATCGGGGACAAAAAAAGACTACGCCATGCGGCAACCTGTTTAGAGAAGAAGGTACCAGTTTTAGGCCCTGGTGGCTCCAGGTTTTGACAAGGTACCCAAAATGGGATGACTACACATTTCAAGAACATCGAACATCACGAATTTTCCAGTAATTCACGCTCTCAGATCTGGCCAACCGAATACATGGTACCGTGGTAAGAGCTGCTTCAAGCGCGGGTGAGCTGTGAGCTAAAGAGTCTCGGTGACCTGTGGCGAGCATGAGGATAAAACTCGTTTGCGATGACGGTGCTTAACACAGCCAGAAGAAAGCTATCTGTAGACTTCATACCTTAATAACGCTGCCCAAGCCAAGTACCAAGGCGATGCTGGGATGCTCAGCATTGGCCAAAAACTACGGATGTGCCACAACTCTGATATTTTGACATTCGCTTTGTACTTTGTTGTTATTAAATTGTCTTCTTGAAAGTTGGCATTTGTTGCACTATACCCCGCTTGCTTGTGCCAGGCTACCATATGTTCAGCAAGTATTTTGTGCGCCTTCCGTTAATGAGAGTCTCAAAGTGTTCATCAAAACGGTCAAAACGCTTCGTTTTGTTTCTTCAATGTAGAATATCCCTGGGTGGGAATTTACAAGAGATCTTAAATGCCATGTTCTTCCGTCTGCACTTCTTTTCAGCCGATTGGCTCAGTTCGGGCAATCCCTCCTGGCGGATGCACACGCTGAGGTTTTGAGGCCTGATCGATCCAGCATGGTCTTCAAGCCAGGACCACCAGCCCACGCTGCACGAAGGTCGTGCAAAACACTCGGTGGCATAGCAGCGGCATTCAGCGGTTTTTCACAGCTCGCCATCTATGAACGGAAGGTTTACATAGCACAATTGGCTGGTTGCAACTTTTTATCTTGAGTTTTCTTGATATAGCCAATGCTCAGATGACAGCGCCGTTGACCAGTACCTACAGGCGCATCGAATGTTGAATACCTCTAACATGAGAACACCCAAATCATCATGTCGAGACGCCATCAGAACGCAGACTTCCTCACTTAAATAAAATTCTAATTAGCATTTTAGTGCAAGTAATGCTATTTTTCACCGGGGCCTGTCTGGCGGCCCAACCGGTCACCAGGCTTAACCTACTCTGTCCTTCTAGAAACTATCTGTTGATAAAGTCGCGCAAATTTGGTGGCGTGTTTAGGTGTGGGTTCATACTGGCAGTGTGCACATAAATCTCATAGCCTTTCGTGAATACGTATCAGGACACGCCATTCTGCAGAAAAGTGTCTGTTTTGCTCTTTAGACCACTGTTGTCGTTGAACGTTTTGTTGTCGTTGATTGGGCCGGGTCGCTTTCCAAGACGTGTTTTCCTTCTGTGAATGACACCACATTTCAACGTTTTCAGAGACTTCTGAAGCCAGATCGGCTGGATATGGGGAGTCATTCCGCCCATTCAGGTCCGGTGGCATGAGGACCCAAAATAAAATGGCCAACGCCCGAAGATAAGGATGGCATTGGGGTCGTCATATCAAACTTGTCGGCTCAGCCCCCGCCTCCCCCCCCCCCCCCCCATTTCCAGGAAGTGACACCTTTGCGTAAGTGTTTTCATAAAAGTGATACTGGAACAAAGTTTGTGTCTTAGAATGTTCCGCGGTGAGCTCCAGTGGGACCCTCGGCAACGTGATCGCGTGAAGGTTTGTGGGTCAGCAAGAAATCCCGGCTGAGCTCCGAATGCGGGCCAGCTGTTGATTGGCGCTCAGATCTCGCCTCAGATGTGGTGAGCTCTTCTGCTGGGGGAGAAAGGGCCTGCTACAAAGAATGTTATGTAACTGAAAATCTCCGCAAAACTGTGCGGGATATTTTCAATCCAGGAACATCTATATGTGATTCTTTCTCCGACAGTTTCAGTTTCCTCCACCCCGTTATGCTCGAAAATGAAGCGGATCCCGGTGGTCGCTTGGACCACGCGGCGGACAATGGTTTCCCACGTGCACAATGAGGCCGTGGCTCGTTTCTGGATTGAAGAACTTTAGCTTGGAGAGGCTCCTAACGCAGGGCTGTTCAAAGTTTATAGATTTTCAGTCGCTGTCGCATGTTTAAGCGTCCTAGCCAGAGTCTGTCGCTGTTCCGTG
>NW_023596420.1:35804653-35877153 GCF_011947565.3 Pollicipes pollicipes | reverse complement strand
CCTTTACTCTTACAGTTTCACTACCACTTCACGACACTTAAACACGCACCGGGTGTGGGTCAGTTTGACCCCCTGAAGGTTTTTCGAGAATGGTTTCCGAACGGCGCGGAGTGGAACCGCGCCAAGTTTGGGATTGCTGTAGAAAATGAAATAGTGGATCATTTGGCATCAAACGTTTTGTTTTAAAAAACCTTGTAAGGTCGCTGACAGGCGGCAGATCACGGTCAGGACCATGGGTTGAGGGGAAGACAGTTTCTAGGGAATCGTTCAATCTGATGCAACGACGGAAGTGTTAGAAAAGCCATGCACCTCTGAGATACCTTCTAAGTCGGTCTAAGTCTAATTGAGTCTAATTTACTAATATTATATATAATCATAAGTTAATCTAAATAAGTCTAATTTAATTAGACTAAGTCTAAGTCTAAGTAAATTAAATTGACCTAGGGTCAGACACGCCAAACCAACTTGGCTTGATATCAAGATAGTTTTGACAACTTGGTGTAACCTAAGGTCGGGCAAGGGCCAAAACCAACCTGTTTTTGATACTCTAGGGCTGCTGTGTGGGGGGTAGTTTCTAGAGCTCATTTCGAGTTTGTTGATCACAGGAAACGCATTATACATTTTACACATACTTATCAGGGGTCAGAAAAGTTCACTGACCCAAAACGACCTAGGCCAAACATTTTGTTTTTAGGAACCGTACTGCTAGCGTGCTCTTTGTTGCTTGATTCAAATCCAACATTTAAAGTAGTCTTGCATGATTTTGGTCACCGTGCCCTTTGAAAGGTCAAAAAAGTCATTGACCTCAAAGGAGCATGTGATATGACCAAAGGAGCGTCTGACCTTGTGTGACCTTACCTTTGGCTCAAAGGTCATCAACTAGGAACCTCAAATTTGACCCTAACTGAGCTCACGTACAGGATAACATACTCCGTGCATTTAGTGTTTCTAGTTCCCTTATTTTTCAGATCTGAGAGGGGTAAAATTGACGTCACCCGGAGAAGGGCATCAACCGGCCACCCGGGCGTGCGCTAAAGGCTAATCCGTTCTATTATGAATCTTGAAATCGCATTGGTGGAACATACGCCTGTACTAACTTCTAAACGTACGAATGTCCCAAAGCTTTGAAAGTTTGTAATATTAAGTTTTAAAGTTTTAGTTTAGTTTTAGTTTAGTTTTAGTTTAAGTTTTAAAATTTGATCCGAACCATTTGAATGGATGGATTTCTGGGATCAGCGCTCACGCTAAGCAATGCTTGTTGTATGAGCCCTGACTCCCACCAACCGATCGCGCAATTCCAGGCAACGGCAGAATTCAGTTGCGAATTCGGTTTGTCCGCCCCGGTGGCTCAGTTGGCTAGAGCGCATGCCTCCCGATCTACCCACCCGTGGCAGGGTGGGTTCGAGTCACTTAGGGGCGCTCGCTGTTTGTCCTTTGCCCAAAGGTTCTCTTTTAGCTGCGTAATTATTTACGCTCGTTAGCGTTGGTCCACAGCCTAGCGTTAGCCGTGGGCCGACACAGCGCGGCTTATGATGACAGCAACGCTGGTGTCCGAGGGGTTTTTGACGATTAAAATTTTCGAGCGCACATGCTCAAGCTACATGACGATTTTTCTCATAACCGATTCTAACTGGATGCTGAACGTTTTCCGGCAAACATGGGTTGGTCAATGGAATACGCATTTTGGCCTATTTTGATTTGCAATCTACGTTACGGGTCTTTAATATATGTTTCTGTGTAGAGCCCAGATAGAAAATCCGGGAAAGCTTCTGATTTCTACCCGTGTTGTAGAAAGAATTCAGTTAAGGTTAAATGAAAGAGCCCCAACAATTTATTGCATGCCAACGGTTGAACCGCCTGATTTCGTCAGTTAACTGACTTCAAAATTCAAACAGAAATTTGTTCTCGCTGTAGTTTCTAGCTTCGGTTTCATTCATAGGAGGTAACAGTAATAGTAAAAGAAATAAAACCGTGACCCTCAATAACAAGTGGACCATATCTAACATTTTTAGGGGTCATTTCACCACCAGGAGACTGTTTCCCAATCCCCCGCCGACCCCTCCCTCGCCAAGGTTCTGGCTGCGACCCCTGAGCATAGCACTAGACATAGATTTGGGTCGACCGCAGTGCGTGACTGACGCCGACGCAAGCGCAGAACAAGATCAGCTGCGTGTTCACCATTTTCTGAAACATAGACACGCCACCAGCACATATGCGTGCATCATTTTTGTACACAGAGATAAATAAGTTTCTGATAAATGCGAGGACAAATCACCAACTAAAGAAGAAAGCTATGCTTGTCCTGTACAGAACAATCACTTTTCTGCTGCAATCGCGGGTGTATGCCTTCTAAGTCCTCTATTTACGACGCGCTGTCCTTTGAGTAGCAAGATTGTAGCATATGCGTATTTCAAATGTGAATGGGTTGCAATAGTAAAGGTAACAAAGGAACTTACTATTCATACAAAATAAGCGTGATGACCCTGTCACATCTGATACATATATTGTTCACTGTGACACGCATCATGCAAGCGGCAGTCTCGCCGGATGATTTATGATGTATCGTTAATGCATGCCCAGCTGTAATAAAAGAGGCTAGTACATTGTGTCAAGTGTCATTATGTGTCAAGTGAGGTGGTCAATGGTGTCATTATCTCAAGCACGCATGCGATCACAGTTTGCATTTTGGTCGTGACAAATTGTAATGCACGTTGTGAACAAAATCATGAACATGAAAGCAAAGCAATCTACCGCGCTTTTATTTTGGCTGCGAACAGGCTGTATACGATCTGTTTTATAAGGGATGCTCATAGAAACATGCGCACAAACAAACCAAACGCTCACGCGAACTTTTACAGAGAAGGTATGCATATATTATGTTTATTATCGCTTGGCAAATACTCAGACACGGATCGGATTTGGATAAATATGCGGATGCAGATGGAAGTGCACCACCTGGTCCATTCCACGACAAAGCGACAGACCAAAGAATCAAAACAAACCCCGCTTTTTATATTTCGCTGCGAGCATCACTATTGCGTTGTCTGATATCCCGAATTCAGCTGTACCTTTTTTTAGAACGATTAGAGTAACGGCTGAAGGGTTGTAGCCTCGAACATTCTTGGGAGTTCAACTAACATGGGTGAGGTTGACGTTTCATAGCACAACAAATTTCGGATGTGACAGATCATGCAAATTACGAACTCAAATATCATAGAATATATTGAAAGCCAGAACTTCATGTAATGCATATATATATATATATATATATATATATATATCTATATATATATATATATATATATGGTGTGTGTTGTGTGTGTTTGTGTGTGTGGTGTGTGTGTGTGTGTGGGTGTGTGTGTGTGTGTGTGTGTGGGTGGTGTGTGTGTGGTGTGTGTGTGTGGTGTGGTTGTGTGTGTGGTGTGTGTGGTGTGTGTGTGTTGTGTGGTGTGTGGTGTGTGTGTGTGTGTGTGTGGGTGTGTGGTGTGGTGTGTGTGTGTGTGTGGTGTGTGTGGGTGTGTGTGTGTGTGTGTGTGTGTGTGTTGTGTGTGTGTGTGTGTGGTGTGTGTGTGTGTTGTGTGTGTGTGTGTGTGTGTGTGTGTGTGTGTGTGTGTGTGTGTGTGTGTGTGTGTGTGTGTGTGTGTGTGTGTGTGTGTGTGTGTGCTGTGTGTGGTGTGTGTGTGGTGTGTGTGTGTGTGTGTGTGTGTGTGTGTGTGTGTGTGTGTGGTGTGTGGTGGGTGGGTAAGGGTGGGGGGGGGTGGGTGGTGGGTGGGCGGGGTGCGGTTATGTACATGTGTGGGTAATATATCAAACAGCTGACGGTTTTAGCTGATGACTGTAAGTATTATGAGAAAAAAATGCGAACTGGCTTCCACTATGAAGTGTATTTACATATTCATATCCGTCATTCAACACATACGGTCGCATCAATTGACGCGTAAGCTGCACGTGCAGCGAGTCACATATCACCATGGGCCGTTCGCAATAGCATGGTGTAATGGCCTGAATGGAAAACATCATACGATACAACGACTCTAGGCAGCAATGATATGACCCGCTCGCCTGCAAACTAACTCATGCGACATACTGACTCTTGCCCACGTATTTGACCTCGGCGCGCGCACAGCCACATAAACCGCCCCGCTGTTACGACACGTCCCGCGTTGGTGCACAGATGATGAGCCCTCGGAGCCGTCGGTGTCGCTGGTCAACAATTGTGAAAGCCCTGAGCGCCCTTCACCGTGCTGGCTTTTGGGAAGGGCATTCGAGACGCGACGCTCGCCACCTCCTACTCATATACACATGTGAACGTAGTTTTGCTCATCAGTTTTTTATAGAAATTTGAACACGTCTCCTGCCGTCAGTATTTGCCCATCTGGGGTGCACCTAAGGTTTTCTTGTGATGTGGCACGCTTAGCCGTGCACCGGATGCCGTTCAGGGCCCCGTACGATGCGACTTGGCAAAAAATGCTCCTCACAGGGCACCCCGAAGGTAGCCTCATCGTGGCACACGCTGATGAAGTCGTACTGGTTTTTTACCTAGCGGCACTGCCGTCCGGGAAAGAAAGTTTTTTGGCTTGGGCACTTCCGTATGAAAGACTGGGACCAGTTGTTGCAAAAGAGCTTGAACCATGGCGGCGTTATGGTTTATACCATCAGAGATAAGACAGTATCTTTGATGGTACAGCACACCTCCTTCCGCCAGCTTGCTTCGAACGGGTGCACAGTGCACTGAGAGGAGTCCCAGTGGAAGCCTTAGGCAGTGCCTTTCACTACGAATGAGTATTTTCAGGGAAGTCTCCCCAGGCAACCACTTCGTCCTCTTTGGCAGAAACCCTTGCGTGGGTAAAACACTGACCCTGCCTATCAGCTACAACGTGGTGTCTGGCCACTTTTGCGATTCGCTGGTTTAGAGATTGCGCGCTGCATTCCTCTGTTCCTGATGACTTCCACCAGCGCACAGCGATTCGTGCTCACCCACTGTTAACACCGAATGTCCCCACCCATGTCAACATCAAGGGTTGTACCACCTTCGTCGCTATCCTCTGACTTGTCTGGGGATGTGACTTAAAAACCCATTGCTTCCTGATCAGGGCAGTCCTCACAATCTCACATCATGTAGTCGCGGTTTCCACGTCACATACAGCGTGATCAAGGAAGTCTCGGTATTTTAGATCAGAAAAGCCGAGAGTGGATGTGAGCAGTCTTGGATTTTGATTATATGTGCAAACGAATACCGAATGCTTACCACCTATGCCTGCCAAGGTGTAGTGCTGCGGACGAAGTGCAGCAAAGGCTGACAAAACGCAAAGAAAGGTATTTTATTCCTGCTTGCAAAAGTCATATACTTCATGCAATTCCCCCAAAACAAGTCTTTTTGCATTCCACTCTTGGTTCCATCGAGCTGTCGGACCTTGAGACAGTCGTCCTTCCCAGATACACCCGGCTGACCTGGTACGACTCGTAAAACGGCTTTATCTTCTTGTTCACGTCAGAAATATGCAGGCCTTTCCTTGCTTTGGGTACCTCTGGAGAGATTTAGGCACCCTTGAAGAGATCATGCGACTTTGTTAGTTAGCGGCTCTTCCTGAACATAACCACGGAGCCACCCTTTATTTGCACCCCGGCGGATAAAGCGACAACCTTTATCTTTGTAGCTGTTCATTTTTGCGGTATGAGAAGTGGGCTGAAAAAAAAACTCATTGACCATCCGTTTTTGAATGCTAAAATGCTGACATACACTCTCCTTCCAATTCTTTAAGAGATGCAACTTATACAACGCATTTTTTCCTTCGCAGAAGCGTCACCAGGCTGCCCTGCTTGTCCCCCTCGCCAACTCTATAACACTGCACTCCCCTCGTCACGCGACCTCTGTGGAGATGAGAAACGTGAATTTTTCTATTTTTGTATGACTAGATTTTTGTCTGCTTATTTTTACCTCATCACAGTTAGATTTATGCTCAATTTGCCGGGAGCCGGGGGACCTCCCAAACCCTCCCCCACTATCCCGACGCTTTTGTAGACTTGCATGAAAAAATGCAGTAAAATGCTACGTCTTTTGAACAGATGGCATGCTCCACGATAACGAGTTTTGCTTCAGCAATATTACATCCCTTACACGTGTGACAACCAAATATGTTTGGGACTATCACGAAAACAGCCGCACAGGACTGGTTTGAAACGCATTTTTTTTAGGAAAGCGCATTTTTTACTATCTCTTCCTATGTTAGAAAAAGATGTTCCCAATTTCTGTATTACACAAAATGATTGTGAATGTACAAAAATTCGAATAAGGTCACGTGACTTATGGTCAAGCCGTCACGGTTATGAAAACTAAGCGAAAAATTTAAATAGCTAACAGATGCACCGTCTCATTGCAAGTTGAACAATACGTAATTATGTGTAATTTTGATAATCATTAAATGCACTACAGACACTCAAAAATGCCTTTTTGTTTAACTCTTGAAAATTTCCGAGGCTACAGCTCTTCTACTATTGCTCCGATCTTTCTCAAAATTGTACAATTGGTTTCAGGGCTAAGACAATCCCTTAGAAGCATTTTCAGCAGAGTATGAAATATTGTGTGTTATGCCCCTGTCACTCTTTGGCGGTGCTGGTTTCGCTGTCGCCCTACCTGCACCATTTTGGAGATTTCACTTTCATGATCCAACACAATTCAGCAGGTCAATTTGAAATTAATCCACCAACCCACGCTTTGCGATTCTGTGAGGCCTAGGAGGCCACATGCTGGCTTGGACCAGTTTAATTTTGGATTTTAGAAAACTACATCTGGTTCAATCCAGGATGGCATAAATTTTCCTAAATATCTCTCAGCTACCCGTGTTTTTTTAAATTCAGCCTTCTCTTGGTAATGACACAATCCGAAATGAAAAACGATTTTATTATGCGTTAATGTGTATGTGATGTACACAAATGAACATTAGATCGCATTATTACCGCAAACCGGACGACAAGCAATGATGTCGACATCAGTTATGGTGCCACACCACGAGGATTTTGCACCGTTTTGTGCTCGCAGCTACCCGGACGACGAAGATTTTACGTGACATCACGTAGAATCTTTGCCTGGTGCGCTAAAAAATTTCGTTACCGGGTCGCAGCGAGACGGAAGTGGTGCAGCAGGCTCATTTATGAACAATTATGTCCGCGCCCGCGGCCAGCGACGGGAAGTAAATGTGCGTCAAGTGTTAAGAACAATATGATTGGCAGTTTCTATTGTTAAGACGTACGCATAGCACGCACGGACGAAAACCCTTGTGTCTCACACGCGTTGTTATTGTCTCAAAAACTACGAAAATTAACAGCGAACGTGTCGTGCTGTGAACACGCCCAACAATGATTCTCCGCGACTTCACGTAGAACATAATATTCTTGGTGGGCTGCTAGTACGCCCTACACATGTATCTAGATAAACAAATGTCTGTTATGAAATGCACCCAGGTCTGTTGTTGGCGGACACAATAGCATACATTTAGTGCGCATATTATATTGCTTTGCAATACTACATACTGTAAGAACACATCGATTAGCGATGGTTCTCAGTGCCCGATGTATGGACACTAAGGTATGGTGTAATGTGATAGACTCACCAATCCCTTAAAATGAATGAGTGAGTCCTGTCGCAGTGAAGACTGCTCAAGTTTGTCTGTCCCGAGACGTCGTTCAAATGTACACAGATAAAAAAGTAGGCACTAGAGTAGTAGTAAAAACTTCGAATTAACATGCTTGCCCCCTATCTATAATGCCAACCAGTGTATTTAATAATGTGTGCTTACGCCTATGACATGACTAATGTAGATGTGTAGACATGATGTCAGCGTTGAGAAAACCATAATCATTTTGTTTGACGGACGGAACTGGAACGCATACACTTCTGTTGTGCACCTACAAAGTAATTGCACACCGTCGCCTTTAGACATTCAATTTGTTTATTGTGTGTGCTTCTTCTAAATGTTACATTATTAAAAGCCGTGGTACTTTCCACCAGTAGAGCCATACTGTTTCCGTCAGACATCTGGCATGGGTCGTATAGAAGTGACCAAACTCCTTCCCCGATTGCTTTTGAATCCGTCTCTAGCAGTTCACCCACACCACACATGACGACAGTGTGACCAGTCTAGATCCCGAAGACCAACTGTAATTTACGCCAGTCACATATCGGCTGGGTATGGGAGGAGAACTGCGGACGTCACGTTAGCCTTCAACAGCTTATCCTAACCTACTCCCCCAACCCCCAACCCCCCAAAAAACTGGTGCTGTAATCGCCTCAGGATCACGCAGGGAGTTCAGTTTTGACAGGCTATGTGCAACTAATGCTCAGAAAAAGTCACCAAGGCTCAGAGCACAACTTAAAATAGTCCGGACTTCAGCTGTCAGGAATCTGGTGGCGATCGGCGCGCCTTCCTTGCGAAGACCTCACGCCTGGCGAGCTGCGCACGTGTTCCGGATGCGCGATCTCCCATTCGGGCAGACTGCTCCTACAACGCTGGGATTCCATGACGGCCCGCAGCGAAGCGGCGTAGGCCGGGCCGCGAAGCAGGTCACTGCTCGACCGCGTAGCAGGTTCCAACTAGTGACAAACACCCTACGTGATTCGTCGAGGAGCCCTGGGTCGGTCTCATGGATCTCGCCAGAACCCCGTTGGCGGTCGCCTGGTCCAGCGTCGCCCACCCGGATACGGCTCCAGCGGGGCGCCGGGCCGGCGGACACGTGCCATCAGCGCGGGGCCCGCTGGCTGCTGGCCAGACGACTCAGCACATGCGGACACCCGGCTTCTGATGTGCCCCGCTGGCGCCTGGCGGAGCGCGCTGGCCGGGCGTCGGGGCAGCGGTGGGCGGCTTTGGCCGGGCGCCTGGCACCGGAGGGCGCGCTGGCCGGGCTCCGGGGCAGCGGTGAGCGCGCTGGCCGGGCGCCGCGGCTGCGGTGGGCATGCTGGCCGGGCGCCGTGAAAGCGGTGAGCGCGCTGGGCGGGCGCCGGGGCAGCGGTGAGCGCGCTGACCGGGCGCCGGGGCAGCGGTGGGCAGGTTTGGCCGGGCCCTGGGCACCGGTTGACGCGTTGGCCGGGCTCCGGGCAGCGGTTGACGCGCTGGCGCCGGGCTCCGGGCAGCGGTGGGCGCGCTGGCCGGGCATCGGGGCAGCGGTGGGCGGCTTTGGCCGGGCGCCGGCGCCTGGCGGGGCGCGCTGACCGGGCGCCGCGGCTGCGGTGGGCGCTCTGGCCGGGCGCCGGGGCAGCGGTGGGCGCTCTGGCTGGGCTCCGGGGCAACGGTGGGCGCGCCGCTTCAGCTTCTGGAGGCCGAAGTCATATCAGCCGTGAGTCATGCCATCTCGGCGAGATCGGCTCCCCTCTCCGATGCTGTGCTCCGGGCCGACCCACCTGCCGAGGTCAGAGTTGAGCCCAGGGCTGTCGTGGCGGTCGTGACGCTCTCTGGTGATGGCCATTGCACTGGTGCGACATGAGGGCTTTCTTCTTAAGCTCAAGGCAAATGTAAGCAGATCTCGCGGAAGGACACACCGCTTTGTCAGATAGGCTCATTTGTTCCCGGCGGCCTCTCGGCGTACGCCACGACAGCGTCGGCCTGGAGTCGCGTCTCTCTGGATCCGGCATTCTGCTCATGTAACGCTTTGCGTGGCTCTAACAGATCACCGTAGGCTTGAGCCGGCCGCTCCTTGTACTGGGAACAAACTTTCCCTGCCACATCCCTGCTAGGCTCACCGCTGTTCTCGCATTCTGCTCGTAGTTTATTGCCGTTCCGTCTCATTTAAAATCTCCTGCACGAGTCTGGATGACAGCATGGATAGCACGAGGGCAGAATATTCAAAGGGATAAACCTGTTTTTGCGTGCGATGCAGACACCCACAAGCGGTTTCCACTTGCTTTGCTGTGCGACTGGGCGACACCATCGGTGTCGACAGCGCTGCCACGTGAGAAATAACATTGTTTGTGCTTGTGTGCTGCCAAATGTGTGCCACTTAATATCTGCAAGCCTTTCAGCGTCCATGTGCTATTCGGCTCATTGAGGTTTTTCTTTGAGCTAGGGGTATGAAGTATAAAAGTGTAGTTAAACACAATCAATAATTATGTGCTAGGCATGATACGCTGTGTGACTAAGTTTATTGTTCGGTTTTCTACCCCTAACGGCTTTGAAGCGATAGAAATAAAGGCAAACATATCACAGCTACACAAACAAAAATTCCACCTGTACAAACCGTGACAAATCTTAGCTGACCTCATGCATGCTTGTTTAGAGGCACTCCGATCTTACAACCATGTACACCAGAGACCTAGCCTATGAACAAAACGTGCCTTCGCAAAACGCGGCGAATTCGGTGACATGCAAAGAATACTCAAGCACCATCAACTATCCGCTATGTTTCATCAATCAAAGCGCCTATTATCACTGGCAGTCGCGTCCAGCGCATCAACTGTGTGATGGCCATATCATCGTTTAGATCGCACCCTAAACAAGATTGCGCGGAAAAGACTCTCAGGACATCAGTTACACGATGATATGGTCGCCGCGTAGTTTACATGCTGGACGAGCTTGTCAGCGGTGATAGGCATTTCATTGTTAAAAGATAATGGCTTGTGCTAGAATGCTATCTGCATAAACGACAGATGTCTGCATCCGCTTCAGTTTTACGCATTGTGGAATTCGTCGCACTATGTGGAAGCACGTTTGTCTTAACTGGGTAGATCTCCCGTGCTTATAATCGCATGCTCAAAGTGCTTGGTAACAAGTATGCATGTGGTTATGCAAATAAAAGGGCATTGGCCATTTAACTTTTGCAACGATGAGGCCTCTAACACAAAATGAGGTAGCATGTTAACAACAAAAACGCATCCCGAACTTTCCACCTCAGGCCATAAGCATCTACACTTCCCGTAGCTCATCCACGCCTAATGATAGATCATGTTGTAAAGAAATATAAAATGAACGCATGTTGTACAGTGTTTGTCTTTGTAGTGTGCTTGCCACATTGCTTATGCTTAAATAAGGGCAAGGGCATGGTTTCGCATAATGTATTGGGAGCCTGAACGTTAAAAAATGGCTCCACCTTGCCCTAAAACACATAAACAAATGGGATATTCCCCGAATTCGGTCCACTTTCTTCTCAAAGTTTGGTGGCTGTAGCCCCCCCCCCCCAAACCGCATAGAAAACCACATCGCTGAAGATGGGTTTAAATGGTTTGGCCTTAGCCTAGTTGTTCATCACGAGCTGTTACTGCTCACACAAAGCTCATCCTGTCGGATAGCAAACTTGGCCATCCATGTAGCCGCCTGCGTTTTGTGTCTGACTTTAGAAAATGGAGTTAGACAAAAAGACGTGCGCTCAGGAATTTGTGAATTAGATACGAGACGAAGTCGATGAGCTGCAGTAAAAATACGGCTGCTCACTGTAATTACTAGTGATGATCATGACTTGCCCCGTGCATGCACAGTGATTACTTTGAGGTGCACCTGTGCAATAAGACTCACAACAGTCTCGAAACAATACCGTCATATTGCTGCCTGACCTGACCTGACCTGACCTGACCTGACGGCATCACCATGCTGTCTGGCATGTGACGAAGCTCCAAGACCTTCACGACATTTGCGTCAACTCCAACAATTGAAGTGCGCGTGTCAGGGCGGGAGGTAGCTGGAGCTGGTCCGCACTCCCCCGACATCAGGCTTGTTGTACCGTTCGCCGGGAGGTAGCTGGAGCTGTTCCGCACTCCCCCGACATCAGGCTTGTCATACCGTTCGCCGGGAGGTCGTTGGAGCTGGTCCGCACTCCCCCGACATCAGGCTTGTTGTACCGTTCGCCGGGAGGTAGCTGGAGCTGTTCCGCACTCCTCCGACATCATGCTTGTCGTACCGTTCGCCGTGAGGTAGCTGGAGCTGCTCCGCACTCCCCCGACATCAGGCTTATCGTACCGTTCGCCGGGAGGTAGTTGGAGCTGCTCCGCACTCCCCCGACATCAGGCTTGTCGTACCGTTCGCCGGGAGGTAGTTGGAGCTGCTCCGCACTCCCCTGACATCAGGCTTGTCGTACCGTTCGCCGGGAGGTAGCTGGAGCTGTTCCGCACTCCCCCGACATCAGGCTTGTCGTACCGTTCGCCGGGAGGTAGTTGGAGCTGCTCCGCATTCCCCCGACATCAGGCTTGTCGTACCGTTCGCCGGGAGGTAGCTGGAGCTGTTCCGCACTCCCCCGACATCAGGCTTGTCGTACCGTTCGCGCCTGACAAGTGCTCGGCCATCGCTCACTCTCGACCGCCCGTGATCAATATGGGCCGCCCGGTCCGCGGCCTCCCCTCGACCATCGGCTCCGCGCACGGGCGTGACACGCAAGCGGAGGGCAAGCACTGCCGTTTGACCGAATAGCCAAAGCTTCCCTTTTTACAACAACTGGGTGCATCGCAGAGATGGTTCGACTGAGATAACGCAGGCGCCAGAGACTAATCCCGGTTGGTTCTCCCAGCCAGGAATGGCTGCTCGTCAACAGTGGAGTACCTGCACACGTCTACGTGATCCCGTAAAGTGCAACATGCGGATACGAGCAGCCCAAACGCCCGGGTTTGCGCGTTTGGTTTTTGAGAGGTCAACATGAAGGTGTACTGTCTCCTATCACGGGGGCCTGGTCTGCATTCAACTTGCGTGGGAAGGAGAGGCCTCATTACTGGTGGCTGACTACTCAGCAGCTGGTTATAATTCTTTGACGGTCGCGTAGTCAGGTCCTGACAAATGGCTGTCATTTGGACAAAACGATGCTGTGCATCTACATTACCTACCAAAATTAGGAAACAAAGGCAAATCTAAAAGTTAAGCTCGTCAGCGCAGCGTAGATGCATGTATTCTTAATGTAGATGGATAGATCACATTTCGCAATGAAATTTCTCCTGCTGTGACCGGGTAAAACCGAATGCAAATGTTTTGGTTACACACGGGAGTTGCGGCATGTCGCGCTGGTGCATTTAGTATATGTTCTCCTTTTCCCTAGCTTTTTATTTTTCCCTGCAATATTTCTGCAAAGGCCCTGTGAAGCCGCACACCAGTCTAGTATCATTTAGGACGGTTATTTGGTTATTATATATATTGGGTTATACTAGCAAAGTTATCGCGCCATATATTGGACAATTCAGCACATGTATGGTGACACTCAGTTGTTATTTGTTCGTTGGGCCCAAAGGTCGCCTTATGAAAGAGCGTGCGCCCTTCACCCTGGAGAATGGAGTTTTATTCATGTGTCCACCCATCAGTTCAAAATTGAAAGCAGGGCTTTAAAGACTCTTATGAAGGAAGGCGCAGGACAAATAATCACGTGCTCAAACACTGCTCTTGACACGCAAGCCACAGACACAAGCATCCAATTCCAGAAGCACTCGTAAGGTGACGTAACGGGACTTTGGACGGCAGTGATCGCCGATTGCACCACTAAATGGATCGCAGTCTGTAGCTTCAACGCCCGTCTCTTTATGTGCAGCTGACCGGTTTGGAAAAGAAAACAGCAAGTTGTTTTCGAGCTCTTGCTGGCAACCTCGCCAGCGCCCGGTGGAGAGGAAGCGCCACAGTTGAAGCGCGCGGCAACAAACGAACGGAACCCAGGGTCTTCGTCGTAACAACCATTTAATCACAATATTTTTCATTTGGGAGGCGTCTGTGCCCTACGCGCCAGTTTGTGACTTTTTATTTCTGACTTTACTGCCTTTTCCTATAACGGTGCTGACGTCACTGCTTTGCTGACGTTAATGGTCTGCTGACGTCATTGATCTGCTGATGTCACATTTCCGTCAGCAGCTCGCCGGCGGCCGGTGCCGCGCTTCCACGCGTGCGACGGGTGAGCGATGCGATTGTAACGGATTGGTACTGCAGCCGAGCGGCGACCGGACGGGGCCGTACCGCCGACCGGACGGAGCCATGCCGCCGACCGGACGGAGCCGTAACGCCGACCGGACGGAGCCGTACCGCCGCCGGACGGAGCCGTACCGCAAACCGGACGGAGCCGTACCGCCGCCGGATGGAACCGTACCGCCGCCGGACGGAGCCGTACCGCCGCCGGACGGAGCCGTGCCGCCGCCGGACGGAACCGTACCGCAAACCGGACGGAGCCGCGCGGCCCTCCAAGACGCGAGGCCGGCCTCCGACACACAGTAGGAGCAGGCGCCAGACCTGCTCCGCCAGGTGCCGAGCTCGTCAGCGGGCGTCACCAGCCCTGCCCCACGCACGAGGAAGCCCTGAGGCTCGAGGGCCCCGCAAGGGGGCCGCGGCAGCAGCGGCCTCCAGCGCATCGCTCCGCGCAGTTCGGAGCTCGCGGACCAGGGGCTGCTGACCCAGAGGCGTCGGCGCGTCCCCCGGCCCCCGTGCTGGCAGATCGGGGGCTGCGGGTCCGGAGGCGTCCGCGCGTCGGCCCTGGAACAGACAGACCAGGTACTGCAGACCCAGAGCCGTCCGTGGGTCGGCCCTGGAATAGGCAGACCGCGGGCTGCGCACCCAGAGGCGTCGGCGCGCCCGCTGGCCCCGCAGCCGGCACTCGCAGCTGCCAGGCCGTCGGCGGCGGCCGGGCGCGGCGCCCACCGGACGCACGCCAATGAGCGTCATCCATCAGCGCCGCCGCCGAGGGGAAGGATACGCCGGCAGGGGAGTCACCGCCGGCCGGTGGCAGGAGAGGAGGACGGGAGGACGGGGCGCCACCCACCGCCGCGTCGGCGCGCCGCCCCGATCAGCGGCCGGTGCAGTGGGAGCAGATCGCATCCCTACATGGCGAAGTAATCAGTCGTGTAGCATACGGTTCGGTGATCAGATGGCGCAGCACAAGGCTCACTAAGAAACGTCTTTGAACGGCAGGATCTTGGTACCGAACGTACCGGGCAGCTCTTGATGTTTTATCGCCCGTCTTTGCGGTGTCAGCCGGCTGTGTTGTCGGAGACAAAAAGCAAATGTACACAATGGATGAAGCGTTTCTCTCCGCTGAAGGGCTGGCAAAATCCTGTGTTATATTTTGACAAAGTCTGCTGGGCTGATTGAAGAGAACCAGAGCTCACCCTAACACTTCCAGCACCAAACAATCTGGGAATGGGCTTGGACTCTAGAACCGTGATGGAGATCGAGTAAAGCTGGAGCCGCGGCGCGGCGGGAGGGTGGGATGGGAATGCAAATAATGCTGGCACAGGATATCAGAGCGGAAAGGGGACTGGAACTAGCAATACGTCTCCACAATACGTTTGGACCTGGGCTTGGGCGAGTGTGTGCGCTTGACTTGGGCTTGGGCTTTGGCTTATGCTGGCGCCGGGACTGGGACTGGGGCTGGGAGTCAAGTTTAAGGCTTGGGCTTGGGCTAGAACTGACACTGGGGCTGGCGCTGGAGCTGGAACTGGGCCTGGGGCTGAAACTGGGACAGGAACTGGGACTAGAGCTGAAGCTGGAGCTGGCGCTCTATCTGGAGCAGGGAATGGGTCTGAGACTGAGGCTGGAGCTGGAGCTGGAACTAATACTGTACCTGGAGCTGGGACTGAGGCCGAGGCTGGGGCTGGAGCTGAGCTGGATCTGGAGCTGGAACTGGAGCTGGAGCTGGAGCCGTGGCTGGGCCTGAATCTGGAGCTGTGGCTGGAGCTGGAGCTGGAGCTGGAGCTGGAGCTGTGGCTGGACCTAGAGTGGGTTCGAACCTGACCGGCCGGGAGCTGTGAGCCGGGCAGCGTCGGCGGTAGCCAGCCGGCGTCTGGCCGGAGCCCAGCCCAGCCTTCGGCGACCACTCCCGTGTGTTTGCATGCGGCGGCTAATGGTGGCGATGGCGAGCAGCCGGGTCGGTCAGCGTGAGAGAGTCGGTGGCGATCGACCGCGGCTGGCTGGCGGGGGGCGGCCGCCGAGCCAGGCCCTCCCACCGACGCCAGCAGGGGAGGCGGACCCGCGCCCGCAGCCGCCAGCAGCCTGAACAAAGGGACGACCACTAACCGACAGCAAGACAAGCAATGCAAATAATTCCAAGACGCGCTTAGTTGCAAAAAAACATGGCCGGTAAATCGGACGGCATCTAAAACATTTGGTAGTTAACTTCATATCAAGATGCGTCTGGTCTATTCCCATTGGCAGAATCAGCGGAATTCATATTGTTCCGCAATATCAGGTCGGCTTCGGGCCGAGTATGCCACTATTGACTTCCAGCACACTGACAGGTAACGTATATGCCAATACGCTTCATGCCTAGTTGTGCACTGTGGTCTAGTATCACCTTTTGAGCTACCGTGACCTTGCTGCTCGATGAATTTGAGCTTGCTTTACAGCGCCTGCGCACGACTCCACTGGTGGTATGAGTTAGGAGTATATGGGACACGTCTGCGGCCGTGCAGCGGGCTCGCGTGAAAGGGACATGAATTCCCCATGGACTGCGTTCAACCTGCTCAATTTCGAAAGAGGCTGTCGGATAATTTTCGACCTATGTCTAGTGTTATCGCGCGTAAGATCTCAAACGGAGACGTCCAAATCTTGGCCGAGGTTGACGAGGTTAGGAAACGGAGGACCGTCGTAGGGTATGTGACGTGATGCAACAACGGGCCACTAGAAATAGAAAAGTTGGAAACACTATACAGCGACGATTCAACCCTATCCGTAAATGCTTACAAAATGTACTTTGTTTTGGCGCAATAATAGGATAGGTCTGCACTGGGTGTGGCGAATAGTATTATCTATGTCTCTTCTAACACTTAAATAAGCCATTGGTAATAGCCTTATTCCTCGGAGAAAAACCAGGAAAATGGAGATATAGCTGGGATAATACTTCGGCAACATGCCTTTATCGAAACAATAGCCGAAGTACATATATTTATTTGCATCATTTATATATATATATATATATATATATATATATCACTTCTGCTATTGTTTCGAGAAAGGCATGTCACCGAAATATCAACCCATCTACACCTCCATTCTCCTGGTTTTTCTCCGAGGAATAAGGTTATTACTACTGTTTCATGTATGTGAATAATGTTTCCGCACTGAATAGCTCCCGTAGTTTCTTATAACACTCATCAATTGTTATTACAGCATGTCTTTGTCGATGCCAATCGTGGTACAGCATTCAGAATTTTCCGCAAAATAGCTCAGCCTGTGTCGGCAATGTGTAACCAACCCAACTCATGGTCTCGAAACACCAAGAATAGGCCTTGTGCCTATCTTTTCAATAAAATACATACTTAGGCTGTTAGTAATGCACGACAGATTTCCCTGGAATAACTACAGCAGCAGAATATATTCCGTTTTTCATCACACAGGCTAAGTTCTCCCAATTCGTCTGCGGCAGAACCAGTTGCGGACGAAGTGAGGCTGGTCAGAAACAGCCACCAATTAGACACCCTCTTAGCACTCATGACGAAAAGGCATCACACAGTGGGCCTCGAATCATACCGCAAACTCGAGCCTCCAACAGCTGGCAGACTGCAGAACCCGTCGTAGAGGACGGGCTGACTCCCACGAGTGTGAACGAATGCCCTACTCTTCATGTAGTCTAAGAAGCTTGCCCTCTTCAGCCTGCGTTTAAAGTCTGGAACGACACTGCTTCGTAGTTTCGGAAACTTGTTTTAGTTACAATGACCGCGAATGATTTAAAGGTCTGCACTGAAATATGTGCCTGTTACTCTAACAATTCATGACGCATTGAGCCACGTGGCTGTATTTTTAGCTGCCCCTATGTCCTCTTAAGCTCAAAACATCCAAAGCGGACTGACGTCTCTAAAAAAATTGTTTTTCGAATTCATTTTAGCAAGACAATTTATCATTTTGACATAGAAAGTGTTTTTTATCCCCAAAATGCATAACAGCGGATATGCTGATCATTCTGCACTTCTGCAACAGGTGACCTCGCCGCCAAGCTGCGACTTAAGGCCGTTAGAGGACGCTTTCATCATCATGTCGGGACCTCTGGCCGGCTGCGGTCTCGGCACACACGACTGACCTAAGATACCATTAGACGCGAGAGGACCCGAGGCTGTTAAGTATCGCCGAACCCACAGGGTTGAAGGGGGTAGCTATGGAAGCCTCAAACGCCGACAAATTTAAGATCGTCGAGGCAACCGGTATGGTCAAAGATCTCAAAGATCGGGAAGAGATATAAGGACCCAATGCGAACGAGGGACCACGAGATTATCAGAGGGGCCGAAGACCGCTACAAGGTCGAAAATAGCGAATGCGCGAAAGACGGCCGGCCTCGAAGGTTAAGTACGCCCAGAAGCCGAAACACTGAGCAATCCAGGGAAGTTCTGGAAGACCAAAGGGTCAGAGCATCGGTCCAGTGCCTTTGGAACAGAGGACCGAGGACTAGGGTGGCGTATGCGAAGAGGTCGACGCCAGCATCAGGTCAGTATCGGCTGCCCAGACTCCCAGAGTCCCAGAGCCCCCAGAGCCGAAGAGCCCCCAGAGTCCCAGAGTCCCCAGACGCACAAGGACCAGAGCGGCGTCTGCGGGAGCCGGTGCCGATATCAGATCGGTTCGGCTGCCCAGACTCCCTGAGTCCCAAGAGTCCCCAGAGCCCTCAGAGCCCCCAGAGTCCCCAGAGCCTCCAGACGCCCGAGAACCAGGCGGCGCCTGCGGGGAGGTCGACACCGCCACCAACTATCGGCAGCGGCTGCCCTAAAGAGACCCCAGATGACGTCAGATCAAACAGACGTTCGATTCCTTAGACACCAGTCCATGCAACGGCTCTCGTTCCGCGTGGCTCTGGCCTAATTTCGGACTAAATGGCAAGAGGCGTCTACCATAACCCATCGCCGACCGCGCTAGTGGAAATATTCCCCTCTCAGTGAAGGTTAACATAACTGAACTAACTTTTCCGAAACAACTTGGAAAGTTCTAAGGCATTTCACGCAAATCAGCCTTTGAGAAACCGTTCCAGAAAAAGCGCATTGTTTCCGATGTAGCCCCGTCACCTTCATCAGATACTGATCCTTGCCTTACTACGTGCAAGCCCAAGTGTAGAGTACTACGTCTTTCCATAATGACTGCTTTGATCTGTGTACCAAGTGATCATCTGCCATGTTCAAAGAGAGATTTGAAGGTTGTTAGCATATTCCCAGGACTGACAGGCCACTGCCCGTGGAGCCAGTCGTGTCCCCGGATGAGAGGAGGGGGAGGGGGGGGGGGGGTTAGAGGACGTGTTTGCCTGCGTAGACACGGCAGCTGAAGTGGGATCGATAGTCGACACCAATGTAAATGTGTGTGTCCATTCCGGGACGTTGGTCAGGTTGGAGACATGTTCAGCTACATATTCAGATGCATATTGAGATAGAAATTCCAGAGTCCGGCCTGATATGGGTCCCGCAATAGTTTTGACCGTCTCGGCTTTTGTACTTGAGGGAATTCATATCTATCATAAAAAGGTTGCCGGTAGTGTATTGGTTAATGCGTCTGCGTAAACCGCGGCGTGTCTGGGAAACCAGAGGTACGGGGTTCAATTCCCCGCCTTTCCTGCCAGGGTGAGGCAGGCGACGCCATATAGTCTCAGCAACTGAACGCGTCGTAAAGCCCCAATGACATGATATGACAATATCTATCATAAACATAATTTTACGAAAATTGAAGGCGTTAGTTCTGAGTATTCGCAACTCCGCTAATCCGTAACATGAGTAACATCCCGTAAAAGCCTAAGGCTGGCGTAAGTTTTTCCGCTCATTTTGATCATAAGGCCACGTTACATCGGTGATTTTCAGGTCAGTCAAGTATCCGCTTCCGGGCAAGTATCGACCTGAACCTTAATCTGAATCTTTTACCGCTTTTACGATCGTACGAATCACGTTCTCTTGAAGCAGAAAATCTTCGCTTGCATCTCTGGCCGTTCAAAGGTTCACTCGTAAGCACAATGTCGACCGATCCAAAATGATGTGCCGCGCCGCACACGTAAGCGCTGGCGGCACATTGACACGTCATCAGATGAATTCGCAAAATCTGCGCAGGCCGCGAATAGATCTCCACATGATCTGAAGCCATTCCAGCCAGCTGCGCCTCGGGTGGTTGTGTGGAGGTCCCGATATGAAGGCAGATGCCAATGCTGCGGGGGGAATGCGGCGGACGGCTACCATAACGTTGTTACGTAATCTCGCGGCCTCCGCGCTGATATTATTTCCCATCGGGCTTCTGCCGTCAGCTTCGTAATTATCCAGATAGGAAGCAGGGCGTCGCGAAACCCGCGTCGACAGTCCCAACAGCGCCACCACGAACGCAATTATCGGCAATCTCTCTTAGGTCGCGCAGGTCGCGGCAGAAATATCCAGATCAGACATTCTTCATCGATCTGACGCACGGGTGTACTCGAGGAAGAGCTGGCCTTACAACTACAGCTGTCCTTGCTCGTGATCTATCCCGGATAAACGGGGTGTTGTCTACAAAAATACCGTAACGACAAAATTGAGGTGAAAAGGATGTATTAAAAGATCAATATACATTGGTACATGTTAATTCAAGGCGTGCGCAGGGACGCCTCCAATAATATAAACACGCCTCTCCACGGGCTCTCCGCCGCGGGCACATGCCTTCATATTTAGAGCACGTAGATGTAGAGGACTTATTTGTGGATATATATTTTTTTATTTGTGGATATATTATTATTGTGGAGGATATATTTGTGAGCAAGAAAATTCTGTACACATATAAGCGATACGGAGTTCTGAGAACGAATAGATGCTTTTAGTGAAAATACGATACGATTTTTTATTAAGTAACCTGTTCAAATATGTGAGATGTTTCAAGGTCTTTGGCGCAAGTTGTTTTCAGAGCCTTGGACACGCGTTCAAAGCCCCAGGCTATACATCACGAAACTGCCTGCGTCACATTATTGAAAAATGCGTCATACCTCGTCGAGTTATTATTGCGCTGGCTGGCAGCAACCGGAACTGGGCCAAACCCAGGCGTGCCGTAGCGCATCACCTTGACAAACGACACTGAGCCTACCTGCGCAAACGCATCGGATATCACACCTGAGCTAGGCTTCCAGTGACATGTATCGATTACCGCCCTCTGGAAAGCCTGCAATGGAATTCTCCATTACCAGCCAAACTGATGTCTACAGGGCTTCAAGTTCGCAACGTTGACTTCCCGCTCGCTCGCCATCCCTCCATCCTCATTGCAACGAGATTCATTGCCTCTGGTGCTTTTTGGTGTCAAAATCTAGCGCAGAATTACGGGAGAATCGACCAGACCACAAAGTGCATCATCGCGTGACGTTCAAACACGCCTGAATGTTACTGGAGCGCCTGTCTGCTAGCCTCGCTTCGTGTCTCCGCCGGCCGTCAACGCTTTGGCCGCCAACTGAAGGACTGAAGGTGTTGAGCTTTGCACAGAGGTGGGGTCGGTTCACCACGCACTGTTGATCGCCTGTGTTGTGAGTTCTGCGCCGCGTTAGTCGGCGATTCTCAACTACTTCACCTGGAGGCCACAATGACAGTGCCAAAAACAATCTCGATTTCGACATTGCATTTTGGCTAAGCCTGTGTGGCATGCGCTCACAACTACCAAGCGTAAAGCATGACACAGAACAGCTCATTCAAATCACAGACGGCTGAATAACCATCTCAGAAGCCGGCCGGCGCGGCCGAGTGCATCCGCGCGCCGCCTCGGCCCGCCACCAGCACGACCAGATCACGGAAGCGGCGCCGCCGGTACATGGCGGCCCCGGTGAGACCCAGCCCGCGGCAACGGGAGGGCCCGCCCCCCGGTGCCGGCCCATGAGGCAGACGCGGCGGCCCGCCCACGTGCCCCCACCGAATCCGCGCCGTCTCGGGCCAGCTGGGGCAGGGAGGCAACACGGCCGACAGAGGGCGCCACGCACGTCCGCCGAACGAGACGATGCTGCGGGGGTAGCGGCCGGCGACGACGGAGGCCAGGCGCGAAGCACGCGAACGCACGCCGCCGGCAGGTGGCGCACAGCCTCGCCGCCACCACAGGCCTGCCGCCGCCGTCTGCCATGTACGGCGGCGTGGCGAGTCCCGCGCGCCGCGAGGAGCACGCCGCGCGATCGGTCACCAGTCGCCCGCCGGCACCGGCCGAGGGCGGCGAACCGCGTCACTCACGACTGGAAGTACTTGGTCATGTACTGAGCAGTGCGCAGGTCGAGCTCTCGCCGCCGCCGCCGCAGCAGCTCCATCTGACGGCCGGCGGCGGCGTTGCCCGGCTCCAGCTGCAGCAGGCGGCCCAGGTCGCGCTCAGCTCGCTCCAGCTCCTGCAGCGCCAGGTTGGCCGCGCCGCGCCGATACAGGCAGCGCACGTGGTCCGGCTGCTCAGCCAGCACGCGCGTCGCGGCCGCGCGGGCGGCCTCGTGGCGCCGCCGCGCGAGCTGGCAGGCGGCCAGGTTGGCGCGGCAGGCGACGCGGCCGGCAGCGGCGGCGGCGCGCTCCGCCTCCTCCAGCCGCTCCGGCCGCAGGTAGACGAGCAGCGCCAGCGCGCGTCGGTACCGGTGGAACGCGTCCACGCTGCGGCCGGCGGCGAACAGCTCGTTGCCGCGGAGGCGATCGCGCTCGGCCAGCTCCAGCCGCTGGCGGTCGCTGAGCGCCACGTCCGCGCAGCCGCCGCTGGCCGAGAGCACCGCGACGTGCGCGACCAGCTGCAGCTCGGTGCAGTCCCAGGCGCCGGGCAGCCGGTCCGTGCGGAGCCGGAGCCGCGCACGGCACGCGTCACCCGGCCGCAGCGTCAGCACGCACCGCTCCAGCAGCCGGTCCAGCTCGGTGTCCGCACTGCCGAGCGTGGCGCGCTGCCGCGACACCCACTCGCTGACGGCCGGGTCGTGCAACACCAGCGCCGCCGGCGGCTGCTCCAGCTCCAGCCGGAGCCTGCAGTCGGCGCCCGGCTGGCACAGCTCGGTAGCCGGCGCGTCGCCGCCGGCCACCGCCGCCGCCGCCGCCGCTGCCGCGGGCGCCGCCGTCACCTCGCGCTCAATGGCGCCGTCGGCGGCGCGCCACAGCGTCGGCGGCCGCATGGCGCGCGTCAGAGCGGGCTCAGGCCGGTCCAGCGCTCGCTGGTGCGCCACAGCTCCTGCGCCAGCGCGCGGTCCCGCACCAGAGGGTTGGCGTCGGCGATCGTGCAGTCCCTGACGGCGGACGGACGGCCGGCGCCACGCTACCGGTGACTGCCACCACTTACGCGCGAGACAACGCGAAGTGACGTCCCATTAATGCGACAGTAATGCAATACGATGGTGCAATTGTCGACGCCGATGGTTCACCATGATCCGTATTGGCAGCGCGTTCCATGATTAAGACGCCCACCACTGACAGTCGAAGCAATTGAAACGCCACGGCAAATTATTTCGAAAGTCACGGAATTGCACAGGGCTCGTTAGCAGGGGCGAACCAACATAATAAATGCAATACGACGCACCAAAGCGATACGATCAACTCTCAAAAGTAACACAAAAAACGAAAACGTACGGAATTCCAATGACATGTACTCGCACCACAGGCTTTGTCCGTCACCTCCACCAACCATGACGTCACCCGAAGCCAGGCGACCTTACCGGAAGTACTGCCCGGTGACGCCGTCGATCTTGGAGCTGACGGCGCAGTGGATCACCGTCTGAGCACCCTCCCAGGGGGTGCGCATCAGCAGACGCCTGCAGCAGCGGCGCGCCGGCGCGTCAGGCTCCAGTCCCGCCAGAGCAGGGGCGTGTCCAGCGGGGATCGAAATGGCTCATGGGGGCCCTTTCAGTCAAGGTGACTGCTCTTCGTCGCCGTGGGATGAACTCAAAGGATCTCCTGATCTCGGAATCCTGTTCCGATGCCTTAAGAGTCCGTTATTCAATTGTTTTGCAAGCTCTGTCGGCGTTTTATGCCGCCATTGGGGCTTTTGCGACGCACTTAGCTGCTAAGGCTATATGGCGTCGCCTGCCCCCCACCCTCGCAGGAATGTCGGGCACTGCGGGGAATCGAACCCCGTACCTCTGGTTTCCCAGACACGCAGTGGTTAACGCATAAGCGTTAACCACTACACTACCAGCACCCCGGCGTTTTGTTCTGCCAAAAGGTACTCGGCCTTCGGTTCCAGGCGGCTGCCGCCAGCTTTAGACGGGGTGATAAACCCCACAGCTTCCTCTTTGCCGCGCCACTGAGCCTCGCTCGTCCGGCTCAGTCCAGTGCGGGACGGATGGGCGTGCAGTGATGCCGTCCCCGCCATGGCTTACCGCAGCAGACGGACGTGGAAGGTGTTTAGTTCCCGGTAGTGGCGGTAGATGTCGGTGTTGACGTTCCCCGGGTCGACGCTGTTGACGCAAATGTCCTTGCCTACCGGCACAGACACGGCGCTTTAGCACAGCGCTAGCCCGCACAGCGCTGACCGCGCAGCCCGACACAGCGCTATCACCAGTCACCACCGGCGACTTAGCAGTGCGCAGCGCCCAGCAGCCAACTGGGAGCAGTTCACACGAGTGCTTGATTTTGGGTCCGCGATCCTAGACTGGGGAGTGGTTTTTCCACAGCAGAGAACTGTGACAAGCATGAATGGAGCATGGGGATGTGTCTTTAAGCTATCCATCTTCACTTCACATATTTCAAATTCTGCACAGAGGCCAAAGCCACCCATTATCGGATATCACACCGGTATTCTCATCATAGCATTATGCTGCAGACAGCAAAAACAGTGGAACACCTTACAGCAAAGGCTGCGGGGGTTATTTTCCGCATGGAAAAACCCAGCAGGTTAATTCCCCGACACTGGTCCACACACAACCTGCTGAAGCTGCACCGTCTCGAGCGACACCAGAGCGACACCCGATCCGGCCGCCACGGCGCGCACCCCCCGTCAGGGGCGTCAGCTCCAGCTCCGCTGGGGGGTGGAGCTGACGCCCCGGCGGCCTGCCGGGCCCTGCCGACAACGCACCGCGCAAGCGCCGAGCCAGCTCCGCGGCCAGCACGGCCAGCGCTAGCTTGGCCTGGCCGTAGGCGGCCACGTGGTAGCGCAGCGCCGCCTGGCGGGGCTCGGGCACGGCCGGCGGCCGGGTGGCGCTGCCGTCGGGCGCGCGGCCGGCGCAGTCGAAGCCCAGCTTCTCCGGCGCCAGGTGCGCCTGGCTCGAGACGAATACGATGCGGCCGGCGCCCGAAGCCAGCAGCTGCGGCGCCAGCAGCCGCGTCAGCAGGAAGTGGCCTGCCGGGCGAGCGGGAGTCGGCTGGAGGGAGCGGACTGGACGGCGGGGCTGGGGGTGCCCTCCCGCACACGGCGGCCGGGCTGCGGTCTGGACGGTGGGAGGCCGCCGAGGACAGCCCAGGACCCATAACTCAGCGTACGCGGCGGAGTGACGCCGCAGAGTCGACCGCCGGTGCTAGACCTGCTCGGAGAAGACCGCGCCCGGCGAAGTCGACGCGCCCAATACCTATGTTGAATTCCGGCCGGACAGGTGACCTTGAGTGACGTCACGGCCCGGTGAGCGAGGGGTCCTGAAGGTCACAGAGGGCAGTCCACGCGGCCGTCCGAGAGTGAGCACGAAAGTGAAGCCAGCAACCAATAATCACACAAAAGCTTGACGAGAGACTCGCATGAGAGTGGCGGGCTCAGCAGGAGGCAGAGCAGCTGTACCACTGACTGTTTGAAGCACCGCGCCTACCGAGGTAGTTGGTCTGGAAGGTGACGGTGAATCCGTCCTCGGTCAGTGACGGCGGGCAATAGAAGCAGCCGGCGTTGTTGATCAAGATGTCGAGCTGCGACTCGACTGGAAGTCAGGAGCATATCGCTTAGCCACGCGGCCGGATCGGGGACCCATCACATCCGACCGCATTTACATCGTACGAAAGAGATGTAGTTACTGCCACCCATTCCACCGCCACGTGGAAAGTTCGTCGCAGTCAACTGGCGACTGCCAGGATCAGCGCCGCCGGCCATACGATCAGCGCCGCCATCACATTTTCATATGATGGCACTTTTGATGATTCTGATGATATGACGGCCGAGGGTTATGCATGCTGCACAAACATTGGACGCTTCCCACCTGCCCTTAGCATATTTGCATATACTATCCAGTAGCAAAGTCCATCTATCCAACCGTTTAGCGTTGGGCACAGGCGCGCTGTATGAATCACGGTTAAACTCGAGTGATGGTCGCAGTCAGCGGAGGTCGCGACGACCCCTGGCAGACACGAGAAGGCCGGGGGGGGGGGGGGGGCGCACCTTGTCTGAACTCGTGCACCAACCGCCTGACAGAGGCCAGGCTGTTGAGGTCCAGCTGCAACGGCCGCACGGACGTGTTGCTCGTCTCGTTGATGATGCTGTCAGCCGCCTGACGCGCCGCCGTCCGGGACCGACAGGCCAGGTACACCCGGGCGCCTGGCCGGCAGACCGGGTTAGAAGACGTCGTCCGCCTGACCGGGTTCGAAGGCGCCGTCCGTCTGACCGGGTTGGAAGGCGCCGTCCGTTTGACCGGGTTAGAAGGCGCCGTCCCTCTGACCGGATTAGAAGGCGCCGTCCCTCTGACCGGGTTAGAAGGCGCCGTCCGTCTGACCGGGTTAGAAGGCGCCGTCCGTCTGACCGGGTTAGAAGGCGCCGTCCCTCTGACCGGGTTAGAAGGCGCCGTCCCTCTAACCGGGTTAGAGGGCGCCGTCCGTCCGACAGGGTTAGAAGGCACCGTCCGTCTGGCCGGGTTAGAAGGCGTCTGACCGGGCGCCGACGGTGTACGGACTGTCCGCAGCGATCATACGTGTGACACGAGGACGCCGGCCCCCCGACTCACGCGGGATATACACAACACACGCACACCTCACCATACAGACAGCCAGGGTCACCATTCGTTCTCCTGGTGGCCAGACGGGTTCCCGCCGGCTGCGGGGGACATGCGGCCTCGGGTACATACCCGTCCCCGCCGTCCGATCAACGCTCGGATCGTGAAGCAGCCCGCTGGCTTGTTATAACATTTGGTTGCACGTGGTGTCGCGGGGCGAAGGAAGCAATCGAGTGCTCGGAGGTGCGGCCACATATTGTGCATATGTGATACTAACTTTGGCGTAACGACACCTCAGCTACAAGCTGTTCTCGGAAACATGGACCAAGTAAAACCCCGAATATTTTATATTGACTGTCAGTGCACACACATCCATCACATCCTTGACATTTTAGACACCCATGACAGAAAAGGAAAACGCCGACATGTATTGGGTCGGATGAGATGCATGCTTGCTTTCAGTTTTGCTCGTCCGAATTCAGGTGATTGTAGTATGATGCACGTTTAATGCCCATGCACGAATAAAATGTCATGATTTTGTGGGTGTTATGACCATACAGCCTGTACAATACTCAGCTGGCTTAATCATTTGGCAAGCGGCTAATAAAGGTCATAACTACGGAGATCCTTTTCCATGATAGCACGTTATCTTGACAGAGTTGGAAATGTTATGTCGCCTGACATTAAGTCCATGCAAGTTAGGCATCCCCCACGTATCATGCAGGGCACGTATGGGAGCACGGAGGCGTGACGACCTCACATTGGCGTATTGATATAACAGAAGGTCATCCTGGAACACAGAGATGTGACCACATGTGTCGGAACAGGAAGACGTGAATGCTTAGGCCGGGGCAAGGCCTTAACGGCGAGCATCTAGGACGGAGCACGGACTGGACAGTGTCTGATGTCGGAGCATGGATGCGTGTAGAACTCGGGTCGAACTCAGTGAACACGAAGACCTTATGTCGAATTACGGCAATATTAGGCTGTGCGCTCGAGCGTGAACACGTAAAGGACTCGCATCGGAATAGAGACGCGGACATGAGCACAGCCACGTGTAAGATGTTGGTAGGATGAGGACGAAGCAAACGGACGTGCCAAACGCACGGCGCACAGCAAACAGCATACAGCACGGCACAGCGGAAAAACCAGCGGCTTAAGTCGGAAAATGGAGACGGAAATGCCTCGGTCCCGAAAATGAAAACGCGACCGAAGCGTATTTGCCCAAGCTACGGGAACTGAGTCCTTGCAGTGCTGCTACAGCTCATGCAGAGTGGAGGCCCCACCCGAGCCTCTGCGGCTACGCCTGCAGGCGTCAGCAGGCAGATTACCTCTAAGCGCCAGCTCGCGCGCCACCTGCCGTCCGATGCCGCAGTTGGCGCCGGACACTAGGACTACTTTGCCATCTACGCGGTCGGTGCAGTCGCACGTCTCGCCGGCTACTCTGGCTCTACAGGCACAGACACGGGCGTGGCGCCGTCAGCCGCCGCCGCCGCCGCCGCCGCCGCCAGCTGCGCCACGCTACGCGGCCGGCTCGGGGAGGAAAGAGGACGCGGCCGAAGAACTACGCTGCCATCAGCTGATCATAGATACTTAGGTCATTTGCTGAAGGCCCTTTGGTTAAATGATGCTGCACTTTGGAGCATTGTGCTACATGGTAGCTCAGAAATGACCTAGAATGTACATTTTTAATGAAATATAGAATGCTTGAAAGGCCTTCTTTGTTTTATAACAGCACTGTGTGCTGTACTGTCATCAAGGCTTCAAAAAGCAGGGGGGTGGTAAAAATTTTCACCCATTTATGACAAACCTACCTTCTGTAAATGTACACTCCCACTGCGACTGCTCCTATCAATCCACCCAACAATGGCAGATAATCCATTAGACAACCATTATATTTCCCAAAAAAGTGTGGGCACAGGCTTGTCCTCTGAAACACAAGTACCAATAACATGAATCATTTTACATGACCAGAACAAAAGATAAAATGCCACAGATATAATTATATAACCATTTCAAGGATATACATAACTCAATATTAACATGATTCTGAGAGCCAGTGTTAACATCCGTCATAATGAGCAGCAGAACCCATGTGAGCACACAACTGTCAGTTACAGTGGCCACTGGCCTGGTCTTAATGGGGATGGAATGACTCTGCTATATGTCTGTACTGCAACTATGTTCAATAGATGGCACATACTTAGCACCTTGGCAGAAAGCATCAAGATGACATATTGGACATACTGCATTGTGAAAACAAGAAATAAAAGGAGAGGCTCAAAACAAAATGCTGGATCATTTTTATGATTGCATGCAGCCATAGCAACAAACAGCAACCCTGGTGAAGGACTTATTTTATTCCAAAAGTTCTTCACAAGGTTTCCTTTGCCTACTGCAACAATTTCATGAAGCAAGGACCCAATGCCTACCAGATTAATAGTTCTAACATTGCTGTATTTCTTTTAGTTTACACAAGCACTCATCTCTGCATGCCTTGGTACTGTTTTCTGTTTGTGTGCATACTAGTCATGAACATGGTGAATATTATGTATTGGATCATATTTTCATACTATTTATGGATGCCAAGTATATACTGCATCCCAATCCCTTCCCTCTTGCAGCAAGTTTCAGCCAGGCCAGGCAATACTTTAAATGCCTGCAACAAAGGCAGAGAACACAATATATACATAGACTATGCACATATAAGACCCACCCTCTGCCAAGGAAGTGAGGTGGAACATAGTGTGGTACCCATTCAAAGGTCTAGAACTTTCTTCATGCACTGCAAGCTTGACCAGTACAGCTATCACAACTAATTGCTGATTCTTGCCATAACAAGAAAAAATATGATCACAGTCTTTCCAGCATATATTTGAGAATATCATAATATCTTGGGACCAAGAAACCTGCACCTTATATGTGCAAATGTCATGCAGGTACAAATCAAACACTTTGGATGGTGTGCCCTGCACCCATTGTGTTTAACACTAGCTGCAAGCTTTAGCCTTATCCCTATGAGATAGATGAACAGCTAGGATTATTTTTAGGGGGGGGGGGGGTGGGGGGGGGGGGGTGGGGGGGGTAGCCTAATGAGAATGCATCACACTGTTTTTTTCTTCCTGTCCAGGGTCATTTGTGGCACAAATGTGAAAAAGTAGGTCTAGAAGAATAAGGTCTTATGAACCATAAATCCACATCTTGCTGTTTTCCTTTCTCTTGTAAGGTCAGGTGCCCCCTCCCCACAAACCTGTGGTGAGTATGACATCTAAAAAAGCAATATTGGTTTGGCCCCTGGCCAGTTAGCAGTGCTAAACAAGCACAAGTATATTGATTCCCATAAAAGGAACCTAACAGCACTTGTATCTGGGATTTTGAGACATATTCCTAAAAATGGCATGATCTGTGAAAATGCTCAGACATATGTACTAATGTGTACACCAAAGCCCCTTCCTTTGTTATGGTTTAATTATGCTGTGACAGCAAAACCATCTTCCCCCATGTATAGTGTAAATTGCACATGAAACCTACCAATGGATATAACAAGGCACATAAAATGCAAGAAATAGCATCAGAGACAGCAATAATCTTATGAAAATGAGCATAACACATGTAAATGGGTGTTGTCACCAGCACGCAAGGTGTAGGTAGGTTGTATAGGCAAAGTTGTTAAGCATGGATAAGACAGTACTAATAGCCCTTTCCCTCATAGAATAACCAGAATGAAGATATAATGTTTTGGCTGCATGCCCTCATTGAAACAGATATTGGAAAAAACATCAGTGAGCAAATATCACTCTACTAATATTATCAAATATCAAAACAACTATAAGCACACAATTACCGCTCTGTTGCTATTCGTTCTGACAGAGGCTTGTGGCAGAATTACCGATACGTCTGCCTCCACTTTCCTGGCTGTTCTACGTGGAACGGAGCTATTAGCAGTCTTATCTATATGCATAATGTACCTCGAAAATGCACTTAACAACTTAAGTTCCTGAACACTTATCATCCAATCCCCCACAGCCCACACGATCCATCTTAAGACGTCATTTTATACCAAATTCACAACAGAATCAATGGATCAAATAGCATTGATCACTGGCAGTGGTACTTCGTCAGAAGTGCGTCATTGTATGCATTATATTTTTAGAAATGGGCAGGCTCTGTGATAGTTGGCGAAATACCCAATTGGTGTTTAGGTTTTTACCCTTAAAATATGCTTTTTGAATTGATTATTAGCCTAAAGCCAGTATAGCATTTCATCTATCATATCAGTATTGCATTTATTGGCACTCTTAAGTCATAAAGAATCATCATTTGGAGAAAAATGGGTTATGAAAACATGAAAAGGGTACCATTATGAAAAGCACCAACATTTTTTCCATCACTATAAATCCGGACTGTTTATTTACTGTTTGTTTACATCGTGGCAATGGGGAGGAGAGTGTTGATGGAGTCGGTGGGGAACCGGCTAAAACAATAGGTATCTAACCAAATTAATGATATGTAGGGAGCCCATGAACACGTGCGACGATCGCCTTATGCATACATAGCAGCATAGTGAGTGGAAACGGGGCGTGACCTCACGTAAGATATTCCTGGGACTGAGCCAGTCCTTTTTGGTTCAATCCGCTTTGATGCCATGTTAGGAGGGAAAGCTGTTGAACGGACTGAATATCTTACAATGATTTCATGCTCAACTTGGATTCTTAGGTGACACAGTATTACATATTTTATCGTATCTGCATGAAAATATCTGGGAATATCACAGTGGGCAGGGTAAGATCTGGCTGCGGTGCTCAATGTCCAAGTAACATTAATGCTCTGAACCATGTAAATCCCCGTGTCTGTGCTGGCTCGGGTTGAATTGTGTTGAATTTGGCAAGTATTTTTGCATGAATAGAGTAGAGAAAGCTACAGGACTTGATTCTTGGCTGATTTGGGTATCCTTTTGCTTGACAGTGCTATTACAGGATTCCCATGACTATGAATTCCAAAATTTGCTTTCATTTTTCTTAAAGTGGGGATTGCTGCACCAAAACTTGTTACACAGATGGGAAGAATATGTAAACATATCTGGAATGTCACAGGTAATCAATGCTGCATAGAAAATGACAGCTGCATTTGCCACAAAGCTGCACCATATTATTGATTTTGATGCAGTAGAAGTTATAGTTCCAGAAGCCAAAAATATTAAAGGTAGCAAACTACAAGCTTTACAAGGATGATGTGCACATTGGCATGTGCAATTAGCCAGCCAAGCAGTTATTGTGAGTGGTTGTGCTCCTATCTCCTTTGGCCCTGTCAAAACATCAATATACCCTAACATTATTACTGTTATGCCTATGGTATTGGTAAGAAGCCCTCAGGAACTAAAAAAGTGGTCTGTTATAGCAAATTTTGGACTCACTCATATTCAAGGCAAATGCAAAGATCAGGATCACTGCTATATGATCAAAGATTATATCTTAAGATCCACAAAGATTTTGATTCCTCTAATCATTTTCTTCTTTATCCAGAACTTTGCCTAAATAGAAGTCACCTTCACATTTTACAGTCTCCACGTATCCCTGTGCTGTTTGGTGTGCATCGTTCCATGTTTTACCATTGTATGTTGGTGAGGCATCAGTTTATGAAGAATTTATTGCATGTAACTTATTGCAGGTAACATTTTGTTCCCCAGTACCAAAAGTAAATCAGGCAGCCAATGTTAAGTTATCCATGATGTACTGAAAGACATTATTTCAGGTATCCTTCAGTTCTTTTGGGATGAATAGAAGACCAGGGGCAGGTGCCAAAGCAGCACAGGTGGTATGTGAGGAAATATTTGATGAAGACTCAGTAGCCACTCATGATGGTAAGTTGAGGGTAATCTTCCTTTCTTGGCAATCACTCTGGTAACCACAGTGATTCTCAGGGAAATGAGTGGCCCACTCAAAAGTCAATCATCTTTTTCTTCCCACAAGTGATAGACCATGTAGAAGTGGCCAGCCATTTCTTGCCTGGGCACCCAAAGCAATTAGAAGCGATCTTGGGGCCGTTGTGAAGTGTCAGTTGTTCAGAGCTGATACTGCTGCTGATGACCAGCTGATGAATCACCCAGTCATCAGCTGGGTGTCCAGTGGTGACTGTGCTACATTGTTAGTGTGTGCCAAGTCTGTTTGAACAGGAAGTCTCACTCACAGGCAAAGGTGTGTATTTTCCCAGGAAGCAAAGTGAAACTGTATCAAAATCAGGTGTCTTCCATTACTATGACACATTGAGAGCTGGTCCAGAGTGCATGATTTTATTAGGTCATATTTTTTAAGCAATATTGGTATGGTATTAAATGCTGGATGGCCCTTGAAGCTGGTTGATTGCATACAAAATGTATGTAAGACAAAACTGCCTATGTAGATGACAGTATTAATATCAGGTTAGTGTGGTATCTCAACTTAGTTAAGATTGTGTTCTCACTTCATTTTGCAGGAAAATGCTAAGTAGAACAACGGCATAAACAGGAGAGCTCTGCATTGCATACAGGGGTGGATGGCATGTGGGTGACAGTGCTGTATGAGGTGTCCACTCTGATGCTCTATGTTGTATTGCAGTGTGAGATTTTTGACCCACAGTTTTTTGCACTACTACTTCCATGTTTGTTTGCTGGAAACTGTGACACAGAGCCAGATGAGCCCAAGCTAAGAAAAGGTCTCCACATAGATGATTTCACATGCTGTGTGGCATCCACTGCTGATTGTTTGCTGCTTATTGTTTATGTGTGCCATTCTTCGATAAATATAGCCTAGATGTGTACGGTTTGGCGTGTGGCCGTGTTGCGGTGCCGTTTGCTCAGTTTCGTGCCGGCGCCGGCGCCGGCGCCAAGCCCGCCCGTGGGCGCAGCTGACTGTGGCGCGTGCTGTCCCGTGCCGCGCAGAGGTGCTCGAGTTCGCCAAGCGGATTGGCATCGACCCGGAGAGCGAGCCGCACCTGCTGCACATCGCCGACGAGGGCGTCAACCAGACACTGCCGGCAGGCTGGAAGCCCTGGTCAGTGCTGCCACGCGGCGGATCGCGTCAGGGGGGGGGGGGGGGACAGTGCTGCGCCGCTACCAGCGGGCTGGAAGCCCTGGTCAGTGCTGCCAAGCGGCGGCCCGCTCGGGCGGCGGCGGCGGCCGCGCCAGGGGACGGGGGGGGGGGGGGGGGGGGGGGCAGTGCCGCGCCGCTACCGGCAGGCTGGAAGCCCTGGTCAGTGGTGCCAGGCGGCGGCCCGCTCGGGCGGCGGCGGCCGCCGCCCCAGGGGAGGGGCAGCGCTTCCCCGCGGGTGGGCTGTGAGGGTCGCCCTGACACTGGATGAGCTGTGGCGGCCATCGGGTCCGCGTGTGTCATTCCAGCGTTTGCTGGCTCGATGTTGTTGTCTTGGCGCCTCGTCTTGCGCCACCACAGTATGCGTGAGTGACGGCTTCATTTGCACTATGGTCTCGTTTATGTTTTAATAGCATTGTGTCGTACTGCGATGCGTTGGTTGAACTCACTGTGTCTCTTGCGTTGCAGCTTCGAGGAGCAGCAGGGGCTTCTCTACTACTTTAACTTCCGCTCTGGTGAAACACGATGGGAGCATCCTTTGGATGCCATCTACCGGGATAAAGTGGTACTGGCCCGCAAACAGCTGTCGTCGACTGCAGGTAAGCCCAAAACTACAACGGTGTTGCCAGGCGGTTGCCGTAGAACTCGGCGTAATTTTAGTGGCCCATATGCGTACAAGGTTTAGTTTAAGCATTCCATCGAGGGCAAATGCTATGCTATCAAGTATCAAGGCGATTGCCCACCTCGGCCGATTACCCGCTCCCCCCCCCCCCCCCCCCCTCTGCCGCCGGATGCCCGCGTCCCGGCGGCTCGGCCGCGCGCCGGAGTCGACCCTGACGCACGTATTATGCGGGTCCCCCCAGCGGCGCTGCTGCGCTGGGGCTGGGGTGCATGGTTTTGAGCCTGTGCCCTGTATGGGCAGGTGTACATCGGGGTTTGGCCACACAGTTTCTCTACAAGTCGCGAGATGGCTGCACTACGCTTCCCCTCATGTTTATCTTCCGTGGCGTTGTGTAACAGCGTCGTAGTGAAGCTCGGCCCCATAGTCTATTTTCGTCACCAGGTGGCAGCACTGTGCCGGAGTTTGGCCGTTCCCGCCGGCTCTGCGCCGAGGAGGAGCGGGAGAAGAAGAACGTCTCATTCGCTCCCAGCGTTCACCAGATCGAGTTTGATTTAGACGAGGAAGAGGAAGACTACCAGGACGACCAAGAGGATGCAGACATAATCAATGAAAAACAATCAGCCTCCTGGCTGAGAGAAAAATTGGTATGCATTGGTATCTGGCATTTTTGGCAAGGTTTAGTCGTCTTTTCCGTCTCGTAATACATCATAAGTTCTAGGCTTTGATACGGGCAAAGCCGTTGTTTCGATATATCGGCCATTTTGTATCCGAATCAGTTCGCAGAAGACGAAGCCTGTCAGCCCCAGTGCTCAGTGTATTGAGTGCCAGAAGCGGGAGACATCCGTCACGACACAAGGCCGTGGTCTGTTGTCTACGATGTAGCTCCCCTGGCCCTGGCCTGCACTCCCCATACCCCGGCTCTCGGCCCGGGTCGTGACCTTGAGCCGGCGTGACCCGTAACCGCGTGTGACCGGGCGCTCCCCGCGTCAGGATGAGCCGGGTCGGCACGGCGGCGACCGCCTGACTCTGCTGCGCACGGCGCCGGACCGCGATGACTCGCTGGAGATGGCCCAGGACCTGACGGAGGACTCTCAGGTGACCCCCCGCCGGCGGAGGGTAGCGCAGAGACACCGGCGCGGTCAGCCGGGGTCGGGGCTGCTGTGCTGTCCGGACCACAGGGCAGTACACCCCCGGACGCTGGTGGGCCTCTCTCGTCTGATATTTGCCGTCAGCGAGCCGCAGGGCATCCGGAACGGTCACTGAATGACCCCCTGGATGCGCAAGACTTTGATCTTACGTCATGTGAATGTGTGTTTTTTTTTGTCAGTGCACCGCGGTAGACCTTTGCCATCAACCTTGCGTGCATCGCGCCATAATTTGGGAGGACAGCGTCGAGAGGGAGAGAGAGTGTTGACGGATGGCGGACACAGGTTGCCGGTCCCTGTGTGAACCCTTCAACCCACGCTGGCCAAGCGGCATGACCTCCCATCACCCCCGCGGACCTGGCGGCGTGCTCTCCTTTCACCCCGCGGACCGGGCGGCGTGCTCTCCCTTCATCCCCGCTGACCGGGCGGCGGGCTCTCTCGCCGCAGATGTCGCTGCACGCCAGCGAGGGCTCCGAGTCGCCGCGCCGCGAACTGGAGCGGCGCAAAGAGGCCGAGGTGCGCGCCGCGCTGCTGGAGCGGCGTCGCGAGGAGGAACGGCGCCGCGCCGAGCGCGAGGCGCCAGCGCCAGCGCCGGCCGGCCCGGCAGCGGCGCCCGGCCGGTTACGGCCACTGGCGCCGCTTTCGGCCGGGCCCGGCTCGCGGCCCGCCGTCGGTCGGCCGCTGGCGCCGCTGCCGGGCATCAGCGGCCCGGTCGGCCGGCAGCCGGTCGGCGGGCTGGCCCCGCTGGCGCCGCTCGGCCGGCCCGCCCTGCAACCCGTGGCGGCCGCGCCAGTCCCCGCCGCCGCCGGCAGCAAGGGACGCAAGGAGGAGAGCAACCAGCGGCAGACAGCGCAGCGGGCGCCGCCACCACAGCAGCGAGCGGTCCAGTCGAAGGCGGCGCAGCAGAAGGCGACGCCGCGGCAGACGGCGCAACAGAAGTCGGCACAGCGGCCAGCGCCCGACCAGCCGGCGCCGCAGCAGCCGACGGTTCAGCGGGCGCCGACGCAGCCAGCTCGGCCAGTGCCGGCCGCTCGCCGGGCCGGGGCAGCCTCTGAGCAGCAGCAGCCGCAGCAGGCACCGCCGCCCCAGACCCAGCCCACTTCGCCGCGGCCGCCGCCGGCCACCGTCAAAGACATCCCGTACCAGAATAACCGGGACGCGGCCCGTCCGCTGAGCTTCACCGAGAAGCTGCTGGCGCGGAAGGCGAGCGCGCCGCCGCCGCAAAACGCGCCGCCTCTGATAACGACCCCGACCACCCCCAGCAGCCGCGCCAAGCAGGAGCTGGCACGGGGCGCGCCGTCCGAGGTTAAGATCGCGCGCGATCAGCGCGAGAAGGGCCGGCCGGCCGGGCCGCCGGCGCCGCGCGCCACCGCCGCCGCCGAGCACGACTGGGCGGCGGCCGCCGGCCAGGAGGCGATCCCGTTCATCGACGAGCCCTCGGAGGCGTCGCTGCGGAAGGCCGGCAAGTTGCGGCGAGCGGCGAGCGGCGAGGACGGCTCCGGGGACGCTCAGGAGGATGGGTCGGAGGAGAGCTGCGAAGAGAGCGATGAGGACGAATCGGTGTCGTCGGAGCGGCCCGAACTGGCGGCCGCGCTGCAGCCCGAGGCGGACGAGGCGGACCGAAAGGAGCGACCGTCGCACAGGAGCTTGAGCGTCACGGCGCCGGCCGGCGGCGGTGGCGAGCGTCTCGCCGATACAGCTCCGCCGGAAACTGTCAGTGATAGCCGGACCGTTGAGGCGATCAATGAGTCACGTGATGACGGGAAATCCCCAGGGGGCGGCTCCAAGGACGGACAGACTTTGAGCAATGCTGCTAAAGACTTACAGCCAGCAGGCCAGCCGTCTGTGCGGCTACCGTCCGCTGCCAGTCCTACGAAAGCAGCTCACAAGCCAGATGAAGTCCGTAACGCGGTGCGGCCGCCACAGGAAGCAGCAAGAAATTCGGGTATGGTTTCTCAGGACCGACAAACTTCGAAGGGTGCCTCAGGAGAGCCTGGCAAGGCCCCGAGTGTTGCTGCCGCAGCGCCGGAAGAGGCGACGGCGTCTGGAGCGGCTTCAGGGGTGGGGTCGAGCGCTGGCCGGTCCACGCCCGCTGACGCCCGTACCGTATTGTCCTTCTCACTCCAGCAGCGGCGCGACCCGGGGGAGCCGGCCGCTACAGAGGGCGACGAAGCGACGCGGCGCCGGCGGCTGCTGCTGGCTGCCGGCCGCTCCTCCAAGTCCAGCTCCGGCTCGGACTCCGGCTCCGGCTCCGGCTCCGGCTCCGGCTCGGGCTCTGGCTCTGAGCAGGACGAGAATGAGGTGCGCGTCAACGAGACGGGCGAGGTATCGGTGAGCCGCGGCGGCTCGTTCCTCCGCAGCGATTCGGAGGCGGCGGTGCTGACGGCGGCTCGGCCGGTCGCGCGCTCGCTCTACCCCAGCGAGTCGGAGTCGGAGGAGGGCAGCCCGCCGCTGCCGAGTCGGCCGGCGACGCGCGGCGCGGACAGGGATTCTGCGCGGGAGGACACGAGCCGGCAGAGGCAGGCGGAGGCGGCCGCTGGTGGAGAGGTGCGACGGGCTGACGTCGGGGGCTCAAGGGACGGAGAGGAACGGAGAGTCGGCGTCAGCGACGGTGGGGCAGCGGGTGTTGGTGATGCACCTTTGGCGGGTGAGGACGATGGCGCTCGTCAGCCGCCAGCGGCCGAAATCAGACATGGAAGGCCACCGGTGACCGCCCTGGGGCAAACCAACGCGAGTCGTAGCGGCCACTTAACAGCGCCAGCAGCGAAGGAGTCAAGAGCAGACCCGTGTGTTGCCTCGGAGGAGTGTGGCACGCTCGGGCAAGTTGACGAAAGATCAAAAGCTTCCGGGATTCGACCGAAGCGAGACGCTTCAGTAGCTCACAGCGGCGTCCCCAGAGGCCTCCTCCAGGAGCGTGCCTCCCCTCCAGACGTGACCGACAGAACAGCGGCGTGGGTCCCGCTGGACTCGGCCGCGGACCGGCGGCCGACCATCAGCTGTGAACGCGGTGACCTGGATGGGGATGCCGCAGGGCGGCCAGCGCACTCTGCCGAGCAGCGACCCGGGAGTGTCAACCGTCGCGCCGCCGGCCCCGGCCGCCAGGCGGCGGGCGAGCGGACGCCGGAGTTGGCGCCGACTGCCGGCCGGGAGAGTCACCCCGCCCCGGCGCCCGCCCGGGAGGACGCCGCCGTCCAGGTGACGCCGGCCGATGCAGCGATCAGAGAGGTGGCGTCGGAGCACGTGGCACCGGTGAAGGGGCCGCCATCAGGACCGCGCACATCGACGCCGCGCGGCCGGCCGGTGCGGCAGGCGTGGGCGCTGCCGGCCGCCGCCTGCCCGCGCTGCGGCCACCGACGGCGCGCCAGCCCGCCGGCCACGCTCTGGGACACTTCGGACGGCGAGAGCTCGGAGGGCGCCGCGCCGCCGCCGCCGCTGCCGGCCGCTGCCAGCCGCTCGTGCCCGCAGTGCCCGACGGTGGGCGGCGGCGCCCCTGCGCGGCGTGCCGGCCGCCCGGCGCCGTCGCCCTCTAGCCCGGCGCTGCGCCGGCACCGGCCGCCGGCGAGCCGTGCGCCGCAGCGGGAGGCCCTGCCTCGGCAACCGCCGCCGCCGCCGGCCGCTGCCAGCGCTGCCCGTCTGGCTGTGCGCCAGATGAAGCAACGCATGAGGTCGCTCGGCATGTGGGACGACGGCGATGGCCGTGAGTGGCGGTTGCGGGGGTTCCCGGGGTGGTGCGGGGCCCGACTAGCGCAGTCAGTGGCGGTTGCGGGGGTTCCCGGGGTGGTGCGGGGCTCGACTAGCGCAGTCAGTGGCGGTTGCGGGGGTTCCCGGGGTGGTGCGGGGCCCGACTAGCGCAGTCAGTGGCGGTTGCGGGGTTCCCGGGGTGGTGCGGGGCCCGACTAGCGCAGTCAGTGGCGGTTGCGGGGTTCCCGGGGTGGTGCGGGGCCCGACTAGCGCAGTCAGTGGCGGTTGCGGGGGTTCCCGGGGTGGTGCGGGCCCGACTAGCGCAGTCAGTGGCGGTTGCGGGGGTTCCCGGGGTGGTGCGGGGCCCGACTAGCGCAGTCAGTGGCGGTTGCGGGGTTCCCGGGGTGGTGCGGGGCCCGACTAGCGCAGTCAGTGGCGGTTGCGGGGTTCCCGGGGTGGTGCGGGGCCCGACTAGCGCAGTCAGTGGCGGTTGCGGGGGTTCCCGGGGTGGTGCGGGGCCCGACTAGCGCAGTCAGTGGCGGTTGTGGGGTTCCCGGGGTGGTGCGGGGCTCGACTAGCGCCGCCGGTATCGGTTGCTCACACGGGAAGCATGTGCTCAATGAGGGAGACCGTCCAACTTTGCGAGAATTGAAATGCATGGCAAGAACTAGTTGTTTCTGGGCGATATTTCAGCTTCGTATGCAAAACCAACCATTCCTCTGGTGCCGCGCTGGGGATTACGTCAGAGCGTGTTGGAGCATGACGTCAAACGTGTGGAATTAATCCCTGTTGTTCGACTTGTCCGTAACGAGGCTATTTTTAACTACATGTTTGTCGTGGCAACGGACGGTATGTCGGGGCATCGAAGCAAGGTTCATTCTGCGTAGATTACTCTGGGGTAGTCATTACTATGCAGGCTGAGCATGCAACAGCCAGTGAGTTCTGCTGTCGCTACCAGCGGGCCGTCGCACCACCTTTGATAACGAGTATCCTCAGTATCACCGTACGTCTGGCCTTAACTGCTGTACCGTCCACTCTCGCTACCACTGCACCACCGCCGCACCTCCGTGTCCCGTCCACCCAGCGGCGGTGTGACGTCAGTGCCGGTGTGACGTCAGCGACGGTGAGACGTCAGTGCCGGTGTGGCTGTTTCAGCGGCGACCGACTCGGACGGCAGCGGCACGGACGTGCGCGGGGTGCTGGACAGGGCGCGCCACTTCCTGCACCGGCAGGCGGCGGGCGCCGGCCGGCGACACCCGGCCACGGTGGGTACCGGGCTGCTGCACGACGGAGGGGCGCCGCCCGGCCGGCCGCTGCTGCCGCGGCGTGGCCGACCCGGTCCCGGCCGCAGGTGTGGCCGCAGTCAGCGCTCACGTGGCTCTCCCAGTTCTGGTGCCGGCGACAGTTGGGTGAGCCGTCCCCGTGTCGGCTCTGACCTCGTACTATCCCCGGTGCGGCAGGTCGTGGGATTTCAGCCGTAGTCGCAGCTCACTCGAAGCCTGTGAATTGAGGAATGAAGAAACTGAGCATGGTCTTTGTCCGACATTCCTTCGTGCGAGCGACGCAGTGGTGTTTCGAGCCCACCGGACCGGGTTGTCAATCGCATGCATATATTGAAACGTCGTTAAGGCGAAGGGGACATGTTTTGAGCGTCGTCTTCGAAGGAATATCCGCGACGTCCATCGGAGGCGTTTGGCGCCGTTTTAGAGATAGTAAGCCCGAATGGAACGGGATGAAAAGCCCGAAACCGCGCCCTGCTAGGACGGCTGATCAAGGCAAAGTGCATGCCCTATTTCGTGTAGCTCTCCACTTGGGTAGCTTCCGCTTACTCCGCGCACGGCGTGCTAACCGCAGGTTTACATACACCGTCGTAGGTGTATGCATCTCGGCCACCTGTACTGGGTCAGCGGGCTATGGGCCCGATCTCATCTTGCGTGACCACGTTAATTGGGTTACTGATGACGGCATTATTACCTTACGTGACGTCCCGAATGTTGATGAGGGGCCCAAAACAACCACGGTGCATGGCGCTAATATCACGTCACGTGATCGTGGTGCGTACATTGTTCTGGGAGGGGAGTTTTGGGGCAGCGTGCCCTCGATACGTCCCGCTGCATATTGTATGCTCTGGGAGGAGCTGCGTTTTGAACGCCGACGCAATAATCGACTCAGAAATCATGGCGCTGACCCTGTCCTGGGGAAGGGGGGGGGGGGCTGGGCACGACACCTAGCGCGCTGCTGGTGTGTGCGCATGGTCCGCGGCTGGACCGGCCCGTATCTGCGTGCCGTGATGGTCTGGACCTGCCCCGTTCGTCTGACTTCTGGGGGTCGTCCGGCCGGCGCCTCGGCATCCATAGGGACGACGTGACACCGGCCTGCCCGTAGCCTGGCCGCGGCTCAGCCTCGTCCGGGCCGAACGGCAACAGGACACTCGGTGGACGCTGGTGCATCGGAGGACGACGCGAAGCAGCGTTGGAGATGGGCTCTACAATGCCGGTTCGAACGTCGTGTAGAGTTCACAGAGCCAGTCGGAGTGGCTGCAAATCCAGCGGGGCTGCCAGATCACACGCATCGCGCGTTTCACGACAGGCAGCCCGAAAAGCAAGGCTGAGCAGGGGAGCTCGTGAGGGGGTTGGTTGTGGTACTGAGCGGACAGTGAAGCGAGCGGGGATCACTGGGATACACCTCGGCCCATCAGGACGCGATGACATACTGTTGGCCGCTCACCAGCAGCACGATGTGGCCAGTGGTAGCGAGGTTGCTACTGGGAGCTCCATCACTTGCTGTAGTGTCCCAGCTTCAGTAAAGTGTCCCTGCTTCAGTATAGTGTCTCCGCTCCAGTCGGATCCGATGATGCCTGTGCTTCCTGACGCAATAAGGTTCCGGAACTGAATAAGTGGGCAAAGGTACGGACAGCAGATGTTCGTAACGGATGATGTCTGTACCGCATTTGGTTGCATCGCAACTGGCATAGCTGCGAAATGCAAGCCCTCGCATTACTGCATTCTGGGTAGGCAATGCTGTAACGTCATCACGGGACTAAATCATATGGCACCAATACGACGGCGGCGTTAAAACGCTGTTTTTGCGGGTTGGTTCAAATATAAATATCCTCATAATCCGGATTTTTTGCCAAGTCCGTTCAACAAAGCATTTTGAACTGGGATTTGGTATTAGCTACAAAACTGGCAGAGCTACAAAACTATCGCTGAAATGAGCTTCCAGCCTGCTCCCAACGGTGAGATGGGGTTACCCATTCATCTGTGATTTATTCTGAAGAGCTCTAGCCGGAAGTGCTTAGAAACAGTGTGTAAAAGAGTACAACATACATTAACAACATAGGGCGGAGATGAGAAACGGCGGGCCAGACGGGCGCGCAGCGCCCTGGGACGCGCATTGGCAAGTGGAAATACACGCCCTGAACCCTTAGGAGGGGCGTTGCCAGGGTGGATGCAGGGCTGGCCTGCCCTAATGGGGGTAGTGAGTGGTGAACCCAGAGGTGTAAATGTGGCGCGCGCCATTCCAGTTGAAGAGGGCAGATTTTCCTGTGAAATGGAACTTTCCGGCAAGTTTTGCGATTTCTGCCAGTCAAAGTGCCATAGCCAATATCTCAGCTCGGAAATAGTCTTGGGGATACATTGGGGCAGTCGGGGCATTCTTCCCTACGCACCATTTTCCCCGAACCTATTCGACATGGTGGATGTGCAAGTTAACCAACGCTTGGGAGGATCATGACACAGTAGCAGTGAAATTATTGGCACCTGCCCCCATCACATCAACGTATTCGTACATTTCACTCAATATAGGTGCTGCAGCACGAAGAAAGATGGGCAGTCATTGCCCATGAATAAGTTTGATATAAAGATTACATGCGATTTTTTGTACTAATAAATCTTCAGTTGACGAAAAGGCGTTACACATCAATATTCAGGCTCGTTGGACATGACAAGCATGGTGCAGGTGCCGGAGCTGGAAAACGGAATTTAGTAGGACATATTTTTAGAAGCAGATTCTGGTACTTATTTGTCTTTAGAGGGTTTGAAATGCAAAATGTGTGATCTGTTAAAAAAAACGTTGCAATAAAGATGCGAAAAAGGATGGCAACCCAGTTTATTGGCGAAATCTCCGTTTTTTTTTAAACCATATTGCTGGTGTCGACCAACCTTTTCATAGTACCAGCCAAGTGTCATACGACGAGCTACCAAACTTTAGTTCCATGGTGACGTCATGTTTGCGCAGCCTTTTACTCTAGAAGCCTTAGGGTTATGTACGTACCGCAATAATCGTATCGTAGTGATTTGTATGCGCAAATGTTCGCGCCGTTACTGTCCGTACCGTTACTGCTCGTAACGTTACTGTTCGTGCCGTTACGGTTCGTTCCGTTACTGTTCGCACCGTTACTGTTCGTACCGTTACTTTTCATACCGTTGCTTTTCGTGCCGCTACTGTTCGTAACGTTGCTGTTTGTACCGTTACGGTTCGTACCGGTACTGTTCGTACCGTTACTACACGTAACGTTACTGTTCGTAACGTTACTATTCATACCGCGGCTGTTGTGTCGTTACTGTTCGCACCGTTGAACGGCTTATGTTTGCAAACGCTTACGTTCGTATGGGGGATGTTTGTGAACGCAAATGTGATGCACGTACACGGACGGACCGGCAAACATAGGCCCTTAATTTAATTATCTACATTTCGCCGTGCCAAAGACTTGCCATGCCGGGCCAACTTGTATGGATCCGCAAGACGCATGACCCTGCGTAGCTCTGTGCATAGCCAATAACCGTTATGTCGCCGTGTATGCAGTGTCGCGCTTATTGTATCAAGTAGCTGCATGGCCTAAGGTGAACCGACAATTGCATTAATTTGATCCACTAAACTTATTGCTTTTGCTTGCATCGTCAGCATATACGGCATGCATGTTTCCTTCTACAAACATTGGCGATGCGAACATCACATGCTTTGCGAACATTCACAATCCGAACTTTTCGGTGTACGAAAAGGTGAGGCACGAACATTTGCACTTGCGAGCACCTGCGACGACGAATACCTGCGGGTTCAAGCATCTGTGTTATGGATAGTTGAAAGAGCGAGCATTGATGCGCACACGACAATTAGGTTCACGAGCGTCTACATTACGGATACCTGCGATAAGGAACATATGCCTACGCACATTTGCGCGTGAACCTATGCACATTTATATGTACGTTTGTCTTTCCTACATTTGACAAGAAATCTGGAAAGTGAGATAGGAGAAATCTTTTGCAATATTAACGCACTTACGACGTGCTGGCCGACCGGCCGGTGCCGTATTTCGTTGCTGCTCTGTCGGCATCAAGGCTGCGCCGCCTGTGAGCCAGATATGACTGCCATGGTCGCGACAGAGGAGCGCCAGCCAATTAAACATGAGCGGTGCCGTCTGAAGGCTGGGTTTCCCCTGCGGCCGGGCGGATCGGCTCGGCGTAATGCCGAAGATGAGGCGGCAGTCGCGTCGAGCTCCATTATTGTCATGGGTCGGCCGGTCGGGACTCACCTGTTGTCCATCGGACCGGCCGATTGCCGAGTCCCGCCTGTCGGCTGCCTCTGACGCTATCGCTGCCTCTGACGCTGTCGCTGCCTCTGACGCTGGCACTGCCTCTGACGCTGGCACTGTGCTGCTGTCACTGCACTTGACGCTATCACCGCGCAGCTGCCACTGCCTCTGACGCCGTCACTGCATCTGACTCTGTTGCTGTTCGTCTGCCACTGCGTCTGACGCCGTCACTGCATGTGACGCCTTCCTGCCAGTACCCTTGCCGGGCGCGGTGCGAGGGCCGCGGCCAGGTTGTGCGTGCTGGCGGCGGCGGCGGCGGTCAGACTGGCCGTCCTGCTGACTCTGAGCGGGCCGCGGCCTGCCTGTGACCTTGGGCAGTGTTGGCACTGTGGGAGCCAGGCCGGGCGCAGACTACAATCGGCCGCTCCGTCGCCGCTCATTGTCCCCAACCCTCTCCGTCCCGTCTTTCCCTATCACTTCCTTGCTCTGTCCTGTTCCCTTCCACTGCCTTGTTCTCGTATCGCTTCCAACATTCCTTCTTTTCGCGTTGCATATGTGTGCATGTCCGCATTTATCTGTGGTTTCCGTTTGGTTCCCGTGTTGCATTACGCTCTGTTGTGCACGACCCACCTGTCTCTAGGCACTTGTCTGCCACCTGTTGTTCAACGCGTTGGTGGACTGCCTGTAAGGCTCACTGTGCGTGCGACCTACCAGCTAATGGCCTGTGTGGCCCACTGTGCATGCGACCTATCAGCCAGTGCCCTGTGTGGCTCACTGTGCGTCCGAGCTGGCAGTCAATGATCTGTGTGTCTCACTGTGCGGCCGAGCTGTCGGGCAATGGCCTGTGTGGCTCACTATGCGTCCGAGCTGTCAGTCAACGGTCTGTGTGGCTCACTGTGCGTCCGAGCTATCAGTCAATGGTCTGTGTGGCTCACTGTGCGTCCGAGCTATCAGTCAATGGTCTGTGTGACTTACTGTGCGTCCGAGCCGTCAGTCAATGGTCTGTGTGGTTCACTGTGCGTCCGAGTTGTCAGTCAATGGTCTGTGTGGCTCACTGTGCGTCCGAGCTGTCAGTCAGTGGTCTGTATGGCTCACTGTGTGTCCGAGCTGCCGACAGGCACAGCATGGTCAGCCGTACCGGTCTGGTCGGCTGACGGTTTGTGTGGCCCGCCGCTTCAGGAGCCGTCGGACTCGGAGGACATCTCGACGGATGACGAGGAGCGCTCGGCCACGGAGCGGGACATACAGCTACGCGCCGTCACCCGACACTATCACCAGCTCAGACAGGGTGCGTACCTCACCCTACAGTGCCACCAGCTCAGACAGGGCGCGTCCTTCACCCGACACTATCACCAGTTCAGACAGGGTGCGTACCTCACCCGACACTATCACCAGCTCAGACAGGGTGCGTCCTTCACCCGACACTATCACCAGTTCAGACAGGGTGCGTACCTCACCCGACACTATCACCAGGTCTAACAGGGTGCGTCCTCACCCGACACTATCACCAGTTCAGACAGGGTGCGTCCTTCACCCGACACTATCACCAGTTCAGACAGGGTGCGTACCTCACCCGACACTATCACCAGCTCAGACAGGGTGCGTACCTCACCCTACAGTGCCACCAGCTCAGACAGGGTGCGTCCTCACCCGACACTATCACCAGCTCAGGCAGGGTGCGTACTTCACTCGACACTATCACCAGCTCAGACAGGGTGCGCACCTCACCCGACACTATCACCAGCTCAGACAGGGTGCGTACCTCACCCTACAGTGCCACCAGCTCAGACAGGGTGCGTCCTTCACCCGACACTATCACCAGCTCAGGCAGGGTGCGTACTTCACTCGACACTATCACCAGCTCAGACAGGGTGCGTCCTTCACTCGACACTACCACCAGTTCAGACAGGGTGCGCACCTCACCCGACACCTTCCAGTCAACCCCCCGCCCCCCCCCCCCCCCGAACCATCAGCGTCATCCTGGACAACATCCCGACTGCAGTCATAGCGCTTTTATGCCGGCGTGCTTGTGATTCCCGTATCCGTCCGTCTGCTGGTGCCCAGCGCCCTTGCCTGTCGCTCTCGCCTAATCACGTGCGTCCCTCTATGTGTCCGTTCGCCGGCTCCCGTGTCCTCGCACCGCCTGACGCCGCCGCCCTCCCGCAGAGCGGACACACGCCTCCGACCCGCAGCTGAGTGTGCGGCGCGCCGCCGGCTACCGGCCGAGCCGCAGCGAGCAGCTGCACGCCTCGCTGGCCGCCATCCACACCCATCCGGCGCCGGTGGCCGGCCGGGCCGCGCGGCGCCGGCCGCCGCCGCCGTCTCTCCAGCCGCCGCCGTCGCCTGCGCAGCCGCCGCCGCCGCCGTCGCCGCTCCGGCCGCCGCCGCCGCGGCGCCGGGCGGAGCGCTCAGTGCTGGAGCGCACCCAAGAGCTGAAGGAGTGGCTGAAAAAGGCCACCGTCGCCTGGAAGCTGGGCTCGCTGGACGTGTGAGACGGCGGTGCCGTCTGCGGAGGCGGCGCCCGGACGGTCCGCTCTCCAGACGGCCGTGGCGGCGGCGCCGTCTGCCGAGGCGGCGCCCGGGCGGTCCGCTCTCCAGACGGCCGTGGCGGCGGGCGGCGCTCACCGCCTGGGCTTCCGCCGCCGGGCGCGAGCAGCGCGGCAGCTCAGAGGTTCGCTGGGCGGCGGCCGGGGCTCCGCCGACAGCGACTCGTTCTGCTGCGGGGAAGGGCGAAGCGTGCTGGACAGGACGCGGTGGGGGTGGCGGGCACGGCGCGTTCCGGCATCGAAGGTCTCTCTGCGGCTGCGTGGCAGGGAAGCCGTGGATCATCCCCGGGGCGCCGTCGGTGTTGTTGTCGCCCCAGGGCTTGTGATCGTACTCGCTGTTGTGATCGGGCCGGTTGAGGGCGTGAGGTTTGTACGACGCGTGGCGTTTTCAGCTCAATGGTTCGTGGCACCCCTTGCTGCCGTCCAGCGTTGTTGGGGGTGGCTCCGCAAATGGCCAGCAGGTAACAGCATGCCAAATTCGCCGTCCTTACAGTGAACGACGTTAGACGGGCTGCAGGAGGCGTGGTGTAAGCGGTAGTTCAATGAACATATCAGTATTTAGACGGCGGGCGCCCATCCCATTGCGTTGGCGATGATCGTCACCACCCGGCTGTCAGGCGACAAAGCATATATTTATATTCGCCGTGCCCTTCACCCGGCGTGGCTGGTCCATCATGAAGCGAGTGCTGAATGATTATGGGACGGTGCCGCTCTGCCGCGAGGCGGGTACAGTTTTCAGTCATATCGTGTCCTTCCGGGCTGCAGCCTCATGCCACTGCGAAGCTTTAACTCCCATACGTGTCGGCCTGCGTGTGCTCAGTGACAAATCGCGTCAGAATGTGTGCTAAGGCCATATGAAAAGCATGGCGTCCTTTGTGATGTGCAACCTTGCATTGATTCCCGCTTGGACGTCCGGGTGCGATCGTGTGTGATCCTGTATGTTGGTGCATATTGTGCATCGGCGTTTATCTCACTGTTGCTCTTGATGCCGTGGCGGTACCGTGCCGTGTTGACGTGTTAACGGTTTCATCTGACCGCATCGCTGTTTGGCGTCATTTCTGTCGTGAAATCGTACGTCTGCTCTCGAGAACCGTGGGCAGCGCCAGCTTACTAGTCACTAGCCAATGTCCTGCATGGTGACAGCCACTTAGATCTCATTTCTAGTCGACCCGGCTCAGGCAACCCGATCTGTACGAGATATGCTTTGAATCATCGGCAGCTGTTCGCGGCGCCGAGCGGCGTCGTGGCGCCTACGGGCGCGCGGTCCGGATCCCAATTGTTCTAGCACGCCACCGCCGCGCGCCCCGCCGCGCCACGTGCGGGCCTCCAACGGCGCTGGCGCGTCCCTCCAGCCGGCGACACGCGAGCTGGGCGGCCATGGTCGTGGACGCCGCCGCTGCCGCCGCCGCCGGCGTGGCCGCGGCTCCCCCGTGATGACGCGGGCGCTGTTCTGGTGCCGGGCGCCGGCTCCCGTCGGCCGGTGCGGGGCTGGACCCGGCGGCCGTAGGCCGCGCCTGCTCCGAGCGACCCCGACCGCCGCCGCCGCCGTCGGTGCGCGGCGAGCGTGTGCGTGTGTACGCGCGTGCGTGTGTGCGTGTGCGGCGCGGCTGTGGTTGGCTGTGTGTGGCGACTCGCCCTCGCCTGGTGCCTTGTGTGGTGTGATGGCACCCCCGGTGGCCGGGCGGCTGCCTCGCCTGACCCACCTGCTGCTCTAGTCTGGCGCTCAATAAAGCCTGGGTGACCAGCCGTGCGGCGGCGCGTGGACCGCGGACGACACCGGGGAGGGACGCCGCCGGACTGGGGCGGGCCTCTGCGGTCGGGCGTCCGTCCGTCAGCAGCCGCCAGACCCCGTGCCACACATCATTCGCCGACGCAGATGGAGAACGACATATGCTGGCACCGAGTCATTGCAGCAAACAGTGCCGGAGATGGAGTATGGGCGAAAGATTTTGACGAAATCGGTCCATCTAATTGATTAGGGTGCGAGCTGTTTATTGGTGACAATTTTTATCACATGTCGAGCGCTGGACCTACAGCAAACCATGTTAGCCCTTAACCGGAAACGTTGAGCGATTATCCCGTCCAAGAATGCATGCAGGCATCCACCTTTTCAACCAAATGGTATACGAAATGTCACCTGGTCATTACTGCGCTCCCGTACGACCTGTGCGGTTCTGGGGTACGTATGAATATGAAGCCCGTTTCCGTTACAATGAACGTGACTTAACCCGGCCTTTTGCCTCTGGATGACTGGATGGCAAATGCAGGTTACATTCACTTCAACGAACGATAATCTGAACGTTAGACATGTGACGGATTACAATTACATAACCTCATAATCGCATCGCTGGCAGCTGCCGTCTTGACGCATGCCAGCACACATCACTGAAGATCGACGCGATGACCTATGACCTTTCAATACCAGGTAGCCTCCGAATGAAGCATCCGGGGATGGGGAAATGCGCTCCAATAGGACAGTGAATGGCACCGCCGTCCGGCATCAGAGGCCGTATATCAGCGCTTCTAGCTAGGCCGGATACGGAAGGTTCCGAAATGAACAAGCTCGTTCAGGTTGGACATTTGCTTCGCAGAACCTGAGAGTCAAGTATGCGTGGGAGAACCCCGGGGCATGCAATGGTCTCAGTCCCGGTTTCGCCATGGCCCCTGCACGCTACTATGGCATCTGCGGTCGCCAGCGCTCACCCAGAGGGTACGCCGCAACGTGCGTCGCATTTCCTTCAAAAAGATGTAGTGCGTGAAGGAGCGATTCGAAATGCTCAGGAGCCATTTGAAGGGCTCAGGGGCCATCCGAAGGGCTCAGGAGTCATTCGAAAGGCTCAGAAGCTTTTCGAAGGGCTTAAGAGCGTTTCGAAAGGTCAAGGAGCCATTCGAAGAGCTCAGGAGCGATTCAAAGGACCCAGGAACGATCTGGAGGGCCCAGAAGCCATTCGAAGGGCTCAGGACCGATCTTAAGGGTTCAGAAGCAACTCGAAGGGCTCAGGACCCATTCGAAGGGCTCAGAAGCAATTCGAAGGGCCCAGGAGCAATTCAAAGAACAACTTGGGCACAGAGTTGACTGGCACGGAGAGGCCTGAGGGATGGGTATGGGCTAGGGTGTCATCAGGCAAGTGCCTTCACGGAGTAATGACTCCTTCGTACCGTGCAGTGTTCGATGGCGCAGGCTGGATCAGGTCTGATATGTTGTGTAGGCGGCCGGACACCGTGAATACGGACCACACATAATGTGCTAGGTCGCTGCAGGTAGTCCGGGACCGTTTTAGAACCGAACGGTTCTAGTTTCGGGGTACGGTTGACCCGAATGTTATGTCATTCCCACCGAGCCGTCAATACAAATAACCTGAGATCTTTGAGTACCCTGATTGGTTTATTCTCCTCAGTTTTCGTACCGCAATAGGCAAGATACCATATGCAACATGACAGGCACGACGTGCCTTTCCTTGAAGTGAGTGATGTCGCTGCGTTCGTGAAGCAAGAGCCGTGTTCGGTGCTTCGTTCAAATTTCAACCAAGCTGTGTCCATAGGCCAGTCTAAGAGCTATTTTATTAAAATGAATCTGCTGTTTTCAATGCCAAAGTTATGGCCAGATGACAAACTCCAGATCATCTGAAATTGGAGCCGTAAGGTGGGGGGAGGGGGGGGGGGCCTTGAGGCTTTCGATGTGGTTAGCCACCAGAAATAGCACCGATCACCGGTTGTCGCGCCAGTCATTATTGCTACCATATACGAACTTTTGCCGACAACACCACTGTGGCAGGACCAGGGATGTCACTTTCTATGCTTATGGAGGCTTGAGGCCCACAGTGCCGACCTGACCCACCCCCATGCTTCTCTGAGCCCCGCCGATGCATATGGGTATAGAGTGTAACATCCGCCAAAGAAATGAAGAAACCTAGTGTTACACTAGGTACAAACACATCGCTTTAAGTACCGCGTTCATGCTATACCAAATGATATCCTGAAGCATGTACCTAATGTTTTTGTTTCACCAGCTCTTTCGCATGTTGGGCCAGTCTGCAAATTTTGAAAAGTTTCATGTGATAACACCTGGATTGGAATAGGAAACGTTTGAATCCAGTATGCGGCAGCTCTTAAAAATTCAGGAAGGCCTATTACATGTTGACCGATGCCTCCTTCAACGGAGGCCAGCGCATTTGTCACACAACCGTGGCTGTGGTGGAAATCGCCTGCCAAATGAGTGACAACACGATCGGCCACAGCGATGGCCATCAACGACCACGACACAGCCGTCAATTGTGACGACAAAAGGTGCTCCACGTGGTCTCCCTGACAGTCCAGGATGCGCAATAGCTGACCCGCTGCAAGAAGTCGGTTCCAGTCGATTGTCCACGGTGATGCACCTGTCCTGATCTGGAGGTGGTCTTAAGCTTTTGAAGGCATGCTGACTCGTCCGCGTGGATGTTCTCAAGGTTATCACATAGTATGAAGTCCACGGGGAACGGGTCGGGTGACAGAGAAACCACATGACGGTGACAGCACGGCAGGTCAAGTAAGGCTGATGTGCATTCCAGAGAAATAGTGATCGAGCTAATCCTGCAAACCCTTGCCGTTGAGGTGTCACCTCGCCCTGCTGGAGCTACTGATCATGCCAATTCATCTCGTGAAGTCGCCCCAGGGCCCCCAGGAGGATACCGAAGCGATTGCGATGTGGCGTTCTAAAGCGATGTCGACAAGATACTCATTCTCGTCCTCAACGAAGCATTTCTGTCGAGTCATGCTTTGACAAATGTTAGATCACTGATGAATACTATTGCTTTTTCACAATTTAAATTGAATGGATATTTGAATGGCACCAAATCCTTGCTTGTGCGAAAATATGCTTGTCACTGTTCAATAGAACATTACGTAACTTCTTAATTTTTATCTGGATCATCTTGCATAAAAGGCAGGTAGTTTCTTCGAAGCAGTCAGTTTACTCCACATTTCTACGACTTGTTTACCAATCTGATGCACTGCTGAGCCGAGAACTTGCGCACAATCGGGAGATCTCATCCAGTTTTGCATGCGTGCTCCCAGTGAACATGGGCTATGGGTAGCGTGGAATTGTTATGCAATGCAGTATGGTTGAGGCGGGAATTAGTTTTTTTTAACGATTTAGTCCGAACCTTCTGATTGGATGCATTTCCAGAATCGGTAGTCGCGCTAAGCAGTGATTGGCTGGTGAGCCCTGAGCCGATCTAAAAATTACGGGCCAACGGCAGAGCTTCGCGGAGGAAGCTTAACACGCGCTCGGGTGGGGGTCAACTTGACCCCCGGAAGGTCTTTCTAGAATGGCCTCCGAACGACGCGGCGTAGCCGCGCCAAATTTTGCATGGCTTTACACAACTGAATAGCAGATCGCTTGGTACCAAAAAATCAGATGTACCTTGTAAGGTCGTTGACCTCCAGCAGGTCGAATTCAGGTACTGGATTCAACGCAGTCAATTTCTAGGGAATAGTTTAATATGATGCAACAACGGAGTGTTATACGAAACCATGTATTTCTGAGATACTTTCTCAGGCAACACAACAATTGAAGGAACCAATTTTATTGACCTAGGGTCAGGTATAAAGCTCAGACCAAGGTCAAAACTAACTCGTTTTATTACTCTAGGGCTTGCCGTATGGAGTGGTTTCTGGTGCCCATTTTGAATTTATTGCTAACAGTAATAGTATTATACGTCTTCCATGGACTTCTTAAAGGCCTGAGTAGGCCCGAATGGCCAAAGTCAACATCTTGTTTGTAGGAACATACTGCCTAACGTAACGTTTGTCACTTATTCAAGTGCAAAACTTGAAGGAGTCTTGTATGATTTTGTTAACCATGACCTTTAAGCGTCAAACAAGGTCACTGACCTTAAACAAACATGTGACCTTCTGCTTAAACAAGTATTTAGGTTCTGGGGAACTTTGGAGACCACGCTGTAGTTTGACCTTGTTTGATCTCATTTATTATTATTGATCCTTTATATATATATATATATATATATATATATATATATATATATATATATATATATATGCATATATATATATATATATATATGACAGTTTTATTATTAGTTATTATATTGACCTAAATTATTATTTCACCCGAAAGTCACGACTCAGAAGCATCAAAATATTTGCCTAAGAGAGTTAATATACAGGCTAACACATCCTGCGAATTTGTGTCTCTAACTCTCTTAGGTCCTGAGATCTTAGGGGGTCAACTTGACCCCCACCCGAGCGCAAGGTATCCAGCGGCCACCCGGCGCGTGTTAACGTACCACAACGCTCGGCAGGGTCGAGCCTGCCCTCTAACGTCACCTATCCGCCAGCGCGGCTGAAGCGTGCACTACCATCTCATTCACCCTCCGCACGTCACCTGTTCACTACTCATACGCACTAGACGGTCACCGCTTGGATAGCTGCCAGCAGATTCGCGATCTTGGCGTTTTGCCAGACACCAAAACCTTTGCTAATCACATAAATTCAGCTGTCTCAAAAGCAAATAGGATGCTGGGCCTTCTCATGCGAAGCATGCAAATACCCTCGTCAAGCGCGGTCCAATCACAAGGCTTTGCTTTGTGCCTTCAACGTTCATGTGAGACCGGTGATAGAGTACGAAAGCGTTATTTGGAGTGGTGCTGCCGTTTCCTGTCTCGTCCGGTTCGAAAGACTAAAACACCGCTTTCCCATATGGTTGGGTTCGAGTAGCCAGTCTCGGTGTCCTCCACTGGATTATGAGCATCTTCTCGCTTTCTTCAACAGGTCATCTATTAAGGCACGCCTCACTCAGTCTGACATCTTATTTCTCTACAATGCATTTCATCCCGTGTTTGAGTGCGCTCATCTGACATCACTGTTCAGTTTGGCTGCATCCGTCCGGCGTTCTCGGTATATCGGCCTTTTCCACTAGCCATTTGCAAGGGTCAACGCTGTTGGAAATAGATTCGTCGCACGACTACCCGCTGTCTGCAATTAATTTTTGCAGCATTTTCCTTCAACTGACTTTTTATTCAGCAAAATCACTTCGATCTGATTTGTTTAGGTTCGCCGGCACACGTAGAACATTTTCTTGATGACTTGATGCGCGACTGTGTGCAATGTGTATGTATGTATATGTGTGTGTGTGTGTATGTGTGTGTGTGCGTGTGTGTGTGTGTGTGTGTGTGTGTGTGTGTGTGTGTGTGTGTGTGTGTGTGTGTGTGTGTGTGTGTGTGTGTGTGTGTGTGTGTGTGTGTGTGTGTGTGTGTGTGTGTGTGTGTGTGTGTGTGTGTGTGTGTGTGTGTGTTTGGTTAGGTTTTTTATTTGTGTGTGTACCGTATATTTCTTGTTCTTAAAACTGGACTACTTCCGTAAATGGACTTTTGCCTGTGGAATGCTTATGTCATAAATAAACAAATAAACAAGTCAACAAGCTGCCGGCCACAGGCTATCCCAGTCGACAACAAATAGAGAACGCCTAAAGCGTCTCGAACCCACCATGCCGCAGGTCCGTGAATCGAACTGCAGACGCGATAACCAGCTGAGGATTTGAGACAGAATAAAGTACACTGCGGAACATGACGATTTGAAGTATTGTTCGGCGGTGTATGCTTCACATGATAATATCAGAAAAGGGGTGTCGGGAAAAAATTATCACATTTTGCGCGGCTTGCTCCAGAGTAAAAAAAAATATATTGGGATGTAGTTGATCGACTTTTGGGAAGAAGTCTGGTTATGTGCACAGCTTGGAAACATCAACCTCCCTCAAAAGACCCGATGATTTTTGGATAATGTCGCTTAAAGACTACCTCTTGGAATACTGAAGGTCGAAATTTTCAACATGGGAACTCCCAACTCATCCCCCGGAACCATTCATGTTCAAGAAATTTCTTGCTTGTATCAACCAGGGGCAGTAAAAGTATATTTTTTGTTGCCGACAGAATTTCTGTTGGAAAAATTGTTGTCAGAAGTGAAAAATGATATTATTTTACAAGAAATGACAATGACCTCCATACCCAGCAACGAAATAAAAAACAGCGGATCACCGAAAGTCTGTTTGATCGCCGCAACTTGCAATAGCATGCACAAAACCGAAACGTTCATTCATACAACATTATTCAACTAATGCCAGGATAGCTGTTGCTGCAAAGAATGCAGGAACACCAGCCCTACGCAATGGCATAGTTTAATCACAAAGGCGGCCTTCTTCCAACCTCGGGACCGGGCGTGGCCTCCCGTTTAAGCTTGATCTACAGCTGGATTTGCCATCGCCGGCCGCGAAACAAAAACGGCGAAGGATCTCGACAGCCAGTGCAGCTGAGCACATGACAAAGCTTCGACCAGTGGCAGGCAGCACTGGGGGATGCCGTCAGAAATGTGGACCCCTCGAGACCATGTCCTTGTATGGAAACATGTGCGCTTCGAGCCCCACCCCAACCATCATTATACTCCTCACCATATCCCAGGCATGCTCCAAGCCTGGCACGATATGTGTTGTCTCGTGGGCACCTTTCGCTGCGCCACAGCAGTGGGTGTTTACAAGTTTAAACTGGGTTTCCACTGGCTGCCTGGAAAGGATGGAGCAATATGTTCAGCTCCGGGTTGGGCTCAGATTGAAGTGGAGGCGACTGCACAAATGCTGGGCAAGAGGTAGTGAGGGCGTGCTGGAAGGATACATCGGGACACGGAAAGATGAGATCATAAAACTGTTTGAAGAAAATAATTACCGGTCGTTCCATATTCATGTCACGCTGAGGAAAGCCCCCAAAACAAAGGCAAAAATAAAAACAAAAATTCACGGCCGCAGCCCAATTTTAGAAGACTGCTGTATGCTTTGGCGAACCGAAGGTACCAGAGATTCCGGGCCTAATGATTTCCCGCCGTTTGAACAATTAAACGGTATATGTTTCTACCACCACGACACACACCAGCTATTGCCGATCCTAGCCGTCTCTATCGCCCCTTCCATACCAAAGGTGGACAGTTCGTTTGCTGATTTGGACGCACCGAAAGCCTTCGAGAGGGAGATAGGCCCTTTGCAGGTAAAAAGGCCACGAGTTTGTGGAGGGTCACGTGGATATAAAGGGCTTCAAGCTCCCAATGAGGCCCTGAACGGACGGTGTGGGCCCTGAGAACTAAGAGACCATCTCAGTAGTCAGAGGGCTTATGAGTGGCCCGAGGGCGAGCCCTCAGTAGCCTGACAAGCCTCTGAGCACTGAGCACTATCGCCCCCCCCCCTCCCTTAAATAGGCGCCCAGAAGGGTCCTTTAACTAAACACATACGATCGGTCGGCCAAATGGGTCGCTGGGCGGCCCGTGGGCCATTAGCAACCGAACGGCCCCCTCATTGCTGGCCCCAATGCTTCTAGCTGTGAGACTACATGATATTAGCAGAAAGCTAACTATAAGACAAAGCCTAACTTGTCTGGAATTTATTTTATTGGCCATGACCACAATGCTGCTCAAAAAAGGTTTGTTTAATAAAAGCAAAATACTGAAAAACAAATTACCTGCGATGAAAACAAAGTAGGCTGAATATGTTGACAAACACTTGGAGGGGAGGGAAGATTCTGAGGCCCATAGCCTGTTACCCCCCCCCCCCCCCCCCCGCCCCCTCACTTATCATGTATAAACATTGCCACCCCTGACATGTCACAGCCAGACCAACCATATGTACTACCAGTGTGGGCTGTATTTAAGTAAGGCCGTCTTCTCTCACAACTTGCACTTAATGTAGATTGTGGTTATGTCCCGGGTTCCATCAGAAAAATGTTTTACTTCAATGTTAACAAAAACTGCAGCGAAATACATTGCATTTGCATAAACAAATGTGATGCTCGTAGGTGCAAACATGGGCGTAGGAACAGGGGGGGGGGGGCAGGGGGGCCATGGCCCTCACTTTTCAAGGTGGGGGGCCAGCAGTGTTAACTGCCCCCCCCCTCCACACACTTTCGAGATTAAGGTTGTGTTTAGCTTACTTTTGCACCACATTGAAATATACATTCCGATTTACCTAGTTTATCAGCCATCTTCCTCAAGATGCGTCATCTCTGTCGTTTGCTTATTGGCCATCGATCAGTATCACAACCGCAGGCCGACGCCATGCGGCCTATGGAGACTGCAACGCCGGGTGTTCAGGCTGTCGTTGCTATGGCTTGCGAGCGCGTATGTTCAAAACCGTATTACACAGTTTTTTTGATCGGTAATGAATTCTGACTGAATGTTGAACATTTTAAGGCGAACATAAATTAGCCATGTTAAACAAGCTTAGGACCCCATTTCATCTACAATCTACGTTCAGGGATTCCTCAATATCTCTGAAGAAAACAGATAAAGACGGAACTAGAGCCTGTGACAATCATTGGACCCGTTTGGCGATAAGGGATGTTGTCGCGTCAATGAGGGTTCCTGTGCTGATCGGGGGCCAACTGCGCGAATCAGAAGGCCTCCCGTGTCAGGGAGCGTAACAATGTGATGTGATGTATCCTTCCAATGGCCTCCGGATCGACCAGGAGATCCCGCCCCGTGTCGCTAAAATGACAGCCAGAAGACGCTTCGCGATGGGACGGAGCGGCTCTTCAGCTCTTGACCGGAACAGGCAATGGTCCCTTGGTGTTCTACCCTTGCCCGGAAGGAAATAAGGGGCCTCATTATTGTTGAGTAGAGCGGAAGTCTCATTATTGTTGAGTAGAGTGGGTCGAAATTAATGTTTGTAAAAAACGAACAAGGCCATCCCATGTTTGCCTAGGAGCGTCCATTTTTAAGAATGGATTAATGAAAAAAAAACAGCATCAAAAGGTTCGAACACGCCCGCCCGCCACCTCGAGAGCAAGGACAGCGATGGTCTAGGTTGCAGCTTCCGTGAACCCGAACGGCATCGGCCACTGCAAGTGCCACCAGACGGCAGGCGTCGTGTTAATCTGTCTTCTGGACAGATTAATAGTTACAGAAACACGAAAAAATAGATAATCTACCTTTACTCTTCCAGTTCCACCACCAGATTCCAGCAACACTTCATGATGCTTTAAGGGCCAATCTGCTCTTATCATCAGTCTAAAAATTGCGCACGTGAAATATGCGCCCAGACTGTCTTGTAGGTATATGATTTGATGTTCTGAAGCGCTCAAAAGCACTTCTTTCAAAAGCATCATCACTTTCGTCCACCCGCTGGCCACGGCTCAGTAGTAGTTGTTGAGCCGACGCTGCGCGGCCTGTGGAGGCTGCAACGCCTGGCGCCGAGGCTTTTAAAACTAAGATTTGCGAGTGCGCAGGCTGAAAATTATGTCACATTACTTTTAGTACTAACCGATTTGAGTGTTTAAAGGTGATTATTTCAAAACCGTTGTCATTTTCGTCCCCCTGAACTACGACGAAAAGTTAACCGCTGGGCTAGCGCTCGGGGGACTATGGAGAGTGCAACGCCTGGCGTCGAGGTTTAATAGTCGAGGTCGTGGTCGGTTTTTGCGAAGATTTGCGGGCGCGCATGTTAAAAACCACGTTAGATAAATTGTATCATTTATCGATTCTGACCGAATATTGGACATTTCCAGACAAACTTGGCTTGGCGATGTTGATACACATTGTTGACCACTCGAATTACGATCAAAATTTTCACCCTCAAATTTCGATCAAACATATCGATCTACAATTCACGTTCGCGATGTCCTTAATGTCTGTAGAACGCAGATAAAACATTATGGAAAAGCTTCTGAACTCTGTAGGTCTAGAAAGAGTCTACAAAGCCATTGCAAATTAAGGACACCGGTGTTTTATTCCATGCGGTCGTTAAACGCCGGATTTCTGCAGTTCATTGATATTAACACGCGCTCGGAAGGGGAATCAAATTGACTCGCGCCCCCCCAAAGGTTTTTCCATAATGGTTTCCGAACTGTGCGGCGCAGCCGTGTGTTTGAGCCGTTTGCCGTTTGTTTGTTTTTTCATTATCGTTTGTCAGCCGTTTTTTTTGTATAGCTGTAAACAACTGAATAGCAAGTCGTTTAGTATCAAAAATTTAGGTCTACTTTGTAAGGTCACTGAACTATGGCAAGTCAAAGTCAGGCCATGGTTTCAGCGAAGTCAGCTTCTAGGGAATCTTTCGATCTGATGAAGCGATGAAGTGTTAGACGAAGCCATACATTTCTGACGTGCGTTCTTACGCGACACAATTATTTAATGAGCAAATTGCGTTGACCTAAGGTCAGATATGAAGGTCAGACCAAGGTAAAAAACATCCTGTTTTATTACTCTGGGGCTTGCTATATAGAATAGTTTCTGGTGCTCATTTCGAATTCATTGGTAGCAGGAACCACATTATACATCCTCCAGGGACTTCTTAGAGGTCAGAATAGATCATTGACCTTAAAAGACCCAGGTCAACATTTTGTTTTTAGAAACATACTGCCTAGCGCAACCTTTATCGCTTATTCAAATGCAAAACTCAGAGCAGTCTTGTATAATTTTGGTCACCGTAATCTTCGAAGGGTCAAACAAGGTCACTGATCTTAACTGAACCTGTGACCTTTTGCTTAAAAACAGTTATCTAGGTTCTGGGGCACTTTTAAGACCAACCTGGAATTTGACCTTGTTTGACCTTATGTGGCCCCAAAGTCATGATCTAGGAACATCAAATTTTGACCGAAGTGAGTTCACGTACAGGTCAACACACCCTGTAAATTTGGTATCTCTAGCTCTCTTAGTTCCCGAGATCTCAGCGGGGGTCAAATTGGCCTCCCACCCGAGCAAAGTGTATCTAGCCGGCCACCCGGGTACGTGTTAAAAATGTAAGCAGAATTGATTTCATTGTAGCTTCTGGTTTCTGTTCTGGTTACGACGTAACAATAGCAATGAAATGAAGAAAACCGTATCCCTTGTTAACAAGTAAACTATATCTGGGGATATATTTTTTGGGGGTGGGATCACCACAAAGAGGGCTCTGTGTCAACCATGTGTTCCTCTTAGCAAGGCTCTGGCTACCTCCTGCCTGCACACAAAAGCAGATCAAGTCATCTACGTTAAATGACGATCAATTAAATGTCCGTTAGGCCAATTCATACCTAAAGTAGGCAGCTTCTCGTCGGCATTTTTCTGGAGTGGTGTGGTGTAAGGGAAGATAATTCGGAAAAGGTACTGCTGCAGGCGTCCAACATGTGTTTTACATCCGAATTAGTAACAATACTATAAAAATTAGTAGCAATTAGTAGCAATCCAGGAGTGCGCAACAAAGCAGCCATACCATCACGGAGACGGGCCAGGACAGCGGCACTGACGGCGGACGGGAGCAGGGCTCAGACAAGGAATATATGACAGAAGGGCCCTCATTCTGTGGCTTGCTTTTCAAAGGAAAAATTGCACTTCTATGGCTTTTGTCATACGGTTTTTGGCAGTTTTAAGCTTCCTAATTTGTTTCCGCCTAAAATGCCGCGATAAGTCTTATCTCTTGAAAAGCAGCCAGCGAAATGAAGGTGCATGCAAAATCTGTTGTGCTGTGAGCCATCGATTCACTTTCAAAATTCTCACCAGCCTATGCCCAGATCATATCTTGGCATCTACCCTGTGCAGACAGATGCCTCCTCAATGACCCAAAATGCCTTCCCGTTCGTGGAATTTCTGTTCCCCAGGAAAGACAACGTTGAAATGGACGAACAGTCTTGGGAAGCTGGACGGCCTTATTTCCCGAACGACATAGATGAGTCGGATAGGCAAGGGTGTGCACCAGTGAGAAACAGCTCTAAACGCATATCTAGAATAGTAGTCGCTACATTTGAAGAAAGAGCGATAACCTCCATCTCTGACCCCCTCCCCCCAGGTCATCGGCTTGTTTTCTAGAAAAAGTTTCTGAAGTACGCCTTGAGCTTGCCCCCCCCCCCCCACTTTTTGGAATGCTCCTCCGCCAATGGGTGCGAAGACACTCTGCACATAAATGAGCACTGCAGAATGACTCACTTTCCGTTTTTCTTGTTGCATTAGGGGTGCTATCATCAGCAAATAGCCGAAATTGCTCTAGAAGAGAGACAAATATCAATAAGACCAAAATGTCACGAAGCCACCTCCTATTTCAAGTAAAGCTTTTGGTTAAAGGGAGATGGTAATGGAACCTTTACCCCCCCCCCCCCCCCCCCCAGTAGTCTACATTTGCTGCGGAATAATAGTTATTTTAAATGCTAACAAAGTATTAATGAAATGCTTCATTTCAAGTAGAGGCAAAGTCTTTAAAGGTGAGTAGGAGGGCTGAGCAGTGACCTTCCCCCAAAATACGTTTGTGTACCCAGATTTGGTCCACTTCCTTGCAACCTGGGGAGGCAAACTGGAACAGTGAACTGAATAGGAGTTAAGTACAAAATGTGATTTGAGGATCTATTTCACTGATAACCATCCTCAATCAGGAGCTCAGAACTATTTTCACTCCACGTCATTCCCTTCCCTGAGGAGTGTCAACAGCTCCCAGCCCCGAACCCGGGGCTCTCTTCAGAGTAAGAAAGGCTCGGTGCTTGGGACTACTATGGTGAGTCAACAGCCTTTTCCGTTGCTTTTCTGTCTTGAAAGGTCAGCCTGAACAGTTACAGACCAATTTCTACCTTGATTATACTTTTTTCGCCAACTTTCCATGAAGTATCAATTAATGAAGTCAACATTGCCAGAAAATTAAACCTAGATTATGGAACGGTGATGCGAATGCCGTTTGTGATGCCTCAGTGCATTGAAAGTCATCACCGAGCCCACATATTTCAGTTGCATCGCAACGATTAAAACATGCGCTGGCGGCCAAATGAATCGCCTTCTCTACATAGTTTTCACTATGTTTTACAGTCTAGTTTGGGACACTGAGATTCGGCTGGTAAAAACGGCGAATCGACCGACCTGGCGGGCCGTAGGAAATACAGCGATTTGTCGCCGATCTGTCACCGAAGTGAGCGGCCAACAGAAAATCCTGGGATATTTTTTCCCGGGTGGGGATGAAGCCTAAGAGAGATGCCATGGGGCCGGACGGTAAAGGGTATTTGCGGAAAGCTTGCTGGTGTTGTGGGATGACATCGTTACCACTGAAACCCATCTAAAGCTGTGGAATGCTTGCTGTAAGATTGTGTCGCGGCCGTCACGTAAACTGTCGGCTGACAGTATTTTTGGCGCCAATCGTCGTGTGAAAATGGACATTTTGTCACCGACGTTATCCACCAAGTCGGCAAGTTTTGCCACTCCTGCTATCAACTTTTAAACCGGTCACATCGTTGAACTTGCTAATTTTTTTTTATATGGCCAAGCTTGAGGCCCATTCGGGACAAGGGAATGTTTCACTTTTGCTTGGGGTTTTGAGGTGTTATGGTCATTTTGAAGATCATTAAGTGCTGTTAACGGCCCTGCCCTTCCAAAGATTTAAAACTCTCTGGTTTCTGGGCTAGACGCCCGCGAACTTGCGCAAACTGTTTCATACGTGCTTTTCCAAGACCACCAAGGCATGTATGACGTGATAGAAGTGTCACGCAAATACCGCCACTCCATTGGTCACGCGGCGCTCAAGGTCAAGAGCAATATCATCGTCGAGGTACTCGTCCTAGCGCAATGTCTGACACCAGCCACTTGCTTCAAATTAACCGCAAGGTTACCAAGTAGGTTAAAATATTCAAATTCTTCGATGTCCACTTGGACGACACACTTCCATTCGACACTCACATCAGGGGAATTTTCGCCAAGTGTGCAAAGCGTAAGGACATCCTCCGTGCACTCAATGGCACGGTCTGTGGAGGCGACCGCAAACAATGCTTCAGCTCTACACAGCAGTCAGAAGACCCCTCATCGAGTACAACGCAGTCGTTTACGGCTCCGTGATACACCAACTCAGGAAACGCATCGACCGCATCCAAAACGCACGGATTGCATTAAGCATCCAAAACGCATTAGGATCGCCGCCAGGCACTACGCAACACTCCCACATCGAGCCTTGAACCAGACGCACACATGGCGACGTGCCAAATTGAGGCGGATGCAACGGCTTGCCGCTGCTCAACAAAGACACAGCACACCAGAGATAATCCGGCAAACGCCTGCTTAAAACACGGCAGACTTCAAAAGAGCCGAACAGCGCTCAAACAGCGGCCCTTTAACTTGCAACTTGAAAAGGCTCACGCAAATCTCAATTTGGCGCTGCCAAACACAGCTCCAGTTCCAGAGACTAAGTCCTGGCAGCACGATGCTCCAAACGAAAATTCCTTCAATCTGAAAAGATACGTGACGTAACGCCCACAGGAATTCAAGCCACGTTTAAGGAGCATTGTGCACTTCACACACGCCAACAGTTCATTTTTACGGTCGAGTCAAAACGCACCGACATGGTAGGTATGACACTCAACGAGGCAGGCTTTGCACCTTGTTATCGTCTCTCGGACAAAACATCCATTTTTCCGGTCGAAGCTTTGGTCATTTTAACTACAGTTAAGCGGGTCTGGTGACCAAAACGCACTAAAGTCATTATTTGCTCCCACTCTAAGTCGGTTTTGCAATCAATCAGTAACACAGCTGATCAAAAGCGCTACATCGTTGGTGCCATTCAGAAAGTGGTGATCCCTAAGGTGCAACACATTCCATTCCTTTGCATACCGGGCACGCAGACAAAGGCGGCAACGAAAAGGCTAATGAAGTAAAAAGCCCTCGAACTGGAGACCTTCTTCGACACGAAAATGTATCTGGACGATTAAAAAGCTATTCTACACCACCACCCGAAAACCTATCAGCAAACACTCTCGACACAGCGCGACTCCGACCACATGTACCCCATGAAGCCAACACTCGCCACACGGTCAGCTGGCGGCCAGAATTCCATTACAAGAAGATCTTGCTTACTGGACTCAGAACCGACGGCAACAGGTTCACAGCGCCAGCTCTAAAATGACGCTCAGACACGGCCCAGCTGCAAGGTTTGCCACACCCCACTTAACGTAAAGCACACCCTGTTTGAATGCCACCGGCACCATCTCCAAGCTTGTTGTCGGCGGGCGAGCGTACAGCGCACCCTGCCAACGCTCTTCGGTGGCGAGCATCCGGAGGTGCCCAATCTGCTCTTTACAGATGGCACTTTACTTTACTTTACAGATGGCACTTTACTTTACAGATGGCACTTTACTTTACAGATTAAATGGCACACAACTAGTTGGGAAACTCTAGGTTAAACACACTGCACACACCCAAACACAATCACACATAGCAACACACCCACACCCACACCCACACCCACACCCCACACCCCCCCCCCCCACACACACACCTGTTACTGGACGCGTTTTAGCCGCCTGTACCATTTTTATGGGCTACAAAACTGCCTCTGAAAAAGACACTTTCCTATACGGCAAAAAATGCTGTAGCTTGCCAAGAACTACCGCGATGGCGTTATGGCGGCGTTGCCAGACATACCTTGGTGATCTCGGGGCACCCCAACCTTTCCAACCCAAAAAAACCAGCATATTCTGCTTCCTCTCGGCTGGACCAAATTCTATAAAAATAACAGCACAAACCAACGTAAATGCTATAGCGCTTTCTTCGTACTGAGAGATAGCTGTGAAAATAAGAAGGATGTTTCGTTTGTCATGAACATAAACATGCTTCATATGAGAAATAAGTGAACCGAGCGTCTGTTTTTTCCGGCGTTATGAATTCCTTAAAACATGAAGGTACCGTTGCAGGTGTATGCTGAAATTTTTCAACATTTCATGCAGTGTTTCACGGTCACGAGTAAGCAGATGAAACAAAAGGCAATACATATCCAAGCATCCACAGCATTGCCTCAGAAGCACAGCGCCGTGCTAAGGTGTGGTCGAGATACACACGGATTAGCCGATAGCTTTCGATGGACCATACGTTATGTTAATTCGGAAAGTAACGTAATAAAGGCCGTCATAGTTCAAAGCAATGACAAGCAAACTATTTCCAAATGTCGCTTACATAAAGAAATATGCCCAAACAACGTCTCGAGGTGATGTTTCGGTACCTAGCTTGGGACGAATATTGTTTATATGCCACGCGATTCTATTGCGTTACTTTGTGCTCTTGCATTCATTCTTGTTTTTGGTTAGTTTTTGGTGCACTGTATTACATTCCCATGTATTCACCTACGATGCATTGCTCTTGTGGCATACATGCTTTCACGTACGCGCGTCCACAGGTGTCCATTGAACCGGGTAAAGGTGAAAAGGTGCTTTTTCTGTCATCGCCGAAATTTGGGACAGTCTAAATTGTCACCTGGAGTAAAATCTATCAGAAACCTCTGCAATGTAGCTCTAAGTGCAATCAACCACAAAACAAAGACAAAAGAAATACTTTGCAGCTTAACCAATCAAAATATTTTCGTTTGGGGAGTTCATTTGAACTGGAGTATCATTTGTTGACCAACACACACCGAATGGTGATCAAGACTTAACTAACATAATTATCAGATAAAGGTATACTTTGCATAACCAGCTAAGAGGCGTGTAGCGTGTCGTATTTGGTTGCAGAGGAGTGGTTGTGCCTCCTGACCATTTCAGCTGATTTGTCTAAAATGGCACGACGCTTTAAAACGCCGCGTACCAAACTGATATCATTCATGGCAATATGCTGTGGCCAGTCACGATTCTTACGATTAGTAATAAGCCAGTTATTTGGTATTTTATACTGCTTAGTATGTGAAGTAAATCCGTAAACTGGGATCAAAGTAAAATGGACTTAAAGTGGGAGGAATAGTCCACTATATCCTTCGCCAGATAGTTCTGTCGTACGACGTCATTCACCCGTGTGCACTGCGCAAAATTTAAAAACGAGCTTTTCACACGAGTGTTTTTACTCGTGTGAGAAGCTGTTTGTACTCTGGTATTTTTATTGGTTTATTGGTGTTTTTATAGATTTTCTGCGAACGTGATTTGGAGTTACATCTGGGTGTGCAGGATGTCTGTTTTTGCGGAAAGTCAGCAGACTTCTAGAGAGCTGGCTCAAACTGGATTTGTTTCTTGTTTGTTCTATAACAACGTTAAGTCTCTGGGCCAGCAAGTGCTCACTTTTTGCCCTTCCATGTCATAACGTCTTGTCTGATGTTTATCGGGCTTCTAGAGGTGATAACAATACAAATATTAAACACGGTTTTGAATTCGCGAGCTCGTGGCCATGGTGGATCCACGGCCACTTCATGTGAAATCTGCATCGTTTCGAGCTGGCTCGCATATAAGTCGCCAGCCTCACGGACGTACAACGTACATAATGGCGTCCCAATGTAGTGAACCACCGCTGCAAGCCAATGTACGGTATCATCACCTTCACGGCTGGAGAGTGTAGTGCGGCAGATGCGGCAGCGATCGCAACAACCTTCATTGGGAGTGCGATAAAGTTGGCATCATGCCATTGAACGGTGCATGCCCCGGCGGTTTCAGCTCATCACTTTGTTGACATTCCTCATCCGTGATTGCCCCGGATCTCTGCTGTCAATTGCGTACGAATAGTATGAGGTTATTGGAAAACGCCGATAGATCTTCGTTAGTTGGCGTCGATAAAAGTAAGTTGAATGAAGAAGAGCTAACAAAGGCAAGTTTTCTGTGCAACTCCTAGATAAGTGTTAAGCAGCTACCGGAGAACGGCCGATCGAACCCCCCAAGAACTCACTGATATTCTAAACATGACTCACACTTGCATTGTCATAGAGTCGTTTCCCATGTCTGTGGAACCAGAGACGTTTCAGCATCCTCAAGACAGACACTCAGGGCAGCTTCTCGCACAAACGGCTCTGCTGCGAACGTCCTACGGGCTCCAGCGCAGCTACGGTTTCCAAGCAGCTGGCAGCTGCTGGGTTGGAACAGCTGGCGGCCGATCAGCTGAGGCGCAGCGGCGAAGTGCGCGACGGCCGAACGCTGCGGCGCGGCGTCGGCCGGCAGGCGGCGTTGCCATGGCGACGCTGGTCGGGCTGCGCTCCATCGATCGCCTGTGTCAGTCGTCTCGGCGGCGGCGATCAACACGTCTTGAGACGACGGCGCGCGGTCGGTCGGTGCTGCGGGCTGTGCGACAGCCGCGTGTGAGAGGCGGCCCGGCGCGGGGCCGCGCGCGCCAGCCAGCGCCGGCCGCGGAGCCGCCGCCGCCGCCGCTCCAGACCGCGCCGACCTTCCTGGCGGCCCGACTCGCCGCCCCGCCGGAGAAGCCGCGCGGGCTGCCACCCCACATCAGGTGCGTGCCGTGCACGGCGGTGCGGGCCGCGCGCGAGTGCGCGCGACGTGTGCGGCGAGCGCGGCGCGAGGGTGGGCGCGGCGCCGAGACCCAGACTCGGATCGGGCCGGGGGCGGGCCGCCCCAAGATAACCCGGCCCTGGCATCGATTAATGACGCCGGCCGTTGCCGAGCCGCTGCCGGCTCCCGGAGCCAACTGTTGGCTCCCGGGCCCAACTGTTGGCTTCCGACGCCGGCCGGAGGTTCCGGAGCCGGCTGGGAGCAGCACTGCCATCCCGGCACGGGCTGACTGACCCTGGCGCTCGCTGCCGGCTCCTGAGGTCAGCTGGCGGCTCCCGGGCCGGACCGGCAGCTCCCGACGTTGACGTGCGGTTTCAAGAGCTGGCTGACGGCTCGTGCAGCTGGCTAACGGCTCTCGGAGCTGGCTAAGGGCTTCCGGAGCTGGCTACGGCTCCTGGAGCCAGCTGACGGCTCTCGCAGCTGGCTAACGGCTCCCGGAGCTGGCTAACATCTATTGGAGTTGACTGGTGCTCGTTTAGCCGGTGCTCAGGAGCCGTGGGCACCAGGCCACAGAGCTGGCTTGTGACCTCTGACGCCGATTGACCTCTCGGTAGCGGTAACTGAGCGCTTCGGTCTGGATGTGCGTCAGTGGCGTGGCATGACGGCACGAAACGTGACCCCCGTCCCCCTCCCCGCCCCCTCCCCGTCCCCCTCCCCATCCCCCCCCCACCTCAGCGTCAGCGAGACCGTTCGAGCGTGTTTAAACGCTGGCCGGGGAGTTTGTTTCTGGACGGGGAGCCGCGAGGGACGGCTGTTGCAGCACGGGTGTCAGCCGGTCGCGGCGGGACTCCATCCAGCTGCGCAGGAGAGCCGCACTCGCCGGCCGTCGCCAGAGAGGCTGCTTTGTCAACGCGCGGCGGGCGTGGTGTCGGGCGCCGCGGGGTGCCGGGTAATGACATGGGCATGGCTTCCTTTGCCAACAGGCTGGTCTGGTGGTGGAGGGGATTATGAAGCACTGAGCGCTGGTGCGGAGAGCATGCACCCGTTGCCCAATGCCCCATACCTCATACCTCATGCCCATGCCCCATGCCCAGTGCCACGTGCCCAATGTCCCACGCTCAATGTCCCACGCTCAATGTTACACCCCCCATGCCCTATGTCCCATGTCACATGCCTCTTGCCTCGTGCCCCATGCCACACGCCCCATGTTTCATGTATCATGTCCCATATTCAAACTGGGTCCTGCGTGGGGGCGCGGGGGGGGGGGGGCGAAGGAGCCCCATCGAGGCGCGTTTCTGAGAAAGACTTTCGAGGTTATGCTTGCCAACGCCGTTTATAACGCCATTCTAAGATTCAACTCGAGCCTAAAAGAATTCTCCGCGACAGGAAAGCTGCACGAGCTTGGAGGAGGGGCTAAGACGTTAAATTGATCCCCATAATCTCGTAATTGCCACTCGGCATCAAAAAGAGCTCTCGAATCGTTGACGAGAGGTCTTCGAGGGGGAAAGTGGGCGCTCGTTGCTCTGTGTGGCCCCGGAAAATTGCAGCGGAGTTGCGTAGCTGTTAAATACATTTGCTAGGAACATTGTGCACGCAGACAAGGCAATACTGCCGGCGTTATTCTTTGTAGAATTATCAGAAGAGAAGAGAGAAAGATGGATTGATATTTCGGCTACATGCCTTCATCGAAACGAACATCAATAGCAAATTCAAAATTGCCTGTCAATCCCGCTCAATTTTTATCAACTCATCTGTCTCTCCCTTCTCCTACGTAAGTTTGAACCGAATAGTGGCAGTCAGAATGTAGCAGCTGAGAGTCTCAAGAACCCAGAAAAAACTGGAAGTCAACTACGCATTTAAATTTTAGTTGCGTGCCGGAAGGAAAGCTTTGTTCTGTGGCTTTTTGAAGAGTTGCTGAAGCCTTTGACAATATTTTCCCCAAAATCATAAAGTATTAAGTCGTTCTACTAATTTTGCTAAGGTTTTATTGAACGAGGTAACCGCAGAAACCTTTCAAACGAAGGCCTTTTTAGAACGACAGCGTTCGCGCTTATTTGAGTCGATCGTATCTTTCCTGGATTAAATAAGATGCGCTTGCATATGTGTGACGTGCCTACGAGTTTTTGGTACGTTTATTTGAAATCATTTGGGTGTACATTTTCGCATATTTTAATTCCTAGTTGGGTATACACTGCATCGAAGACATGATCGCCCATTGTTCCTTGTTTAATTCCCTTAATGTTTGTGACTTGTAAAACATGTGGCTTACTGTTTAAAGAAATGAAAAATCGCGTGAAAGCGGTGGGCAGTGTTGAATTTACTACGGATCTTCGTTTCGACAAGGCGTACCGCCAAAATATCAAAACGTCTATCTCTTCTTTTACTGGATATTCAACGGGGAATGAGACTAACAGCACCGTCCTATCTACTGGTAGCGGAGCTGAACTCAGATGCCAGATTCCAGGAGCTACCAAGTGCACAAAACGAATACGACGAACGAAAGTAAAAGCTTGTAGAAAAATCTCACACGGGTACGCCAGTACTTTTACAAGCGTTTTAACCCAGAAAGGTGGCTTTAGACACATATTTATCACATTCTGTTAGAACACAAACATCGTTTTGTCCATCATCGCAGTGGCTTTCCACGGTATCTCTAAGTTTCTGGTGGACCGTGCGAGAACAGTTTTTGCTCTTGGCCTAATTCCTTCATTGACTTTGATTTAATTACACACGCGCAAACTGACTAAAGCTGTAGACAGCACCGCCACACTTGGAGCTCAGGGTTTTCACGCTGCTGGTAGTCCGGGTGCGCCGCTCGGAGGGTCTCCTGGGCTCAGGTCGGCGCGCGCGATTCTGTTGGCGCCACACACACCTGGTGAAAATGAGAGTGACATTGATTCGGTCCCCTGCGCTGACGTGAGCTAAACTGCCGCTTTTTCGCCCCAAAGCGACCCGGAAAACTTAACTTCATAGCAAATATATTTATGGATCCTCCAGATCCGGGAGCGTCGGATGCTGACCGTGCCAGACGCTGGCCGCTCCGCTTCGCAGACTGTGCCAGATGCTGGCCGCTTCCCTCGATCCCGGGAGCGTCGGATGCTGACCGTGCCAGACGCTGGCCGCTTCGCTTCGCAGACTGTGCCAGATGCTGGCCGCTTCCCCCGATCCCGGGAGCGTCGGATGCTGACCATGTCAGACGCTGGCCGCTTCGCTGTCAGTGTAAATGGGTGATGGAAACACTATCGTGTTCCGTGCCGTCTTCGGAGCAGTCTCGCACTCGAAGTGTTCACGGACCAGAGACAGACGCCGTCGGTTGATCCATGAGTAGGGTATCTGAAGCTGTAAGGTCATGATATCAATGTGGGATCTGTTCTGCCGGGCTGTGCGTGGGCCGTGTAGGACGATTATTAGTTTTGCTTTAGCGTCGTCGGTAGCCGATTAATTGTACAAACATCATTATGCGCCTACCGCATAGCGTAACATCGTCATCAGAAGGCTGGGGCTTTGAACGCTGCATTTTTAATGGGGGTTCGAGGGTAATTTAGGCCAGAGAGGATGGGATGTGCTAGGATTGTGTTCTAATACCGGAGAGACCGGCCGCCTAAATCGCCGCGATTTAGGCAGCGATTCGAGACGATTAAATTGTCTCGATTCTCTACAGCAGCTGCACACGCCCGTGCCCGCTGGAAATAATACAATAGGCAACGCGATGTGGCCAGACCGAGCGTGCGGACCTTGGCTCTGGAGCACACACTGGACGTCAACACCGGACGTCCCCTTCAGAGCAGCGCGGGGTCCAGGTTTTTAAAGGGGGAGGGGGTGCCATTTACCTAATGTTCACGGTGGGCCTCATGTCTACTTTGTCAGCCTTGGGGCGTTGCCCAAGTTTGACAAAGTGAACATGAAGCCCACGGTCCCCCTCCCGACACCCCCGGTGAGACCTCCAGCCGTGATGGACTCCGCCGCCCGCGGCGCCCGGCCCTCCGGCCACTTCCGCCGTCAGTGCTGCTGATAGCGGGGCTCCGCGTCCGGCTCGGCCCCTCGGCCGGCACCAGATGCTGACGGCCGGCGCCGGCGCGCGCTCTCCGCTGCTTCCGGCCGACCAGTGAGCTACGCCGCCGAGCGATGGCCTCTTTTTAGGGATTTGGCCCGTGGATGAATTTCTGAGATCACAGATCACGCTAAGTAGTGCTTGCTGTGTGATCCCTGACTCAACATCCGATCGTGCTATTAAGTTTAAAGGCGTGGTTTTCCAGCGGAAGTTTAAAATGCTGCAATGTTCAGTACGGTTCGTCGCGCTCTCTAACCGCGTCGTCTGCTCTAGAAGGGCCGCTGCTATAGACCGTAGACCGTCCCAGTCGGGAGCAACCACCGAGCGTCGAAGCGGCTCGAGCCCTCCCCCAGAGCCCAACAAAGCACGTTAGAACAGTTCGCGGAAACCTCGCGAGGAAAACCATATGACCTGCTTCCTATTATTTACCGACCGGAGACATGTGAGCAGTTCCCTCGGAATGCGACTCGCATGATGTATGGATGAGCCTGACGGAAGTCTGGTCTGAAGGGACCCCTCACCCTTATGTGGCGTGTGCTCCCAAGACAGGAAATTGAATAGGCCTGTGTGCAAGGAGGTAACTGAGGGTCTGGGGACCAAGGGCTATGACTGAGGGCCAGGGGGCCGTGGCTTCATCCGCTCTCCATACTCTCCCTCCCTGGGCCAGGATGGTTACCCTACACACCGCAGAGATTTCGCAGAAATTGGTCCAAATTCGAATGAATTGGGAGAACGTTTGACATTTTGTGACAAGTCTTGATGACGACACCAGTAGAACTTACCGTATGCACACAGCTTGAGATGTGTTAGACGCTTATTTGAGGCATCGGCTGTGAAGAGAAACGCTGGGCGTGCTGATAGTGTTGTGATTGGCACGTCTGCGTTAACTGCACGCCCTGGAAACCAGAGGTACGGAGTTTGATTCCCCGCGGTACCCAACCTTCCTGCCAGGGTGAGAGGCGGAGGACACCATATAGCCTTAGCAACTGACGGCGTTGTAAAGCCCAATGAGGACCACGGCGA
>NW_023596420.1:35792153-35802153 GCF_011947565.3 Pollicipes pollicipes | reverse complement strand
ACAATAGAAACACTAATTGGACATCGTCTGGCCGGTATTTCACACAGTTATTTTTGTCCTGTGTTACTACCGCAAGCAACATTCCTTAAAGTCATGTTGAGACTCAATAATCTCATTCACTCAGCTACGTTTAGTCACTCTCAATGCCGCTTATACAATGCACATAATTGGGACCACCCAACCAGAAGTAAGCAAAAATTGTACATACACTGCACACTCTGCATTGCGCAGACATTTTTGCGTACACTTTTGGTCGAGTGCGTGAGTCGCATAAGCGTATTTCAAAGACAAGCAGCCCCGGAAAATCACTACGCTACTCAACTTTTTTCGATTTCACCAATCAATAATTGTTCTGAGTTATCCCAATTTTTTCCCCTTCCAATCATCATTGGAAGGGCAGACTGTTCTGCTTATCCGTGTTCGATGGATCACATGTTTACCTACCGTTAATACGAAGCCGTCGACACTTGGCAAATCGCCGAAGAAAAACTAGTTTGCAACATTTATGTAAGCTGGTTTGCTACACTCTTGTTTTATATGTCAAAAACTTATTTAACAAATATGTGTACTTTCGGACAGTACTAGAAGAGGTGTGTGAGCGTTTCTACAAGTCACTCCGTAGAACGAGCATTCATTCCTCTGTGCTATATGCATGACGCATATCAACCTATTTGTGTTGGAAATATCCATGTTACGATTAAGTAATGTGAGAACAGTGAGTGTGATGAGCTGATGCCATTTACAAATTCTCTTGACGCTCCGATAATGTGGTGGCCAATGTCGCTTTTCAATGCTCTGTGATCTTCTGGTCCGCTGCTGCGTGTCTTTGCGCTGGTAATGTCATGAATACGTCATATGCGTGTCTGGAGAAATCATATTCGTTCATTACGCCGCTTATATTGAAGGAAATGCCTGGATTGTTTACTTCCATTCTGTCAGCACAATTACGCAGACTACGCAGGAGGCATTGCACTTACGACTCATAGCACAGGCCTGTAATCTTTATTTAAAGTGATCAGGAATATCCTTTTTTGAATACAACTGACTGGTGGAACAGTTAAACAGACCACAATGCTGCTACAAGTGAGATCGGTGAAGGACATCCCCGTAGTGTGATTGGCAAAGGACCTCCCTCAAGTGTGATCGGTGAAAGTCTTCTCCGAAGTGTGATCGGTCAAGGACCTCTCCGAAGTGTGATTGGTGAAGGACCTCCCCGAAGGGTGATCGGTGAAAGACCTCTTCAGAGTGTGATAGGTGAAGGACCACCGCGAAGCGTAATCGGTAAAGGACCTCCCTGAAGTGTGATCGGTGAAGGACCACCCCGAAGCGTGATCGGTGGGGGACTCTCCGAAGTGTGATCGGTAAAGGACCACCCCGAAGTGTGACCGGCGAGGAACCTCTCCGAAGTGTGATCGGTGAAGGGCCTCTCCGGACTGCGATTGGTGAAGGACCTCTCCGAAGTGCAGAGCACTCGGACACTGGACCCAACGCTCTGACTGAGAGCATATTTGGAGCCTCGACTTTGCAACCTACAATCTTGACTTAGTAATTTGCCTGTTGGCTTCAAAACGCTGGTCTTGAGAGCGTCGAGTGCTGTCTTACCTGCCGTGGGTAGCTTCGCCATCCCCCCAGCCGTTGGTACCTTCGCCATCTCCCGACACTCCAGTCTGACCTACCGTGGGTACCTTCGCCATCTCCCGACACTCCAGTTTGACCGACCGTGGGTACCTTCACCGTCTCCCGACAGCCCAGTCTGAACTGTCTCTCCACTCTAGTTGCTGTCTCCCGACACTCCAAGCTGACCTGCCATGTGCACTTTCGCCATCTCCCGACACTCCAGTCCGACCAGCCGTTGGTACCTTCGCCATCTCCCGACACTCCGGTCTGACCTGGCGTGGGTACCTTCGCTGTCTATCGACACTCCAGTCTCTGTTCGTCTCATCAGGTCGTCTGACCTGAACCTATGTTAAGAGCGAATTACGGAGGGATACAGTACCGCCCATTCAGGGCGACACTAAAATGCTGATGCGCTCAGCAGAAAGTGTTGACGGACTAAAAATAATATTTCGTGTCACGATTGCTAGGAAGGGCGCCTTTCGACGTGGCGTAGTCAGTTCACCGAAGGCGAGCAAGCATGGAGCGTGTGGGTCATCGACGTTGTGCCCACAGGCAACAAAGCTGAGAGCTGTTCAGCACCCATCAAAGTTATACATCAAGGCTGCTCGTGTGCTAAAAAGACCTTCACTTATTCAGGTAACAATAAAAGGTGCACCAATCAAGGTGCCATAGTTGCTTTAACGGAGACTGACATGCAAAGAGGGCGGGGATTTTTATTACGTGCCCTGGTGAGCATCTCAATCAGATCCTTTCCATTTGTGAATGCTGACATGCTAGAGAAAAGCGCCTTTCTCTGTTGTGATTGTGGCAAAAAGGACACCCCTCCATGAAGTGTAGTCAATTTGCGGGAGATGACGCCGTCTGGAACATGCGGGTCACGTGCGTCTTGACCCACGCGGTCCACGCTTATTTACCTGTGGTGAATCGATTGTGCCGCTTCAAATAGCGACGTTTTTGCAAGCGTGACAGGGTCGGCTGGTCGTTGAGGGTGTCAGTGTTTTCTCTTTAGCGCGTCAGCATTTTTGATGTCCTTTTTGCGTCTGCCCGATAGCCTGATTTGCCGCATCTTATGCGATCTGTTTTATCTTGCTTGTGATCGTAGCAGTTCATGGAATTGAGCTATCCGCAGTGGACTCCACCAGAATCGTCATGAAGCATGAAGAGCATGGCTGATATTTTTGTCCGATTATCTGCACTCATCTACGCTAATTGTAACCTAGCTGACGGAGTTTCAAACTTGACTGACATTTACCTGGGATTCACCTGGGATAAATTGCGCTGTTTACCACGAGGGAGGAGAAGTGACAATTACTGATGGGGATTCTCACAGCCAACATGTCCAAGCAGTCCTTGCGTCCAAGCTGTGGTGGTCGCGGTCGGTGACACGGTGTCTGGCTTGTATCGGGCAGGCGCCGCGGACGATGACACGGCGTCTGGCTTGTATTGGGGAGGCGCCGCGGTCGATGACACGGCGTCTGGCTCGTATCGGGCAGGCGCAGCAGTCGGTGACACGGTGTCTGGCTCGTATCGGGCAGGCGCCGCAAACGGTGACCCGGTGTCTGGCTCGTATCGGGCAGGCGCCGCGGTCTGTAACATGGTTTGTGTCGGGCAGGCGGCGCGGTCGGTGATACGGTGTGTGTTGGGCAGTTGCCGCGGTGGGTGACACGGTGTGTGTCGGGCAGTCATCGCGTTCGGCGACGCGGTGTCCGGCGCGTGTCGGGCAGACGTCGCGGTCGGTGACACGGTGTGTGTCGGGCAGGCGCCGCGGTCCCACGGCCCGGGCATGGTCATTATGTCAGCGGAGCGGCTGGCGGCCCGGCACAAGGCGGAGCTGAACGGGCCCGGCTCGAGCCCGGCTGTGCAGGCGGCCGGCTCGCCGACCCCCGCCGCGCCCGCCGACTCGCACATCCTGCACGGCCACGCCGACGAGTCGCCCAATCACATCGTCTACAACAAGGTACGGGCATAGCAGGGGGGGGGGGGGGGGGAAGCTGATTTGTCATGAATTCGGCTCTAAATCGCAGCATTTCATGGACAAAACGGCATTTACCCTCACGTCCTTGCCCAGCCCCTAGACGAAGTATAGCTAGGTGACTAATCCAGGTGCTTAGCACCTGAGCACTGTCAGCCAGGACTCTTAGTACTGTTCCAATTGGCCGCGACGAGTGTCAGTGGGTGACTTCATTATCTCAGTCATTGGTCGCAGTTTGTGGGATGACATCCCTTAACGCGCGTCCACCAGATGGAGCGAATAGTGGAGCGGATGCAAAATGAAAAGGCGGGTGTTCCGGTGCGAACGGTGAAGTCGTTCCTGTCCAAGATTCCGTCGGTCTTCGCTGGGGCAGACCTGATTGCGTGGATGCTGAAGAACCTGGACGTCGACGATCAAGGTGAGTTGGAGCCGCCCATTCCTCGTTGTTACACTAGTCAGGCCGTTCTCTGATCTATTGCTGACTACATGCAAGCACCTTCTGTTTATACGGAAATCTAACAAGCAATGGGTAAGAAGGCCAGCAATGTATGTGCCCAAGAAGTGTGCGCCTATTCAGCAATGCAGGATTATTGACTATATTTCTGGGGGATTGATGGACAGAATTATCGTGGAGTCACGTTTTCAACGGTTGATAACATTGCAATGCAACTATCTGCACAATAAAGTCAGGCTGTCATTATGGGTGCACTGCTGTGCCAGCGTCTGAGAATGGGTCACTGTCATGTGGGGAGTACCCTGGGACAAAAAGGGCGATAAATTTAGTCAAGAATATATGTCATGTGAGCTATTGAGATGAAGGTGAGAAATTTGGCCGCTGCGCTTAAAAGCACGCTTTCCGAACTCCTCATCGAAAAGCGAGTCATAACTATGCATTCATTATATTCGTTATAGATTCCGGAATTCATCGCACGTTTCTTTCTGATGACTGACTTAAATTGCCAGCACGTGTTCGTCTATTTTCGGTAGTTCGCTTCGCCTGACGCTCTAACAGATCAACAGGAAAGCGTGAGCCGCTATAAAAACGTTATCGCATCAAAGCCAAAGTCAGTTCACATAGCATCTCCACCCAAGTCACGTGTCATAGAAGGCGCAAAGATATCACACATTTTGCTGTTCTGCTGTGTGGCGGCAGAATTGTGTGTTAAAACTAAGTCCTCAAAGACGGGCCCCGGTCTGTGGAGTTCTCCGCACAGTCATCTACGGGATGGATTGGTGATACCAACATCGGCACTAACTAAGCGCAGAGCTTATCGGTGCGTAGATGCGCTTGTCTGCAATTCCCGGCATTTGTGAATGCCGAGATTCAGAATTGCCAATTTTCTGCCGGTGACCGCGGAATCTCGAGGTCAAAGACATGTGAAATATGTTATTAATGATTCAATGTTTGGTCAAATATCGACATCGTTCTAATGGTTAAATGCCCGCGCAAACGCCGCACTTGTCGTCAGAAAGGAAACCAAATTATCAGTCCGCAAATACCTACAGCTACATGCGTCATAATTGCAGCAGAAACGTTAGACAGTTTCAGAAGTCCTGAAAGCAAGGTTTCGAATAGCAGATCGGCAAACGCTTAACTTTTGGTTTCCACTACTAGTGCCTTGTCGGTTTCACATTTATGTTGCTCAGAGCTATCCTTTTATGCTCGTGTTTTGGGCATGTGTAGCCACCCCAACATATCTCAGCGCAATATATTTCACGGATGGAAGTTCAACTTGTCTCACTGCTATCAGCGTTCACCTGGTAAGCGTTTTCTCCTTATACTGGTTTTCGCCTTCGCCACTGTAATTCAGGAACCACCGCTGAAGCTACAATATCTGGATACTTCTTTGGTTGATTAACGTGACAGACTGCTCAACGCAAAACGGAGATAGCTCAGGCGTTCAGCCGTACAACTGACGTCCATAGTAGCAGTTTCTGTAGGAGAACGTCCGCTAGCTGCGTTCAATCGAGTCGCTCGGGACCGGGACCATCTCGGGCAGCGGCTGAGACTGGGGCTCTGCAGCGGTCGGCGCAGTTGGATCCGTGCCTGTTATGTCTGTCCCCACTCATCGTCAGCAGACGGCAGAGCTGCTCAGACCAACAGAACCGGTCACCAGTCTCGGTCTTCCAAACAAGCTCTGCAGTGGGTCAGCCGCACACAATGCCTGCCTATCTGCCTGCCCGCAAGCTGTATTTTTGGGGCGACCACTTCATACGGTATTTTGGAGGAATGTAGCTCTTGGGATTATGGTGAGGAAGATAGGTCAAAATATTATTGGTCACGTCGAAAGCGAGGACGCGGCGCGCTGGGAAAGAAGCGAGAATTCAGGGCGCCGCAGCACCAGTTCTCCGCCTCCCCCCCCCACCCCTTCCCTCCCCGGATCGCTCCATGCCTTCCGGACGTCTGCGGCTGCCACCGACTCGTTGGTGCTAGCTTCTCACACCGGGTGACGGCGAGCATTCCGCCGGATGGCTGCAGGCAGGTGGCTGCAGCTGGAGGCAGACAGACCGCCGGGGCAGCCGGCGGCGGGGCGGCCGGGATCGGTCGCGCCGCGCTGCCCGCCGCCCGCCGCCCGGACGCTCGGGGCTTTCGGCCAATAGCTGCCCATACTGCACCGCCGCGTCAGCTGATGGCGGCGGGCGACCGTCCGGGGAGGGGTCACCGGGCCTTGCCATTGTGGGCGATGACGTCCGCCTGCCAATACCGGCCGGCGGGCGGCACCGGGCAGCCGTCATGGAGGCCGGCATCGACCGGTCTCTGGGGTGCGGGCGGGATGGCGACACCAGGGATCAGGCAAGGGGTGCGGAAAAAAGCGTCGCGCCGCGCGCCTGTTTTGCGCCGGTTATAATGAGCTGAAATGGGATCCGGCGCGCGCGGGCGCCGGCTGCGAGCGGCCACCGGGTCCAGGTGCCTGCAGGCAATGCGATCGGTCGATGGCTGGGGTACAAACACGTCGTCTGGGAAATAGACCACGGGCTCAGTTCCGTTTTGCAATCACCGATGGTTTCGCAGTTTGAGGAGGAGACGTGGGGTTCGGGTCGAATCGGAAGCCTGGAAGACAAACACGTGGATGATGGCTAGGTAGTTGGCGAAAAACACGTCATTTCTGCCAGGTGCCGCGTGCGATAGCGTGTCTAACGTCTCCGGTGCGTCTGGCGCCGGAGACGTCGTCGTCGTCGGCACCGGATGTCCTGCTTCCGCCGCGATATCGAGCAAAGGGGGGCCCGCTTAGAAGACCGTAATGATGAACGAAATGGCCTCGGCAACCGACCCGCTCGTAAAACATCAATCCTAAAGTTATGTCATCAAGGGAAACTCTGTCGTATGGCCGTTAAGGACCCACGAAACCGTTGGTGGCTGACCCCCAAACCCTACTGCCACTTTGGTCCGAATCGGGTTTTGTGTGCGCTGCGTTGGGAGCAACACTTCCAAAGGGGGAGTACTACATACCCAACGGGATAGATGCATACCTTCCGAGGGAAAGGGGGTGCCAGACGAATACAACCGCTATGCGATAGCTCATGTAATGCCAACAAGATAGTCTAAGGTCGTTTTGTGTTCAGGGCCATATTCAACTAAGGTCAAGTTACATGTTTTCTCATCGACCAGGTTTTACTCAATAACGCATTGTCAGTTTTTTCTGCGTGAGGTTGTATGCCTTTTACGCTACAAGGATTGCACTTATACATAATTCACACTGACCTTTGAAGCAGTGTTGTTTTCCTTGAACGACAACTAGCTTGTAGCAGCCGTCGGTGGTGTTTGAAGCAGTGTTGTTTTCCTTGAACGACAACTAGCTCGTAGCAGCCGTCGGTGGTGCCAGAACCAATTTCAACAAATGCTCAATTTCATTTCGAACCTAACTGAGCAGTTTTGAAGCATGTTTGAGTCATGAAGCATGAAGAGTGTTTGAAGCAGTGTCGTTTCCTTGAACGACAACTAGCTTGTAGCAGCCGTCGGTGGTGGCCAGAACCAATTTCAACAAATGCTCAATTGCATTTCGAACCTAACTGAGTGACCGTGTTGATCTTCCTGACGTTACTGTGCCGTGTTTCGTTACGATTGTTGTGCTGATCGAATGAGTGTGTTAGGCTAAACGTCGACGAAAAAGGGGCATGCAGAAACATCAGTTTTCAAGACCACGCGGCGTCCGCGAGATCGCTATCATTGCATAATAGATTAAGTTAATTGTTACCACCTGGAGCTTCGTAAACGGAATTAAAGTGAGAAAGGCCAGATGAGACCGACGAATACCGCCAATGGTGCACAGTGTTTCGAATGCGGGCCTGTAGATCAGCTAAGTTAGAACCATTTGCTGACTTTCGATGTCCTTTGTCACTCGTAGGTGAACAAGCGACGCTGCTGGAAACGAAATAAATAAAGTATATCTATGATGACCTAAAGATGTCGTAGGAAAGGTGAGGGAGTGACGTCGCTTGATGAGCAACAGGAAGACCACAGGAAGACCTCAGGAAGACCTAGGGAAGACCTCAGAAAGATCACGTTACAATCGCAAGCGCCGGGAATCCTTATGTTCGTCCACGTGCTGGTCCGATATGCTCATGCTCAAAATACTCTAGCTAATTGATCCGATGTGACCCGGACTTGAAGATTTCAGGGCAAACGTTAAACTGATGTAAGCAAAATCCCAACATTTCAAAATGCTAGCGTAAGAAACATTTTTCCAGCCATCCCCGGAAACTCATGGGGGATACCTACTTCCATCGGTACGAGGGATGACATATATATATATATATATATATTATAGATATATATATATATACATATATATATATATATATACAATCCATATATATATATATATATATATATATATATATATATATATATAGGATTGTTGTGCTGATCGATTCTTTGGACGTCTCGGAAGGCTGATTATTTGCAACTTGAAAGCTCAATATATCTTCTTAGAATGCAAGCGCAATCTCCCTCGGTGTTGCTGGGGCGCTCAAGCCGTATACTTCCTCGGTCACTCAGCGCTCAAACCCATCAAATGCCGGGGGGTTGTCCCAGCTGGGTTGTTGACCGTAGTGCCACACCCTGGGGCGCGGGGCTTTAGTGACCCAGTGACTGGTCAGCAGGAGAATGCAGTAGGGCGTGGCGACCTGTTTCGTTGGCAGCAACCATTGTTTGGCATTCGGATAAGCTGGCAATTAGCGGTTGGAGTTTTCGGTTCGCGCAATGGGTTAAATATAAGTACAAATACAGACTGCAGCTGCCTGGAAGTCAGGTGGATTTGCAGTCATGAAACCAAACACAGCACTGTGCCAAATATTTAGTTCTTTATTATTTTGAACATTGTTTTTGGAAACGTGTCACGGTGACACCCCCTGCCTGTCTAGCGGTGCTTAAGTGACGCCATTGTTTCAGCCGAGGCGTCGTGTGGCCGTGTCACTGAAGCACCCTCTGCCTGTCTAGCGGTGCTGAAGTGACGCCCTTTTCAGCCGAGGCGTCGTGTGGTCTTGTCACTGTGGCACCCCTTGCCTGTCTAGCGGTGCTGAAGTGACGCCCCGTTTCAGCCGAGGCGTCGTGTGGTCTTGTCACTGTGGCACCCCTTGCCTGTCTAGCGGTGCTGAAGTGACGCCCCGTTTCAGCCGAGGCGTCGTGTGGTCTTGTCACTGTGGCACCCCTTGCCTGTCTAGCGGTGCTGAAGTGACGCCCCGTTTCAGCCGAGGCGCTGCACCTCGCTCACCTCATGGCTGCGCACGGCTACCTCTTCCCCATCGACGACCACACGCTGACCGTCCGGAGCGACGGCACATTCTACCGCTTCCAGGTGGGGCACGAGTCCCGTGCGCTGGTCTGTGTTTTACCGCGAAGGTGACCGGTGTGGGTTCTACCGCAGGGTATCGGCTTGAATCCGTGGGCTCTCAAACGGAGATTTGTCACCAGGAGGCTGCACAGGAGGCAGGAAGTTCCGCATGAAGGGCATGCTTGGGCTAATTTGTTTTTTCGGATGAACTATTTGAGTGAGAATTGTGCACTGGGAGCAATACAACCAAGCCCGTTAGTGCCGCCCCCGCCATAGCTTACCTCCTTCTTCGAACTGGTCAAGTCTTGGTCCTTTGCCTTCGCTCAAGGCACATGAAATCTCTAGCTTACTGACGTAAACGGGATATCGAAAAGACGTAGATTATCCGGCGTCGTCTAAATATTCTCCTACAACCATATTCCTCGCCACGATGTTTCTGCTCAAGCGACACATTTGTGGAAGGCATCTGGTCAGCGCCACATGAGCTGCCTTGCCATTTGGTCCTGGGCGGCAGAGATCCTGCACGGCACATAATGTGCATGACCCATAGGCTGGTGACGTAACTCAATTTCGTAAGCCATGTTGACCGTTTTACGCGCAACATTGACTCTCTTTGATACTTTCTTGTCGCGATGGT
>NW_023596420.1:35760269-35791668 GCF_011947565.3 Pollicipes pollicipes | reverse complement strand
GCCCATACTGCACCGCCGCGTCAGCTGATGGCGGCGGGCGACCGTCCGGGGAGGGGTCACCGGGCCTTGCCATTGTGGGCGATGACGTCCGCCTGCCAATACCGGCCGGCGGGCGGCACCGGGCAGCCGTCATGGAGGCCGGCATCGACCGGTCTCTGGGGTGCGGCGGATGGCGACACCAGGGATCAGGCAAGGGGTGCGGAAAAAGCGTCGCGCCGCGCGCCTGTTTTGCGCCGGTTATAATGAGCTGAAATGGGATCCGGCGCGCGGGCGCCGGCTGCGAGCGGCCACCGGGTCCAGGTGCCTGCAGGCAATGCGATCGGTCGATGGCTGGGGTACAAACACGTCGTCTGGGAAATAGACCACGGGCTCAGTTCCGTTTTGCAATCACCGATGGTTTCGCAGTGTGAGGAGGAGACGTGGGGTTCGGGTCGAATCGGAAGCCTGGAAGACAAACACGTGGATGATGGCTAGGTAGTTGGCGAAAAACACGTCATTTCTGCCAGGTGCCGCGTGCGATAGCGTGTCTAACGTCTCCGGTGCGTCTGGCGCCGGAGACGTCGTCGTCGTCGGCACCGGATGTCCTGCTTCCGCCGCGATATCGAGCAAAGGGGGCCCGCTTAGAAGACCGTAATGATGAACGAAATGGCCTCGGCAACCGACCCGCTCGTAAAACATCAATCCTAAAGTTATGTCATCAAGGGAAACTCTGTCGTATGGCCGTTAAGGACCCACGAACCGTTGGTGGCTGACCCCCAAACCCTACTGCCACTTTGGTCCGAATCGGGTTTTGTGTGCGCTGCGTTGGGAGCAACACTTCCAAAGGGGGAGTACTACATACCCAACGGGATAGATGCATACCTTCCGAGGGAAAGGGGGTGGCCAGACGAATACACCGCTATGCGATAGCTCATGTAATGCCAACAAGATATTCTAAGGTCGTTTTGTGTTCAGGGCCATATTCAACTAAGGTCAAGTTACATGTTTTCTCATCGACCAGGTTTTTCTCAATAACGCATTGTCAGTTTTTTCTGCGTGAGGTTGTATGCCTTTTACGCTACAAGGATTGCACTTTATACATAATTCACACTGACCTTTGAAGCAGTGTTGTTTTCCTTGAACGACAACTAGCTTGTAGCAGCCGTCGGTGGTGTTTGAAGCAGTGTTGTTTTCCTTGAACGACAACTAGCTCGTAGCAGCCGTCGGTGGTGCCAGAACCAATTTCAACAAATGCTCAATTTCATTTCGAACCTAACTGAGCAGTTTTGAAGCATGTTTGAGTCATGAAGCATGAAGAGTGTTTGAAGCAGTGTCGTTTTCCTTGAACGACAACTAGCTTGTAGCAGCCGTCGGTGGTGCCAGAACCAATTTCAACAAATGCTCAATTGCATTTCGAACCTAACTGAGTGACCGTGTTGATCTTCCTGACGTTACTGTGCCGTGTTTCGTTACGATTGTTGTGCTGATCGAATGAGTGTGTTAGGACTAAACGTCGACGAAAAGGGGCATGCAGAAACATCAGTTTTCAAGACCACGCGGGCGTCCGCGAGATCGCTATCATTGCATAATAGATTAAGTTAATTGTTACCACCTGGAGCTTCGTAACGGAATTAAAGTGAGAAGGCCAGATGAGACCGACGAATACCGCCAATGGTGCACAGTGTTTTCGAATGCGGGGCTGTAGATTCAGCTAGTTAGAACCATTTGCTGCTTTCGATGTCCTTTGTCACTCGTAGGTGAACAAGCGACGCTGCTGGAAACGAAAGAAATAAAGGATATCTATGATGACCTAAAGATGTCGTATGAAGTAGAGGGTAGTGACGTCGCTTGATGAGCAACCAGGAAGACCACAGGAAGACCTCAGGAAGACCTAGGGAAGACCTCAGAAGATCACGTTACATCGCAGCGCCGGGAAATCCTTATGTTCGTCCACGTGCTGGTCCGATATGCTCATGCTCAAAATACTCTAGCTAATTGATCCGATGTGACCCGGACTTGAAGATTTCAGGGCAAACGTTAACTGATTAAGCAAAAATCCCAACATTCAAAATGCTAGCGTTAGAAACATTTTTCCAGCCATCCCCGGAAACTCATTGGGGAATACCGTACTTCCATCGGTACGAGGGATGACATATTATATATATATATATATATATATATATATATATATACATATATATAATATATATACAATCCTATATATATATATCTATATATATATATATATATATATATATATATAGGATTGTTGTGCTGACAGATTCTTTGGACGTCTCGGAAGCCTGATTATTTGCAACTTGAAAGCTCAATATATCTTCTTAGAATGCAAGCGCAACTCTCCTCGGTGTTGCTGGGCGCTCAAGCCGTATACTTCCTCGGTCACTCAGCGCTCAACCCATCAAATGCCGGGGGTTGTCCCAGCTGGGTTGTTGACCGTAGTGCCACACCCTGGGCGCGGGGCTTTAGTGACCCCAGTGACTGGTCAGCAGGAGAATGCAGTAGGGCGTGGCGACCTGTTTCGTGGCAGCAACCATTGTTTGCATTCGGATAAGCTGGCAATTACGTTGGAGTTTTCGGTTCGCGCAAGGGTTAAATATAAGTACAAATACAGACTGCAGCTGCCTGGAAGTCAGGTGGATTTGCAGTCATGAAACCAAACACAGCACTGTGCCAAATATTTAGTTCTTTATTTATTTTGAACATTTTTTTTTGGAACGTGTCACGGTGACACCCCTGCCTGTCTAGCGGTGCTTAAGTGACGCCTTGTTTTCAGCCGAGGCGTCGTGTGGCCGTGTCACTGAAGCACCCTCTGCCTGTCTAGCGGTGCTGAAGTGACGCCCTGTTTCAGCCGAGGCGTCGTGTGGTCTTGTCACTGTGGCACCCCTTGCCTGTCTAGCGGTGCTGAAGTGACGCCCCGTTTCAGCCGAGGCGTCGTGTGGTCTTGTCACTGTGGCACCCCTTGCCTGTCTAGCGGTGCTGAAGTGACGCCCCGTTTCAGCCGAGGCGTCGTGTGGTCTTGTGACTGTGGCACCCCTTGCCTGTCTAGCGGTGCTGAAGTGACGCCCCGTTTCAGCCGAGGCGCTGCACCTCGCTCACCTCATGGCTGCGCACGGCTACCTCTTCCCCATCGACGACCACACGCTGACCGTCCGGAGCGACGGCACATTCTACTACCGCTTCCAGGTGGGGCACGAGTCCCGTGCGCTGGTCTGTGTTTTACCGCGAAGGTGACCGGTGTGGGTTCTACCGCAGGGTATCGGCTTGAATCCGTGGGCTCTCAAACGGAGATTTGTCACCAGGAGGCTGCACAGGAGGCAGGAAGTTCCGCATGAAGGGCATGCTTGGGCTAATTTGTTTTTTCGGATGAACTATTTGAGTGAGAATTGTGCACTGGGAGCAATACAACCAAGCCCGTTAGTGCCGCCCCCGCCATAGCTTACCTCCTTCTTCGAACTGGTCAAGTCTTGGTCCTTTGCCTTCGCTCAAGGCACATGAAATCTCTAGCTTACTGACGTAAACGGGATATCGAAAAGACGTAGATTATCCGGCGTCGTCTAAATATTCTCCTACAACCATATTCCTCGCCACGATGTTTCTGCTCAAGCGACACATTTGTGGAAGGCATCTGGTCAGCGCCACATGAGCTGCCTTGCCATTTGGTCCTGGGCGGCAGAGATCCTGCACGGCACATAATGTGCATGACCCATAGGCTGGTGACGTAACTCAATTTCGTAAGCCATGTTGACCGTTTTACGCGCAACATTGACTCTCTTTGATACTTTCTTGTCGCGATGGTGGGCGGCAATCCTTACTGGACGGCGGGCGACTGTGCTCCTCGGCAAGGTCTCTGAGCACCATTCGACATGAAGGTACTCGGTTTCCATTCACTTCATTGCCGCCTCTTAGGTGCTATCATTTGTTATTGTTTCTGTATTTGGGAACGTTCGCCGGTATCGCATACATGAGACGAGAGACATCGGCCATCGGTTCCAAATTCCCTCTTCCGGCAGGCCGCATCATAAGCTGAAAGTTTGTTTGCACACCACCCACTGACGCCCACAACTCACCAGCAGAGCACGGTCCCCGCGCGCACTCTTCTGGCCGTCGGACGAGCGGAGACATCTCCTTATTAGGAGTGGCCAGCAACAGCGCAGTCACGTGACGTGGCGTGCTGGCGCCGGCGGGGGTATTTGCCGCGCGGCCTAACGTGAGCCGAATGGCGTGGAAATGCACAATATCGCGTGGCTGGTGGCCATCAGGCCGGCGGGGGCGAGCGCTGCCAAACGAGCGTTGGCCGGCGCGGCGCTGCTGTCCCAGGCATGGGCCGTCGGCCGTCAGCGCCAGGACAGCCGCCAGCAGGCGCCGACCGGCCGGCTCGAGTGCAGGCTTCAGCGCTGGCGGCGGGTGGCCTGGAGCGGAGAGCTCGTGATGGATGTGCTGACACAGATGCAGGGTCATGACCTGACATGGATATTCAGGATCTGTCCCGAATATCCGGGCTAGATCCTGAATACTCCTGACCCGCCCTGAATGTACCAGCCTGGAATATCCACGGGTATTCCGGGGCTGATATTGAAGATAAATGTCGTGGACGGATATCCGGATAGACGCCATGGAGTGGATATCACGTGACAAAGCGCTCGGTCCGAACTGGGCCGAGAAATGGGAAACTGGGAAACTGTCGGGCCCACCTCAGGGAGGTGGGCCCGACATGCAGCATGTCGACTAGTTGTGGATGTCATCGGAGCAGGGACACAACGTTTGCACATGGATAATGGAATGGGCCTGTGAAATTCTGAGACAGACACGTCCGCCGTAATTGTCCACTGCCTTTTACCGCTTGAACAGGTGGTCAATGACAGGAGCTGGGCAGGGTCGTAACGTTTGAAGTCCCTCCCCCCCCTAGATTTGGGAAAGTGACACGGTGCTACTGTACTCATCCTTGGACAATGCTCCATGAAACAGCTCCTTACCAGGAGTCTTTTGGCACCGCGGAAAACCGCAGCAGACGAGGGCGCGCTCTAATGTGCCATATATGCCATACTCGACCAGTACCAGGTATGGTACCGCCGAATTTTTACGGACATGTGTTGCTTTATGGGCATTTAATGAGAGTATGCACATGAAGGTATGGTGCATTTTCTCGCATATGAGGGAAGCCAAAAAAGCGAGAAAATGATTTTTGTGGCACTACTACTTTGAAGACGCTTCGTCCGCATAAGAGATGTGTGGTTATATCTCGTGTTATTGTGAGCGATGTCGCCTCATTCGACATAGTTCATCAGGTGTCTTCTAACCACATTTTTTCCATTTCAGACACCATATTTCTGGCCGTCCAAGTCCTGGGAGCCAGAAAACACGGATTACGGTACGTCCACATTTGTCCGCGCCATGATGCCATGTTATCGGACCTCGTCGTCCATCACCTATATTGGCGTACCTATAACACCGATAGAACGCGTCTGCGCCTAACCCTTACAGTTTGATTGAATTCGCAAAGCACAAAACGTACTGGAAATGTATTCCTGCGACCAATTCATGAGTTTCTATGCTTACATCACCATACATCCATGAATTAGTTGGATACATTAATGATCATTAGCAAGCGCCACCTCTGCTTCCATCATCATTATGGCTCATACGGCAGCCAGCCGACCGCACTGGAGATGGGACGATCCTCTCCAGTTCCTCGAGTTCGGGCGTCCACTGGAGATGGGACGATCCTCTCCAGTCCCTCGAGCTCGGGCGTCCACTGGAGATGGGACGATCCTCTCCAGTATCTCGAGTTCGGACGTCCACTGGAGCTGGGACGATCCTCTCCAGTTCTTCGAGTTCGGGCGTCCACTGGAGCTGGGACGATCCTCTCCAGTCCCTCGAGTTCGGGCGTCCAGGCCAGCGTTCGGCCAGCGACTGACTGTCTCGATGAACAGCACGTTCGCACTGCAGCTGTTAGCGCAGCTGATAGGAATGGGCCGCACTCTGGAGCCGTTATACTCGCACCAGTCTTCCAAACGCGGCGTTTACGCTGGAACGCATGGTGGCCCGAGCATGTCGCGCCGGAATGGCTGGTCACGCAGCGCAGGTTGTACTTCTGTACTATGCTGGGTTGTTGCCCAGTACATGTCGTATTGGATGACTTGAAGTCGCCAAGCACGGCTAGGTATGGTGGGAAGTCCAGCCTACCGTCTGAGAAGTCCAGAGTGATACTGTGGCTGTCTTTGTGTCGTGCTTGCTGAGATGTGACCCGGAAACGGTGTCCCACAAGGATGCGTGGGAACTGTTGAATCAGGAAATTCTTGGAATACTTCTGACGCTTCTGACACATGGAGCACGTTATTTTCGTCTCCGTATAGCACATCTTACTTTCTGGAAGAGTCGAGGCATGTCTACTGTCGCGCCAGGCTCGTGACGGACGCGATCGGCAGGCTCAGGTCCCCGAACAGGTGGGACGCCATAAACGCGTGGACGCACGCTGTGCACCGCAGTGCTCACTTGAGATCTCCGACGAGGCCGACGAAGACCAGCGCAGGCCGGGCCTGGGCTGGCGGCCGGGTCGGCGGTCACACAGCCGAACATGGGCTGCTCGGGCGGGTCAAGCTGCCCCCGTTTCTTCTGTGCGGCCCCCGCCCGCTCCGTTGATTGCTTTCCTTTCCACTCCTGTCAGATGCTTCTCAGCTGCTCGGTGGACCTGTTGACCTGACCTGACCTAGCTGCTCAGCCTGCGGCCCCCGCAGGCGGCGCTATCAGTGGTCTGGCGTCTCTGGGCTGTCATACAGAACTGGGAGGAGGCGACAGGCCGTCACAGAGTATGAAGAAGTCTCGCGTTCAGGCGGCGACGAGTCGGACATCAAGCGAGATAATGATCTTATTGGCTGCCTGCTGAGGAAGTGCTCGGCTCGCCGCGGTCTGTCTGTCTTCGGCGCAGGCCGGGGATACAGGCTGTCAGGCATGACCTGGGGTCTAGCTCTGGCGAGCACGGAGGCAGTGTTACCACGGATGACAAGTTAAGGAAGATGGCTCACGCACAAAACAGGAAGAAAGGCATTGAAAGTAGCGTCAGGATTCTTTACAATATTTTTGCTCAGGGGGGGGGGGGGCAAGTCTTGTGTCCGGCTGGGGAGGGGGCTAGAGGAAACATTAGCCAGTTTAGGGTAGGCCAGTCGACGGGGGGGGGGGGGACCGGGGCCAATGAAATGACGTCTGGGTTTATTGCGGGCGGGATGTCACCAGATGTACGTGAAGGATAGCTCAGATCACACGGACACTTGTCCCTCTTCTTACGAACAGATACAAGGCACTACAGCTCGTGAGCAGTACTTGTCTAGGGAAGAAAATGTTTATTTACTTATTTGGTGGAGAAGCAGTTTCCAACACCTATGGGCCATGACTTGAGCTTGTGGAGCCATTCCTTGGAAGAGGAACAACAGTTTGCGTACCCTTCATACACATTTTGTGGGAGCCCTCCCGCAATGAGCCCAGGCTCAACTTGCATTGGTGTCGATTATCCATCGCACTTCAGCTGCCACGTCTACGCAGGCAAACGCGTCCTCTAACTCCCTCCTCTCATCCGGGGACACGACTGGCTCCACGGGCAGTGACTGCCGCCTGTCAGTCCCGGGCAACTGCCTCTGGACGTTCGTACCTGTTACTGAACGTGGCAGATGCTCATACACTGCACGAATCAAAGCAGTCTCCGTGGAAAGACGTGATGTCACACAACTAGGCTTGGGCATTTTTAAGCAGAGTCTAGGAAAACCTGATAATCGCAAACAATGCTTTTTGTCTAGAACTTTTGTCACGAAGGCTGATTGGCGTGAAATGCTTTAGAACTTTTAAAGCTGTTTCAGAAAAGTTGGTTTGAATATCAATTCTCTTCGGGCGGAAGGTATCATCATAAGCCTGGTTGGTGAGAGGATTGGTAGACCCTGTGGCCATTTCATCTCAATTTGAGCTCAAAGGTAACGGAACGATAACCGCTACGTGAAGTTGTTTACATGAAGTCCAATGTCGCTGTTTTATTTCCATTTATTTTGCCAAGTCGGCCCCGATGCTAGAGAAAACAATTTCCAGAGATGGAGTCTTGGCATGACATCAAGCGACATTTGCGTGGACGAATAGGTATGACACCGCATTTCAAATACAACGAAATATTCAACCAAAAAAATATGAAAGAAAATCTAGGATCAAAATAAGACCAAACTATGCCATTATAAGTCATGAATCTCGTTGAAAGTTGTTGACCTATTGAAGGTAGCCTGTGCGTCAGATGGCTGTCGCGGTATGCTTAGTGATATCCGTTCTTTCGCTTACGGCAAAAAATCTAATGACCCCGACAATCGCTCAAACTTTACCAAAGTGGCAGAGGCACGTAACAAAACCGAACGTCCCAAAATGGCACGTACCAACAGCATGTTACAACGATAACGATGTGTCCATTGGATCCAAGAGCCATCTGCAGCGCAATTAAAATGGATCATTAAAGTGGTATTTACATATGGGCTAAAATTTTAATATTTTGAGCTTGGTTGTTTCAGTCTGACGCAATATTCCAGTTATAAGTGCCTGTCTTCATTTTCTCCGGAACCGAATCCTTGTCAAAATTTGGTGTCATCTCGGAATTGCTTGGGTAATTTCGTTTATGCATCAAAAGGACGTGATGCCGACCAAGCAGACGAGATCCCTTAGTTTGGCATCGCCCCTCTCTCCTCTCCATGGAGGGCTGGCTCAAAGTTAAACCGGAAGCTGTCGGCTTCAGGAGCTGGCGAGTCTGTCGAGTCAAATGGGGCCGAGACGGGGTTTGATTAACATTGCTCAGTGTCATGATCACCTCTTGAGAAGCAGCCATGTTGGCATTATTTCTTGCGAAGCAGATGTCACTGCACCTCAGATGGCCGTAATTTCTCCCACTGCGCCGGCCATGCGTGGGATGCTGAGACATGGCTGCCATTAAACATTGGATCCTTATGCTTACACGTTAAGCACAATACGCTCAAGCTGTGGCGTTCTCGACTATTCAGGCCAGCAAGGGAAGACTAGCCCCTTCTGCAAGGCTGCGAGACATGTGAGAAGCCGATACAAACTGGGCCCGCTCGAGGGGAACGTTTCACATTTAAAATACTGAAGCAAACATGAGCTATTGTGAAAAAGCCAACCTTCAACTGTTCGTGTACCGTCAAGTGGAAAGGACGGTGGTAGACAACACAATATCTCAATTTAGTGAAGATGCTTCGTAATATGTCATCGTTTGATTGCGTCACACCACCCTGCACAACGTTGGTTAAGAACCCGTTGGTGGCCGCCATATGTGGAAATCGTGCTTACGAACGCCAGATACGAACGACTCGACAATTACATTATTCTTGACCTTGATTGTCGCATGGCCTATGGAATTGCAGGACTTGAGTAACCCTAATATGTTGCCATGGATGCCTGGATGACCCTGAAGTAGTCGCCCAGGCACAGACTCATGCGGCAACCTGAGCTCCAGCGAAGTGCAGCTGTCCGTGACCTTTGTGGCACGGGTTCAACCCACAGCACCGATACCCCCGCACCTGGAATTATAGGTAGCCGTTACTGCTTTTGCGCATGTGCTTCCACCGAAGATCCGAATAAGGACCGTAACATACACAGGATAGACACTAAAAATAGATGATGTATAAACACGACAAAAATATGGCCGGAAATGTCGTCTTCGGCTGTCACATAACCTTTTTCCGAAGTTGTGCAAGAATCTCTGCCCATGAAATGAAGCTTTTGGAAGCCTGGTCGCCTGCTCAGTGCAGCAAGCAACAAGACCGAAGACCGTCAGGTGTGAAAATAAACCAACCTCTTTGGCATGAAACAATAACATGACATTGTGAATGCAGTTTTGCCAACGAGTTTGTAATTGATGGGTGGGTAACTGCATACGATCTTGGTCCATGCCGTATATTCCGCTAACCTGTAAAGCCAGTGAATCTCTGCTTGCTGACTGAGGAAATGGAGGAGGCCCCTGCCCGCCGGCCGCGCTGGAGCAGGAGGAGGAGGCAGCCTCCCGGCTAGCACGGGTCGCCAACTGGGTCCATTGGCGGTGGAGCGGAAGGTGGAGGAGGCAGGCCCGTCGGCAAGCACAGGGCGGCAACTGGATTTATTGGTGGTTGAGGAGAGGGAGGAGGCAGCCCCGCCGGCTAGCACGGGGCGCCAACTGGGTCCATTGGCGGTGGAGCAGAAGGCACAGAGCGGCGGCTGGATTCAATGGCGGTGGAAGAGAAGGAGGAGGCAGCCCCGTCGGCTAGCGCAGGGCGGCAGCTGGGTCCATTGGCGGTGGAGCAGAAGGTGGAGGAGGCAACCCCGCCGGCTAGGACGGGCGGCAGCTGGGCTCAGTTTACCAATAGCCGGCGCCATTCAATTAGCTCGGCACAGATGGGCCGATTTGCCGCGTTAGGCGTCTGTTGAGAGTTGTATTGGTCGGCGGGCGCGGCCGTCGGAGCCGGCAGATCGATTGTCGGACCCGGCGGCCGCAGTCCCGTCGCCGGTGCCGCCGCGCCGATGTGTGCCGGCCGCGGCACGGGCACTGGGAACTGGCGCCGACACGCCGTCAATAGGCGCGGACGCGCCGCGGGCAGACACGGCCGCATTATGAACAGAGGCGTGCATATCAGATGCAGGAGCGGCCACATCGTGAACAGGTGCAAGCACGTCGTGAACAGGTTTGGCACCCTGTGAGCAGGCACGGACGTTTGTGAATGGGTACAACCACACTCCCGCCATCTCTGGTTCCTCTGCCTTTCGGCGTACGTCACACTTTCACAATACATGTAGCGACAGTACGTACCCAGCCCTTATCCTAACCCACGCTGGTCTCGCGATTAGTGGATCTGTTTGAACAAAGTCACGATTGCTGACACTGCTTCATTCATCGAACTTTGCGCCGCATTTCGTTTCTCCAGTACGTCGATTGCGACGCAAACACAGCAGCCGTCCGAGCTAGCCTGGCCAATAAAGCAGCCGACACAAACACGGCAGCCGTCCGAGCTAGCCTGGCCACTGAAGCAGCTGACACAAACACAGCAACCGTCCGAGCTAGCCTGGCCACTGAAGCATCTGACACAAACACAACAGCCGTCCGAGCTAGCCTGGCCACTGAAGCAGCTGACAGGACATCAAAGCGGCCGGGCCAAAACGGCGAGAAACTGAGCAAAACAGACTTTGATAACACTTTTTCTTAATCTCTGTTGTAACGTGATGTAGCCATGCATCGGGCGATAGCTCGGATCTGTAGTTCTTGACATAATTGAGACATAAGTAACAGACATAATTGGCTGTCTTCTGACGCAAGTGCGCCCTGCTCCACGGCACGTTTAGATACGGCCGAGGCTATACAAGCCGACAATTTGTGCGTGCTCTCTTTCTTCGGAAGTTTACCAGTCCTGCATAGCTCGACGTCGTTGGCATTTGGGCTTTACGAGGCACTCAGCTGCTGAGGCTGTAACGCGTCACCTGCCTCGTACCCTGGTAGGAGGGTCGGGCACAGCAGGGAATCGAACCCCGTTTCTCTAGTCTCCCAGGCACGCAGCTTAACCAATACATTGCCGGAAGCTCGTCCTATTCAGCTAATCTTTTTGAAAAATGATGAGCAAGAAAACGTGTGCATGGCCTAAATGGAAGGGCTGCGCTTGATGTTGAGATCCGTCGTTTTACCAAACTATGGATGCTCTCCAAAGTAAGTTGTCCTTGGCGTGTGCATCATTACTTCTCGTTAATTTTGGAATCGGTTCTACTGCTTTGCATCAGTTTAAGCGTGATTTTAAAGGACTTCGTGTCGCTCTAAGTGATGGAAGCAACTGGTTCTGCGAAGTGAGGGCCCAACCAAATTTCTGGTTTCAACGCGTGGGTCCAATTGTCAGCATTTCGAAAATTCCATTCAGAAGATATTTGGAGCTACCCTTGGCTTATGATGAGGTTGGAGTGTATTTATGCAATCATAAAGGAATATGAAATAACGGTATGACCTATCATTACGATTGTTTCTTTCAATGACAGCAATAACAGCATGATTTGAGCGAAGAGTTTCGTGAGCAGCGAAGGTGTTCGAGATAAAGCTCCATACGCTGCATTTTGACCTCAGCGAGTCACGTGCTTTATGACGTTTTGCAAGAATCACACCGCTATATTTTGTTCGGGAACGTAACATTCGCCAGGGCCATTCCGGGACGAATGTGACAGACACATGTGTCTACAGACTGGATACTGACACAGTATCCAGTCCACGGCGTCCATTGCGTCCGAGGTACCCAAATGCATAGGGACATGTGGTCGAGTCATTTTTACTTTGTTAGTCACTGACACGCCCAGATATTGTGACTCTATATTCATACAAGTGCGATGGATAGAAACCTCGAATTATTTCCGCCATATTTTACGTTGTAAGAGCGCACCCTTAAGCGCTCCAAACTTCAGAATGAACAGAACTCACTATAAGGATCAAGTACCTTTATGTTTTGAGGGAATCTGGTCTTTACCCCCTCCCCCCGCACACGCACACGCACAAACTGAAGCCCCACTCATGCGTGAAGCATCACGCACGCGCGCACGCCCTTGACGTGCAGATGTCCCTGTCCGTGCACAGCCGTGTACCTCTGCAAGCGCACCATGCAAAACAAGACACGCCTGGAGCTGGCCGACTACGAGGCCGAGAACCTGGCCCGACTGCAGAAGATATTCTCCAGGAAGTGGGAGTTCATCTTCATGCAGGTGAGTTTCACGCTGGGGCGCCGGGCGCGCTCGGCCGGCGGCGGCGAGACGCTCTCGCTTGGTAGACGTTGGTTGGTGGTTGCCGGCCGTTGGTTGCCGTTGTCGGTTGCAGATAGCGCACGGTGGCACTGCACCCCGGGACAAAACGTGACCGGCCGAGCTGCACCGCTTCAGGGCATAAATTGGTTGGGTCAAGGCGGCAGGTTTTTGTCTGGCGGACATCGAGACAACACGGATGTCGAAGGGACGCCGCCCGGGACAGAGATTCGAGCTTAATGAGGCACGTCGCGCACCAGTTGTGGAACAAAGGCGTCGATCATCTAACGCAGGGTGAAGTTGAAATCCCCTCATATGATTTGTTGATTTGTCCCACATGTGCAAGGTAGGGGCTCATGATAACTTCACCACACCGTTAGTTATTAGACTTCGTCCGTCGTTCTTTCTTCTTTATTGAAATTATAGAAATTATCACAGCTAGTTAAAGTGTAACGATTTCGGCAGAAACGATACGAAATGCAGCAGAATAGTAATAAAACAGTGCAAGATTTTATATAATATATCGTGATTGGGTGCAAGATACTTGTATAATACATAGCAACATAATAATAAGGCACATCACTAATGAATAGGACGGGGCCATCAGAGGAGCGTCTACCGGTATCAGGCATTCCCACCGTCCAGACGCTCGCGCGCACGGCGTCTCGAGCACATTCCTCCTGCCCATCCGTGGACAGTGCGTGTGCAGTGCAGGCCAACTGAGTGGTATTCGGACCATGAGGCAGCTTACACCATAAGCCGCCCGGCCCGGCCCGGCTCGGCCGTCACGAGCTCTCATCACGGCCACCGGTGGCGGCCGCCTGCAATCTGCAACAGCACGAAGAGCAGTTCGTGGAATGTCAGCACGAATGAGCAGTTCGTGTTGTGTCAGTTTTAACGTGTTCGCTTGTAACGTGCAAGCTGTTTGAATGGGTTTAATGACCCGCAGCACTGCGATGTGGAGAGTGTGACCCTTCCCCGTTCGATTCACTTAGGAAATGAGAAACCTGCCAAATGCGGAAAAGTTGCACCACGCAGGTTGAAACCAGGCCCAGATTTCAAAAACCCGCCTTAACGTCACGAGACCAAAACAACTAGGCGAAGAAGAGAACATATATTTGCATCAGAAAAAGCGCGGATCAATGCAGTATAGACGAAATATGCTGTAGTCGGCACGAGTACCAGAGCCGACACATTGTTTGCCCCGACTGAGACGGGGAGGTCAACTGACAAGTGGACGAAGAAAATCGTCCTGGCTCAAGGCGGGCTTGTGTGCACTGTTCGACAGGTAAAACACCCCGCGACCATGCCTGGCAAAAAGGCGTGAGGCGATAGTTTTATTATGAGTCAAAATGATAAAATGGTCAAATGGATAAAATCCGTCGTGAAGGAGATCCGGGCTTGTAGATATGCCCTGTGTCGTAAGACTATGTCCGCTGTCATCTACTACCGGGCGGTTGTTTTCGCTTGTTCACCGTGCGAGGCGGCTTACAAAGCTTACAGATACCATCATGCCAGCTCGCCGTCCCTCAGGTCAAGTCAACGCTAATGCTTGGGGCCAACAGCATGCACACAAATGACGGCTTTCCGGGGCCGAGAGGGCTTATCCTTCGAGCAAATAGGGACCACACCGTTTTATTAATGTGTTTTAGTGTAAATTAGTGCAGAGAGGGGCCTACAATCGTCACAAATCCAGAGCGAAAAGGATGACGTAACGTCAATAGCCATGCTGCATCTTCAAAATGTCATCGACCTAGCCGAAGTGATGCATGCTTTCGAGGACTGTGATGCAATGTCGATGTCAAGCTCATATTCCGTTTATTACCATCGTGAGCAAAAAGCGATCTTTGCCGTAAACCGCTTGATATTCCGTTGTCTTCGTAGGTTGTCGCAAGAAAATGGCAGCAAAGCGCCTACAGTATTGTTATCCTTAGCTTATCACGAATTCGTGTGTAATGCAACCACACGTGTCTACCCTCCACGCGTTTCGATCCATGGCAAGTGGCTAATGCAAATTATTCAGGCATTTGCTAATGGGCTCATTTAGCTTCCAGCTTCACTGAGTGTTGACCCATATCTGCCCTTCGACACAAATCAGGCCATTTGTCTGTGGCCATGCAACAATGCCACGCAGCGGAGTAAATTAGTGTCCGGTCAAAGAATCGACTCGCGGTCTGCCGAATGCCTTTTTGTCGTTTGCTAGATGGCGACTGTGATACTGACGACATGTAAAATTTCGGCGTGACAAAAACTGCAATCGATAACATGGCGGACTTAAATGGCGACATGCCGAAATGGCAAGCTGCTAAATTGCGAGCTGCAAAGTTGCGGCATGTAAAAATACGCCAGCTTGGCAAAAGATTAAGCGTCGTTGGAGTGCTTAATAGTCACGTTTGAACAAATGGTGACGCAAAATGGCGACGTGTCAAAATAGCGAAAAGCCAAATGACGGCACGAAAAACAAGCTTAAGCAGTAAAGGCAAAATTACGGGTTTTCCAAGACTCCATGAAATGAGCAGTTCTTATTCGATCTTTTCTGACAGCTGTGTCTAATGACAAGACTCTGGTTGCCGACTAACTGCTCCCATTCCTTTCCTTCTGCGGGAACAGAGGACAGGGCCAGACTGATGTTTCGTTCACATGTTGAGCTCGTAGACCCGCAAACACACATCATAAATCTCTCAACAGAACATTGGTGCGACGCCAGTGTCTGCGGTGCCCGGACAAAAGTCGGCTCGCAGTTTTCCCACTGCTTTTGTTGACTTCATTCGACGACTTCCATATTGGCGACAGCTAGAAAAGTCGACGAACCGAAAGTCGGATCGGCTTAATGACGGACTGCAAAACGGTTACATGACAAAAGGACAACATACCAGATTTTTGAAAGGTTCAATGACCAACTGCAAAAATGGCGACATACCATACAGCTGACAAGCCAAAAGGGTGAGCTGCGAAACGGTGACACGCAAAAAAGACAACATACCAACTTGGCGAACGGCTAATTGGTGAGGGGCTTATGGACAATGTTCCACATTTGAAGATATTGAGACAAATTTCAGATAGGATGGAAGGCCTTTCTCATGTCACCGCTCATCATCACTAACACCAAAGCCAAAGGTGGTCCTTGTATTTCGCCGTTTATGCTTTCACCAATATGGCATCGATCCTGCATTAGGTCGTTTTTTAATTCACCATTTAGCTATTCGCCAATTTGGCATGTCGCCAAGTTGCAGTTCGCCACAAAGCTTCTCGCCACTTTGGTCGAGCCAACTTTCTTGCATTTCGCCTTTTTGCAGCTCGCCATTTAGTCGTTTCGACTTTTTTGGCGCGTCGACTTTTTTACATGGTGCTATTCCACAGTCGTCATTCAGCAGTCAACAAAAGGCATTCACCGAATGGAATTTTCGACTTTTTGTCCCAGAACCAAGTAAATTAGCATTTACCAGCGTTTGAGGAGCACAAATGCATATCTTGCACTAAACGTGTATCAACTGGGGTACCAAAACGCGACTGAACTACAAGGTATTCACTGTTGTATCTCTGTGAACTGCCAGCGTTCCGATCCACCGCACACTACTCGTTTCTGCTCAAGATACTGAGGGAAGTAGACAACTGCGCAATAAGGGCCATTATCCACTTATCGAAACACATGTAAGAAGCTTTGAAGCGTCGACATTTTCATTTGATGACGAAAGAACACTTTCATGACGCGTTTATGATGCTTCCCACGGGTGCTAATGGATTAAGTGTTATGTAAATGCCGGAAGTGGGGCGATTCACCATGTCAATACGATGTCACAGGCTTGAAAACGTGTCGCGGCGGGAAGCAATGCTTAGCGATAATTGGATGTGGCTGCATGGCCTGTTGGAAACAGCAAACAATATATATATATATATATATATGTATATATATATATATATATATATATATATATATATATATATATGTATATATAGAGGTATACAAGATGTGGTCAAACGCATTTTGTTGGAAGCAGTAAAAACAAAATGTGGTCGGACTCTTAACGCGCTTGTACAAGTCTAAAGCAGGTGGCGGTATTCATCCCGCTTGTTTCACGGCCCCGGCCCGCCAGACGAACAAGTGACGTGATTTGCGGCCGGTCGATGCGCTCTTGATAACAGTGGCGACGACTTTCAGCAGTGTGATGCCGTGATAGCGTGACCCGATCGCGTCTTAGCATGGATCACACAGTGGTGTTACACGCGGACGGGCGTGCGCTCAGAAGGGAATCACGTCGCGGCGGGGACCTTGGCGCTGTGGTGCGCTGCCAGCGGGCCGTGGTCGTCGCCGCAGCCCCGCCCTAGCGTGTCCTGCTTCTCAGGCGGAGGCGCAGTCCAAGGTCGACAAGAAGAGGGACAAGCTGGAACGCAAGATCCTGGACAGCCAGGAGCGCGCTTTCTGGGACGTGCACCGGCCGGTGGTGAGTGGCGCGGGCCGGCCGGCCTCCAGGGGCCACAGCCACGCTAGGAGGTTACAGATCTTTCGTTTGGTAGCTGCGTGTGATGAAGTTCACTCATGCAAAAAGGTAAATACCCCAGTGTGGATTCAGAGGCAGTGTGCCTTTGCGATTGCGGCTCCGTAGACTGGTAACCCGAGTTCTGGCTTCAGTGTAGAGGAGGGCTTTAGATGCATGATGGGAACAGAGCTTTGAAGCAAAGCTAAGCTTGTCTTTATGCGTTCTACCGAATAATCGCAAGGAGCCTACCGTCAGGTGATGTATCGTGTCTCACTAATTGCCCCTTTGAAGAGACGTTGGCCAAGTCCTTAGGCGTCCCTGTCTCTGCAGCATGGACGGTCTCAAACTCACTGTTGTCTCTGTCAAAAATAGGCGCCATCTCCCGATGGTGCCTGCAAGTGATGACCACGGATTTTGTTATGCCCGGTCCCTGGCCAGGTACAGAGCGTTCCCGGTTCACTACGGTATATTAATGACCGTCCCTAGGTCATCGCGGAAGCCGACCTTCCCCAGTCACTGTGGGCAACTGATCGACCCCTGATGGCTACAGAAACCGGTCGTCCTCAGTTCACTACGGAAACTGACAGACCTCAGTTTACTGCGGAAGCAGACCGTCCTAGTTCCCTGTGGGGACTCACCGTCCTCAGCTCACCACGGACCACAGACTATCGGTGCATTTGTCACTGCCACCCACCGTCCCAGCCACGGCAGTCGCCGGAATTGGTCCGTCTGTCAGTGCCATGCGCCGCGCCTCGCCGCGCCTCGCTCACTGCGCTCGCGCCTCCGCCGGCAGCCCGGCTGCGTCAACACGACCGAGGTGGACATCAAGAAGGCGTGCCGGATGAACCGGCCGGTGCCGGGGCGGCCGGTGCCGGCCCAGTGCGGCCAGCTGCCGCCGGCAGCCGCCACAGCCGAGGGCGCCTCCGGCCTGCCCCCGGCCGAGCGGGCGGCGGCCCTGGCCGCCGACGCCGAGCGCATCCGCGTCAGCATCGACCGCTGCAGTCTGCGGGTCTCCAAGGTGGCCGAGACGTGAGTGGCCGCCGCCGCCGCCGCCGCCGCCGCCGGGCGTCGCCACACGTGTTGACCGGCTCGCGTCGCGTGTAGTTGCGGCGCCAGGCTGGCGCAGGGGACGGCGAAGTGCGTGCAGCCGGTTGGACGGGCTGGAAACGTCGGGTCGGGGCGGGCTCGGCCGGGCGGCCTCTGCCTGTGTTGTACCCGCCCGTGGTACTCCGCTCAGCAGGCGTCGGGGCGGCCAGCGGGCTGGCGCGAGGTAGACTGCTGACGGCTGCTGAATCGGGGCGGGCGGCGGACTGCCGGCAGCGCTGGGCATCAGGAGAGCGCGCCGACGCTGGGTGGGGCGGGGCCGACGACGTGCCAACCGTGCTGCACACCGGACGTCGGCCGGGCACGCTCTAGGCGATGCAGGCATGCAGGCGTGCTGCGCCGCCCATGACACGCGTCTAGGTGTACGGGGCCACGCGAGTGCTAATTGAAAAGTTGATGATGGACGGGTAAGTGCCAGGCTGTTTGACTCGTGCTCTAGCTGTTTGCCCGTCTAGATGGTGGTGACACGGGAGTCTCAAAGCGTGGGCGTACATGCCGGTGACAAAAGACCTCAGGTGAAGGGGAGGGGGAGGGGTAATTCAGTTGGTAAAGTTTCTCCCGTAGTTGGGCGTCGAGTTGTGCGCGCGAACCAAGCTACCAGACTAGTGTTTCACTGCACCCGCGATAATCGACGGGCCATACTCTGCAGATTACAAGGCTAATGGCAATAACTGCTGCATGGGCTATATAACAAAACACAATAGCTGCACATAGAACTATTAGCTGCACATAACACCATTAACTGCGCATAGCACACAATGGCTGCAGCTGGACGATTTATCCAGGGCGTTTTCAAGATCCGTCACCCGGTAGGGGGAGGGGGAGGGGTACATGGCGTCTAAAATCATGGGGCTTCGGAGGAACCATGGACGTGGAAGCGTTTCAGATATTTTGCGTGGGTGTGGGTGAGTAGGAGGAAGGCAAGGTCAATTTTAAAGGCGATTTCTTCCATGCATCGTCGTACGGTTAATGTCGAACATTTTCAAGAACACTACGGGCATGACACCCCCCGCCTCCCATCCCTTCGTAATTCCATGGGGTAACCCATTATCTGGAAGCCAAGCTGTGAGAGCAAGAGAATCAGCGCTACCGCCAGTGATCTAACAAGGTCCCAGGGCCTTGCATACGACGCTAGGATCTTACGCACAGAGCCAAAACATTTCGGATGCCATCTATGTCTTCTATCGATGCTGATGATACGCTGCCACATTGCGCATCTTGTGGTGTGCAAATTTAGAACCGCGCGTTCGTTATTTGTTATTCCGCCGGCCCGGTCCGGGTCCGCTCTGCCTCCTCCACAGCTCGGCCGCTCCGACGGCATCGATTCCGCACCGGATGGCGCCCGCGGTGGCGGCCGCAAGCGCTCGCTGATCCGCGCCATGTCTGCTTCAGGTTCATCAGCTTTTACGAGCAGTATCTCGAGTACGATCCCATTCTGACGGTGCAGGAGCCGTCCAACCCGTGGCTCAGCGACAGCACGGAGCTCTGGGATCTGGAGAAGTCCGGGTGAGTGTCGCGAGCCGCCCCACCAGCGGCAAACGGCGCGCGCAGCGTATTCGTCACGCGACTGTGGTGTTCCGTTCGTCTGGAAACGGCGCGGCAGGCCGCTGGATAGCTGCTCGATCCGCGGCTTGCTTGGCTTGTGACGGTCTATCGGCTCCTTCAGCCTTGCGTACAGATCCGTTGTCTGACCATAACATGCGGCGGGACAGGGCCTCCGGCACTCCGCAGTCCTGGCCACCACCGGTGATCTCGGAGCTCGCTCCACCCTCTCCCCAGACAGGACAGTGGCGGGACAAGAGCCTCCGGCACTCAACAGTTCTGGTCACGACCTGTGATATCGGAGCTCGTTCCACCCCTCCCCAGCGCTTATTAACCACAGCGCTGGTGCGCCACTATCCCTGCCACTGATATACCTGGCTGGTGCGCCACTAGCCCATGCCACTGGTATACCTGACTGGTGCGCCACTAGTCCCTGCCACTGGTATACCTGGCTGGTACGCCACTAGCCCCTGTCACTGGTATGCCTAGCTGGTACGCCACTAGCCCATGCCACTGGTATCACTGGCGGCGCGTCTGCAGAGTCTGTGACAGCGGCCACCTCTCCGCAGCAAGGAGATCGCGCCCCGCCGGGTCAAACGCTGGGCGTTCAGCCTGCACGAGCTGCTGCGCGACCCGATTGGACGCGACCAGTTCGTTAGGTTCCTCGACAAGGAGTACAGTGGCGAGAATCTCAGGTGAGCGGCAATGGCCAACGCTGACGCAGCACAGCGACTCGGGCTCACGCTATTGGCTGTTTTAGCTTAGTTGCCAATGCTTATTTGTATGTTGCGTGATGCTGGCACTGCCGTATCGTGTGCAATGCTCTCAGGGGCCTCATATGAAACCAAAACTATCGCGAAACAACAGTGCGGTGAACCAACGAAAAATGGCTAACAGAGGGGTCACTTATGAATGAGTGAGAGATACCGTGATTTCTCTCATTTTTAACGAAAAAATATTCTTTCGGAGGCTACGGTTCTTTCCATGGAAACTAACGTCGCGGGCGCGCTCTTGGTTTGTGCTGCGATGGTACATTCCAACGGGCAGTTGATGTTCACCGACTGAATCTTCGCGCGATGTTTGATTTTCTCATTGTGCCCATACTCGCTGCGCCTGCGAAAATGCCGCACAAACAGCAACCACTGTGATATCAGTAAGTCACCTATCTCGACTGCGCGGGAAATAGTTGCACCCGATACCCGAGGAAAGCTCCAAAGAGTCAGGTACGGCGACCGCTCCCTCTGCACGTGCGAGCCACCGCCAAAAGCTCGTGATCATTCAGCACGGGTCAGCACTTGACCTCGGTTCGTTCCGCCTACCCGGTGCATTCCCTGTGACACCTGCACCCAGCGCTCTTGGAAGGGCCGACTTCCGGCAACGGTAAACTGCATCCAACGCTCACGACGTGGGCGATCAGGGACAGGCGCTAGAGCCTGCTGGGCTGACTTCACGGCGAGTAGGTGGTGGCGTGTTGGTGTTTGTGCCGCTGCAGGTGCGGCCGGGGGCGTTTTGACAGGTGGGCCTGAACTGGGAGGGTGTGGCGACGAGAGCCGACCGGTATCGATCGCTCGTGTGCGTGCTCATGGCGAGTCGGCGACTCATCCGTTTGCCTGTAGGCCGGTAGGTGGGTTGACTTAAACCGGGGACAAATGTCGCACCGTGAGGAAGCTATGTCTGTGCTCGGGAGCCAGTTGGACCAGGCCATTGCTTTTTGTGGCCGATGAATGAGACGCCCGTAAATTGTCGGGCTGCCAAAGCTGTCATGGACGCTGGGCACGTGACCCCGTCGGACTCGGACTCCCGACGTCCGGAACCGTCAGTCGGGGACACGTTCTTTGCCGCCGTCTGCAGCTCTCTGCCCACGGGCTGCTTGTTGGCCGCGCCCGAGGTCGCCCATCGATTTACCTTCAGTCTGATGAGCAAGCGCCGGCTACGAAGCGGTGAGGAAGTGTCGCCTGACTGATCTGCGGCATGCGAACGTCTTTCCGTCGTTCCAGCCGCGCCGGCGGCCCCGCCCCCGCCCCCGCCGAGTTCCAGCCTCACGTGGGACGCCGTCGCACGCGCTACTGGCCGCCGTCATGCGACGTCCTCTGCGCGGCAGGTTCTTTCTGGCGCTGCAGGAGCTGAAGACGCTGCCACAGCGTGCCGTGGCGGCGCGCGTGCAGGAGATCTGGAGCGAGTTCCTCGCGCCGGACGCCAGCGTGCCCGTGAACATCGACTCCAGGTCGCTGGACGTCACCAAACGCAACATGGAGCAGCCCGACCGCTGGACATTTGATGCGGCTGGGGTCAGTGACGGCCGACGGCGGCGCACCGAGGCGGGCCGCCGCGTCGCGTCCTCAGGCCGCGGAGTGGACGGGGCCGCTCGGACGCTAGGAGTGGTGGAGTGTTTAGATGCGTCCTGAACAGAAGACCCCGCAAGTGTGTGCTGGACCTGCCGACTTTGGTCTGGTCGCTTTGCTGGCCAAAAATGACGCATTTGGCGTCTCGTGGCTCGCATTGCTGGTTTGAGCTATCGAGCCTGACCTCAAGCATGAACGAGTTGGCTATATGTGTACATTAGCTGTAAAGATTTGCCGTGAAAATGAAGTGATTCAGTTTTCGCTCCTATACAGTTCAAACCCCCGACTCTGTAATTTCTGCACAACGTCCCATGGCTCCTGGTAGGCATCTGACAAAATTGCGTTTATTGGTAATTTTCTATTGCTAATAATATATTGCTTCTCAACCAGATCGGTTAGCAATTTTGCAAAAAAGGCCTGTGCGTCTGATAGAAAATGTGTACCCTCCGTAAAGCTCCTAGCCAATCTTTAAACAATACAAAATTTTGAAATTGTCGGGTATCACCCAATTTCAAAAGGGAATTGTGATGCACCAATTTGTAACTTAACAGCTCCATGCATCGTTCGATTTAATATACAACCTCTACACATAAAATGAAATGGACATGAGACGAGTAAAAATGTATACCAACCTTTCTCTAACCGTAATAATAGACTGTTGACAACATCTCGCCTTGGCCCTAAGCTGTGGAACGACATAATTATTTCATATTTTCCAAGAATAACCGATATCTCTGCAACAAAAAACATCGTTAAGAACATCATCCACAAGCACTTTTTAAATACATATTAACGTAACCAACATATTTGAAGATATTGCGATTCTTTGACCTGCACGTATGTAACTCACTTCATATTTAGCCTCCTTCATGCTCCACAATCACGTTCTGATATAGTTATATTCATGCACTTGTACCCAAATTTACGGCGCTGGCGCCTGGAGTTCTCCCAGCAACAAGCTTCGCTTAGCTGGGTGGACTTCGCGGATATCCAGCTCAAGACCCAGCACGAAAATGGCAGTTAATTGTCCTGACTTGTGTAACCGTACAACTTTTACTAACATTGTGAATGAGTGGTTGTATCTTATTGGCTGGGTCTAACGGACTGTCACCAGCTGACTTGCTAATGACTACTTTAAGCTTTCTCATGTATGATTTGTCCTTGCCTATTGCATAACACAATGTCTACCGGGTCTGCATCACCTCTCCGCCTGCTTCTTTATGTTTGTTTCCTCTTCCTAGCTGGGAATGCCGCGACTTGATTCTATGTTTTCTGGTGTTAACGTACGATTTATTGCGTCGCTGGGATAGAGGGAGAGGCACTTCTGGTTACCTGTTCTTCTTCGGTGGCGGTATAGAAAAAAAAAAACGTTGTAAAGGGCTGATCGTACAGACGCCCAACAGTGTCAGACTACTGCTAGGCTTCATAAATCTCTGTAACCAGGATCGCATCCACTGGGGGAGGAGTGCGACCCCCCCCCCACACACACACTTCAGATGTGTTGACCCTGGAGATCTTCGGAGCTGGACGGAGCCCTGTTTGCCACCCCATATGACGTCATCCGACCCTTACGCCCGCAGGCCCATCTCTACCAACTGATGAAGTCGGACAGTTACTCGCGTTACCTTAGATCGGAAATGTACAAAGAGTACATGGCAGGTACCAAAAAGAAGGTAAGGAGGTTCGGAAACATGCGCCTCAGAGAAGTCGCCTCCACAGACATCTGCAAAATGGACATTCCCCACTGGCGCTTGTATATGTGAAGAACTGGATGCTTGTTGATTTTAGCCATACCGCGCAAAAGGCCGCTGTACGAATGCCCGTAATCTATGCTAGACTCAACAAAGACCAACGCAGTACACTTCTTGGAAACGATTGCAACAGTGGCCGACTTTCAGCGAATGAATTAGCTAACATGTCTAGCTGGTGTCTCGTGGTTTGTACAAAATTAGATGCAAGCACCTTCAGCGAATGTGATGCACATACGGCAGGTGGAGAAGCGCTTTTTAGAGCGCGTGAATAAGTTACACGATCTATACCCATGCTACTGACATCCGCTTGTAATTGAGCTGTTTGTCAGAGGCAGTGATAACCACCGTATTCATGTAAGACCATGGTGGAGTAATTGCGTTCCCTTCGATCCACGCCATATCGCTCCGTATTCAGCTGCTATATTCCCCCTCACAGTTATGCACATTTAATACTGATTTGTCGCACTGAAACTAAGTTGAACCACTGACGCTTGTCGGTTTAGTGACGACTGAGAAATCTCATTTTTAATAGGGTACTGCCCTTCTCCATCCAGCGTTGAAAAGGTCTGCTCACCACCTGGTGTCAATGCCGCAGATTTCGGTCCGAGGGATTCGCTCCATTGTCTCATTCACAACGAAGAAAGAGTCGTCATGATCGCGGCTGCGGCTGGTCTACCACAGGTGAGATACGGCTGATGCGGCTGCGTCGGCTCCCAAGGGCGCTCGCAGCCGCCAGGCGCCCGTCTTGGTAGATCAGCATTAGATACTTTATTTTCTTCCGCTGCTGGTTTCCAGCCTTATATTGCGGCAACTGTTCGATGCCAGCTTTGCCAACAGCATTACTGTCGAGAGCTGGCTCTGCATAGATCCCGGTTCTGCTGCAGTGCTGAGCCTGGTCCAGCCCGTCATGTCCTGGCTGTCAGTGATACTGTGCGTCGCCACTGCCTCTGGGTAGTCCTGCTCGCGCCGCTGGGACTGAGTAGCCTTGGATCCCGCCACTGGCTCTGGGTTGCCGCGTGTCCCAACACTCACTGCGTACTTTTGTGTCCCACTGCTGTGTCCATGTGGTTCTGAACCAAATCACTGTTTACGCTGTCATGCATCTGTAAACTTGTGCAAGTCCGCTAGTGAGTGGCTATTTTATGCCAATGCTGCGGAATAAAGCCAACCTTGACAAGGGGCACTGGTGCGAGCACAGACACATCACCGATTAAAGAACAGGAAAGACACAAACTTGAAATCCGATGGAACACGGCCTTACTCGTAAGCGTGATGTTAATGCAGTGCTGCAGTCCAATGTCGACGGTCGTGGGTGATCCCGTATCTGAGCACGATCTGAGGGTAGCATGCACCTCGCCGGTTTGTATGACCATGCATTCTTCTCCACCACCGCCCACGTGTAGCCCTGTATGTGTCCTTCACTACTGGTTGTGTGTATTCCTGAAGCCCACCAAGCCCAATGCCACACAGACACATCATCATCATGTGTCTGTGTGGTATTGTGTTTCACCACGGTCCATGTGCAGTCAGTCCTGTATTTCATCCTTTCTCTGTGCGGTCCTGTGCTCCAGCACGCTCCACGTGCAGTCAGTCCTGTATTTAATCCTATCTCTGTGCAGCCCTGTGCTCCACCACGGTTCCTGTGTAGTCCGTCCTGTATTTCATCCTGTCTCTGTGTGGTATTTCATCCTGTCTCTGTGCGGTCCTGTGCTCCGCTACGGTCCCTGTGTAGTCAGTCCTGTATTTCATCCTGTTTCTGTGCGGTCCTGTGCTCCGCTACGGTCCATGTGCAGTCAGTCCTGTATTTCATACTGTCTCTGTGCGGTCCCGTGCTCCGCTACGGTCCCTGTGTAGTCAGTCCTGTATTTCATCCTGTCTCTGTGCGGTCCTGTGTTCCACCACAGTCCATGTGCAGTCAGACCTGCATTTCATCCTGTCTTTGTGCGGTCCCGTGTTCCAACACGGTCCATGTGCAGTCAGTCCTGTATTTCATACTGTCTCTGTGCGGTCCCGTGCTCCGCTACGGTCCCTGCGTGGTCAGTCAGTCCTGTATCGCACCAGCCTCTGATAAGCTGAGCCGCACCGCCACCGCCAGCCCTCCCCCCCCCCCCCCCCCCCCAGCCGTCGGCCCCGCGGCCAGCACTCTCTCGTGCCTCCCTCGCCTTTGTGTGGTAATGGGATGTCCGGCCTATCAAGGCCATTTCCCGGGACGCCGCGGCGACGCATCCGGATAGTATCCCGGCCGACCGCGGGCATTGTCACGCGCCTGTCCGCGGCACACACACAGCGGGCGGCGACGACCGCCGACACGATTCCCCGCTCTGTCGGCAGTCCGCCGGGCGGCGCGGCCATCTGCGTCCGCGCCGCCGCCGCCCGCCGCACAGGGGTGCTGCACATTTGGGACCAGTGGGAGTGGACCGCGGCCTCCGCACCGGGCCGCCGCGTCTGGACGACAGAGGGCCCGCCGTGGCGAGGCCCGCCGCACTTGCGGACAGTGTCGGCACGCCGGCCGAGGGACAGCGCGCCGGCCGAGGGACAGCGCGCGTCCGGGCGGCGGGACGCTCCGGGCTGTGTCGGGACGGCGGCGGCGCGGCCCCGGCCGCCGGAAGAGGGGCGCGCCGCCGACAGTGCGAGTCTTGGGACCACGCCAGCGCTGTGGGCCAGCGAAGCCAGCGGAGCCCGAACCAGTCAGCAGTGCCGGCCGCCATTTTTAGAGCATATTTTTGGATAGGGTTGACGAATGTTTGTTTCGGGAGCCCGGAGCTCTCCTCGGCTCCTCTCCCTTGTTCGTTTGCGCCGTGATTGTAGGCGTTCTGAGGTTAGATCTGTGAGTCAGTCTTCAGCGGTGTTGTGAGGAGGTTGCCGCATTCTTGTACTGTCGAGTAGAGCGCAGTGAACCCACGAGCTTCACTGGCCGGCGCCGCTCTGTGCTGTGGTACATGCGACGGATCTGAAACCCGACGGCAACGGTGTCTGCGATCACGGAGGAGAGCCGTGCATCTTGTGTACTGCCCGCGGCGGCGGCGGCCGCCGCCACCAACCGCCGCGCATCCTATCGGGCTCGGCCTGCGCCCGCTTGTGACCTCGAGCCGGCGGCCGGCCGCCCCGCCTCCCGATCCTGTGTTTGTGCCCGCCGGCCGCACTGCCGGCCCGCACCAGTGGCCGGCGCGGCCAGCGGCCTCTGTCACCAACTAGTAGGTACAAATGCTGATCAATACCCGGCCGCCGCGACAGACCCGCGCCGGGCTACTGTTCCCCGTTATGCTCCGGGCCTGTTCCCTGGCCATCTTTGCCCCCCCCCCCCACCCCTCCTCTTTCCCGCCATCCCCGTGAAGAGTCACAAGGTCACTGACCAAAGTCGAGGTGAGCAAGTTCTCATGGGTGTCGACTGTTTTTGTCTCATGATTGTTGACGTTGCCGTAAATAAATAAATCGACGTCGTTTTGCGAGCTGGAGCAGTTTGGGGACGTTGCATCATCCCTGAGTCTGTGCTCACGACCCACAAGCCCGCCTCATTTCGGCAGCGACGAAAACGACTCAGTCTCGCAGCGATTCTATTGCACCACTTGCTCGCTACACCGCGCCATAAACATTTAGTGATTATGCCACTGCAGATAGCACAATGCAAACACGCAGCCGGAGGGCGGTTGGTTAATTGCTTTTTCCACGGGCGATCGGCTGCAATGGAAGCCTGGCCTATCGCCGAGCGACGACTCTTACCAACGCCACGCCCCTGATGGGGGGGGGGGGGGGTCTGTGGGGCTCGCCGCCTCCCTTCGCGCCGTTCACACTCACAGAGCGGCGGCCGCAAGCCTGGTGACTCCACCCCAGCACCAGACCACGGACGCCGGCGCGACCCCGGGTCACCGTCCGGCGGCGAGAGCTGAGCCGCCGACCCCGCACCGGTCAGCGGCCGAGCGCGCGCGCGCGCCGGCGGCCAGTCCCTCCGGAGCCGTCGTCAGGAGGGGCGGCGCTCGGTCACGCCTGTCAATAGCAGCGCCCGGCACCGGTCCCCCGGCAGCGCGGCGCGGCCGCCGCCGGCCGCAGCGGTCGGCAGGCCTGCCGATACTGCTGGACAGCCGGCGCGCGGCCGCCCGTCCAGAACCCGCCGACACGCGACGGCGCGGACAGTCCGGCCGCCGGGCGGTGTCCGGCCGCGCCGCTGTCCGCCCTGTCCGCCCCCGACGGCCGACGGAGCTACTGCCAGCCGGCACATCGATGTCAGAAAGAGCAGACTATCGCGGCCGGCCAAGGGCACGCGTCACGACGGACCGGCCGCCCGAGAAGTGCGGCGGGTAAATACCGGGCGCTGGCCCAGACGGGGCGGCACAACGTTGCAGCGTCGCTCCGGCGCGCGGCTGGCGCCGCGCCGCGGCGCGCCCACCTGTGTCAAGCGGCGCCTGGCGCAGACGAATCGACCCGCCCGGGGACCCGCCACAGCACAGGCGCACGGGCGTCGGGCATCCGGGCGAACGCACCGAGAGGTCGGCAGCTCTGGCGGCGGAAGACATAAGGCCGGCGCCGCGTGGCAGTTATGGCGGCACGGCGCGAGGCGAGGCAGCGGCGACTAGTCCTATCACGGAGCCCGCGCAGGCGGGGGCGGGAGGGGCGCTTCGCAGAGCGGCACCTACAGACCGCCAGGGTCGCACAGAGCTGGGCGGGAGACACAACCACCTAACGGGGCAGCGACAACCGCCACCGACATCTGACGGCCAGGAGCTGAACTAAGAAAAACAGTTCGTTGACAGAACAGCTTTCCACCCATACATCACACCAAGGTTCATAGACGGCATACCCAGAAGCGTTACAAAAGCCAGCGATGTCTAAAAAAGATGCAGAAAAAAGAACACAACCCGCCCAGATTGTCCACACTGCTGTCTGCTGGAGATTCCCGCACGTAAACATTGCACAGTACTCAAGCGTTAAGTACGTAATATCACATTGTGTTAGAGAGAGAGAGACCTGGGTGGCTCTAAGGGATACAGGGGGCGCTAGCGCACAAGGCGGAGCAGGGCACGACCAACCGCGTCCGCCAGCGCCCGGCGGCCTCCAGAGGGCCTCCCTCGCGTGCCACGAGATTCAGCACTAGCACGCGCTTTGGTTACATCGGCGGACAACAAAGGCACACACTGAAGAGGCCAAAACAACAGATCGAGAAGACAGGGCGACTTGCTGCGCCCGCGACTGCACCATAACCTGTGTGTTGTCAACCTGCAGAATCTCATGATTAAGTTGATATACGCACTGCAACCTTCGCAGCACTCAGAAAAAGTGACGGCCTACGACAGTACACATATAATAGTCGCAAAACACAAGCGTAGCAAAACAAACGTGCCCTGTGGTCCTGCGTTCTCAGCAAGCCACTAATAGGCAGGCGCCATCTGTCGGAACGCGCCAAGGTTGAAGTTCCCGAGTCCCACGCTTTGTGGCGCTAGTCGAAACCCTTTACCGGGTCATATTTCGCTGTCGTTTGTCATCCAACGTCTGCAGGTATTCCCTGTAACACGAAAATGCGGCATTACAGACCCACGCAACCAACGCGGCCGGCGTGTCTTTGAAGACGACTTTCCCGTCACCGCTTATATGTGTGCTGCAGCCGGGGCGCACCGACCGGCGGCTGGAGGCTGCAGGAAACATTACGTCACGCCCTCTCTCCCCACCCAACCCCCTTGCCTCCCCTCACTCCTATATAACATGAATGCAGGCAGCGTCATCATGTCAGCGGCCCGTCCCTCCCAATACAGCGGCCGGCCGGCCGGCCGCTCGCTCGCCGCCGGCGTATACTCACAGCTTCCATGGTGTGTACCGTGCTGCCCGGACAAGACCGTCTCCACGCGCACGTGGCCACTGCTTGTGCACCTTGACCTGGCAGCCGCGGCACTCGTACGCCTGCTTCCCCAGCCAGCGTGGTAGCGACTTCTCGCAGACCGAACAGAGGGCGCTGCGGCGAGGCAGCGGAGGGGGAGGTCAACGCCTTGGTCGCCGGGCACCATCAGCGGGCCGCGGCAGGCGACGGTCACCGACTCAGAGCCACACGTGGGACACGGGGACACACGAGCGGCAGGCGACGGTCACCGACTCAGAGTCACACGAGGGGCACAGGGGCGCACGAGCGGCAGGCGACGGTCGCCGGCTCAGAGGCACACGCGGAACACGAGGGCACACGAGCGGCAGGCGACGGTCGCCGGCTCAGAGGCGCACGCGGAGCACGGCGGCACACGAGCGGCAGGCGACAGTCGCCGGCTCAGAGGCACACGAGCGGCAGGTGACGGTCGCCGACTCAGAGGCAAACGCGGGACACGGCGGCACACGAGCGGCAGGTGACGGTCGCCGGCTCAGAGGCACACGAGCGGCAGGTGACGGTCGCCGACTCAGAGGCACACGCGGGACACGGCGGCACACGAGCGGCAGGTGACGGTCGCCGGCTCAGAGGCCACGAGCGGCAGGTGACGGTCGCCGACTCAGAGGCACACGCGGGACACGGCGGCACACGAGCGGTAGACGACGGTCACTGGCTCAGAGGCACACGAGCGGCAGGCGACGGTCACCGGCTCAGAGGCACACGAGCGGCAGGTGACGGTCGCCGACTCAGAGGCACACGCGGGACACGGCGGCACACGAGCGGCAGGTGACGGTCGCCGATTCAGAGGCACACGCGGGACACGGCGGCACACGAGCGGCAGGCGACGGTCATCTGCTCAGAGGCACACGTGGGACACGGGGACACACGAGCGGCAGGCGACGGTCACCGGCTCAGAGACACACGCGGGACGCGGGGGCACACGAGCGGCAGGCGACGGTCGCCGGCTCAGAGGCACACGCGGAGCACGGAGGCCAAGCGACAGGCGACGGTCACCGGCTCAGAGACAAACGCGGAACACGGGGGCACACGAGCGGCAGGCGACAGTCACCGGCTCAGAGACACATGCGGAGCACAGGGGCGCACGAGCGGCAGGCGATGGTCACCGGCTCAGAGACACATGCGGAGCACAGGGGCGCACGAGCGGCAGGCGACGGTCACCGGCTCAGAGACACATGCGGAGCACGGGGCACACGAGCGGCAGGCGACGGTCGCCGGCTCAGAGGCACACGAGAGGCAGGCGACGGTCACCGGCTCAGAGACACATGCGGAGCACGGGGGCACACGAGCGGCACGGCCGCAGGCGGATAACGCGCACAACAAGCGTCGCTCAGGCCAACACCCCAGCGGGAGCGTCATCGGAGCAGAGCACAGCAGGGAGACCCTCACCTGGGCAGATGCTTCGCCACGAACGTGCTCGTTGTAAATGTGCAGCTTGGAGCCCTTCTTCCTCCACTTGGACCTCTTGGCCATGTTGTTGGGTACTAAGTAGTGTCTACGGAGAGAGCGGAAGACGACGACTTAACGGCTGTTTGAACGGCAGTGCGCCAACAG
>NW_023596420.1:35729101-35759269 GCF_011947565.3 Pollicipes pollicipes | reverse complement strand
GTGCCCGCAGTGCCCGACGGTGGGCGGCGGCGCCCCGCGCGGCGTGCCGGCCGCCCGGCGCCGTCGCCCTCCAGCCCGCGCTGCGCCGGCACCGGCCGCCGGCGAGCCGTGCGCCGCAGCGGGAGGCCCTGCCTCGGCAGCCGCCGCCGCCGCCGGCCGCTGCCAGCGCTGCCCGTCTGGCTGTGCGCCAGATGAAGCAACGCATGAGGTCGCTCGGCATGTGGGACGACGGCGATGGCCGTGAGTGGCGGTTGCGGGGGTTCCCGGTGGTGCGGGGCCTGACTAGCGCAGTCAGTGGCGGTTGCGGGGGTTCCCGGGGTGGTGCGGGGCTCGACTAGCGCAGTCAGTGGCGGTTGCGGGGGTTCCCGGGGTGGTGCGGGGTCGACTAGCGCAGTCAGTGGCGGTTGCGGGGGTTCCCGGGTGGTGCGGGGCCCGACTAGCGCAGTCAGTGGCGGTTGCGGGGTTCCCGGGGTGGTGCGGGGCCCGACTAGCGCAGTCAGTGGCGGTTGCGGGGTTCCCGGGGTGGTGCGGGGCCCGACTAGCGCAGTCAGTGGCGGTTGCGGGGGTTCCCGGGGTGGTGCGGGGCCCGACTAGCGCAGTCAGTGGCGGTTGCGGGGTTCCCGGGGTGGTGCGGGGCCCGACTAGCGCAGTCAGTGGCGGTTGCGGGTTCCCGGGGTGGTGCGGGGCCCGACTAGCGCAGTCAGTGGCGGTTGCGGGGTTCCCGGGGTGGTGCGGGGCCCGACTAGCGCAGTCAGTGGCGGTTGCGGGGTTCCCGGGGTGGTGCGGGGCTCGACTAGCGCCGCCGGTATCGGTTGCTCACACGGGAAGCATGTGCTCAATGAGGGAGACCGTCCAACTTTGCGAGAATTGAAATGCATGGCAAGAACTAGTTGTTTCTGGGCGATATTTCAGCTTCGTATGCAAAACCAACCATTCTTCTGGTGCCGCGCTGGGGATTACGTCAGAGCGTGTTGGAGCATGACGTCAAACGTGTGGAATTAATCCCTGTTGTTCGACTTGTCCGTAACGAGGCTATTTTTAACTACATGTTTGTCGTGGCAACGGACGGTATGTCGGGGCATCGAAGCAAGGTTCATTCTGCGTAGATTACTCTGGGGTAGTCATTACTATGCAGGCTGAGCATGCAACAGCCAGTGAGTTCTGCTGTCGCTACCAGCGGGCCGTCGCACCACCTTTGATAACGAGTATCCTCAGTATCACCGTACGTCTGGCCTTAACTGCTGTACCGTCCACTCTCGCTACCACTGCACCACCGCCGCACCTCCGTGTCCCGTCCACCCAGCGGCGGTGTGACGTCAGTGCCGGTGTGACGTCAGCGACGGTGAGACGTCAGCGCCGGTGTGGCTGTTTCAGCGGCGACCGACTCGGACGGCAGCGGCACGGACGTGCGCGGGGTGCTGGACAGGGCGCGCCACTTCCTGCACCGGCAGGCGGCGGGCGCCGGCCGGCGACACCCGGCCACGGTGGGTACCGGGCTGCTGCACGACGGAGGGGCGCCGCCCGGCCGGCCGCTGCTGCCGCGGCATGGCCGACCCGGTCCCGGCCGCAGGTGTGGCCGCAGTCAGCGCTCACGTGGCTCTCCCAGTTCTGGTGCCGGCGACAGTTGGGTGAGCCGTCCCCGTGTCGGCTCTGACCCCGTACTATCCCCGGTGCGGCAGTTCGTGGGATTTCAGCCGTAGTCGCAGCTCACTCGAAGCCTGTGAATCGAGGAATGAAGAAAATGAGCATAGTCTTTGTCCGACATTCCTTCGTGCGGGCGACGCAGTGGTGTTTCGAGCCCACCGGACCGGCTTGTCAATCGCATGCATATATTGAAACGTCGTTAAGACGGAGGGGATATGTTTTGAGCGTCGTCTTCGAAGGAATATCCGCGACGTCCATCGGAGGCGTTTGGCGCCGTTTTAGAGATAGTAAGCCCGAATGGAACGGGATGAAAAGCCCGAAACCGCGCCCTGCTAGGACGGCTGATCAAGGCAAAGTGTATGCCCTATTTCGTGTAGCTCTCCACTTAGGTAGCTTCCGCTTACACCGCGCACGGCGTGCTAACCGCAGGTTTACATACACCGTCGCAGGTGCATGCATCTCGGCCACCTGTACTGGGTCAGCGGGCTATGGGCCCGATCTCATCTTGCGTGACCACGTTAATTGGGTTACTGATGACGGCATTATTACCTTACGTGACGTCCCGAATGTTGATGAGGGGCCCAAAACAACCACGGTGCATGGCGCTAATATCACGTCACGTGATCGTGGTGCGTACATTGTTCTGGGAGGGGAGTTTTGGGGCAGCGTGCCCTCAATACGTCCCGCTGCATATTGTATGCTCTGGAGGAGCTGCGTTTTGAACACCGACGCAATAATCGACTCAGAAATCATGGCGCTGACCCTGTCCTGGGGAAGGGGGGGGGGGCTGGGCACGACACCTAGCGCGCTGCTGGTGTGTGCGCATGGTCCGCGGCTGGACCAGCCCGTATCTGCGTGCCGTGATGGTCTGGACCTGCTCCGTTCGTCTGACTTCTGGGGGTCGTCCGGCCGGCGCCTCGGCATCCATAGGGACGACGTGACACCGGCCTGCCCGTAGCCTGGCCGCGGCTCAGCCTCGTCCGGGCCGAACGGCAACAGGACACTCGGTGGACGCTGGTGCATCGGAGGACGACGCGAAGCAGCGTTGGAGATGGGCTCTACAATGCCGGTTCGAACGTCGTGTAGAGTTCACAGAGCCAGTCGGAGTGGCTGCAAATCCAGCGGGGCTGCCAGATCACACGCATCGCGCGTTTCACGACAGGCGCCCGAAAAGCAAGGCTGAGCAGGGGAGCTCGTGAGGGGGTTGGTTGTGGTACTGAGCGGACAGTGAAGCGAGCGGGGATCACTGGGATACACCTCGGCCCATCAGGACGCGATGACATACTGTTGGCCGCTCACCAGCAGCACGATTTGGCCAGTGGTAGCGAGTTTGCTACTGGGAGCTCCATTACTTGCTGTAGTGTCCCAGCTTCAGTAAAGTGTCCCTGCTTCAGTATAGTGTCCCGCTCCAGTCGGATCCGACGATGCCTGTGCTTCCTGACGCAATAAGGTTCCGGAACTGAATAAGTGGGCAAAGGTACGGACAGCAGATGTTCGTAACGGATGATGTCTGTACCGCATTTGGTTGCATCACAACTGGCATAGCTGCGAAATGCAAGCCCTCGCATCGCCGCATTCTGGGTAGGCAATGCTGTAACGTCATCACGGGACTAAATCATATGGCACCAATATGACGGCGGCGTTAAAACGCTGTTTTTGCGGGTTGGTTCAATATAAATATCCTCATAATCCGGATTTTTTGCCAAGTCCATTCAACAAGCATTTTCAACTGGGATTTGGTATTAGCTACAAAACTGGCAGAGCTACAAAACTATCGCTGAAATGAGCTTCCAGCCTGCTCCCAACGGTGAGATGGGGTTACCCATTCATCTGTGATTTATTCTGAAGAGCTCTGCCGGAAGTGCTTAGAAAAGTGTGTGAAAGAGTACAACATACATTAACAACATAGGGCGGAGATGAGAAACGGCGGCCCAGACGGGCGCGCAGCGCCCTGGGACGCGCATTGGAAAGTGGAAATACACATCCTGGACCCTTAGGAGGGGCGTTGTCGGGGTGGATGCAGGGCTGGCCTGCCCTAATGGGGGTAGTGAGTGGTGAACCCGGAGGTGTAAATGTGGCGCGCGCCCATTCCAGTTCAAGAGGGCAGATTTCCTGTGAAATGGAACTGTTCCGGCAAGTTTTGCGATTTTCTGCCAGTCAAAGTGCCATAGCCAATATCTCAGCTCGGAAATAGTCTTGGGGATATATTGGGGCAGTCGGGGCATTCTTCCCTACGCACCATTTTCCCCCGAACCTATTCGACATGGTGGATGTGCAAGTTAACCACCGCTTTGGGAGGATCATGACACAGTAGCAGTGAAATTATTGGCACCTGCCCCCATCACATCAACGTATTCGTACATTTCACTCAATATAGGTTACTACAGCACGAAGAAAGATGGCAGTCATTGCCCATGAATAAGTTTGATGTAAAGATTACATGCGATTTTTTACTAACAAATCTTCAGTTGACGAAAAGGCGTTACACATCGATATTCAGGCGCATTGGACATGACAAACACTGGTGCAGGTGCCGGAGCTGGAAAACGGAGTTTAGTAGGACATATTTTAGAAGCAGATTCTGGTACTGATTTGTCTTAGAGGGGTTTGAAATGCAAAATGTGTGATCTGTTAAAAAAAACGTTGCAATAAAGATGCGAAAAAGGATGGCAACCCAGTTTATTGGCGAAATCTCCGTTTTTTTTTAACCATATTGCTGGTGTCGACCAACCTTTTCATAGTACCAGCCAAGTGTCATACGACGAGCTACCAAACTTTAGTTCCATGGTGACGTCATGTTTGCGCGGCCTTTTACTCTAGAAGCCTTAGGGTTATGTACGTACCGCAATAATCGTATCGTAGTGATTTGTATGCGCAAATGTTCGCACCGTTACTGTCCGTACCGTTACTGCTCGTAACGTTACTGTTCGTGCCGTTACGGTTCGTTCCGTTACTGTTCGCACCGTTACTTTTCATACCGTTGCTTTTCGTGCCGCTACTGTTCGTAACGTTGCTGTTCGTACCGTTACGGTTCGTACCGGTACTGTTCGTACCGTTACTACACGTAACGTTACTGTTCGTAACGTTACTATTCATACCGCGGCTGTTGTGTCGTTACTGTTCGCACCGTTGAACGGCTTATGTTTGCAAACGCTTACGTTCGTATGGGGGATGTTTGTGAACGCAAATGTGATGCACGTACACGGACGGACCGGCAAACATAGGCCCCTTAATTTAATTATCTACATTTTCGCCGTGCCAAAGACTTGCCATGCCGGGCCAACTTGTATGGATCCGCAAGACGCATGACCCTGCGTAGCTCTGTGCATAGCCAATAACCGTTATGTCGCCGTGTATGCAGTGTGTCGCGCTTATTGTATCAAGTAGCTGCATGGCCTAAGGTGAACCGACAATTGCATTAATTTGATCCACTAAACTTATTGCTTTTGCTTGCATCGTCAGCATATACGGCATGCATGTTTCCTTCTACAAACATTGGCGATGCGAACATCACATGCTTTGCGAACATTCACAATCCGAACTTTTCGGTGTACGAAAAGGTGAGGCACGAACATTTGCACTTGCGAGCACCTGCGACGACGAATACCTGCGGGTTCAAGCATCTGTGTTATGGATAGTTGAAAGAGCGAGCATTGATGCGCACACGACAATTAGGTTCACGAGCGTCTACATTACGGATACCTGCGATAAGGAACATATGCCTACGCACATTTGCGCGTGAACCTATGCACATCTATATGTACGTTTGTCTTTCCTACATTTGACAAGAAATCTGGAAAGTGAGATAGGAGAAATCTTTTGCAATATTAACGCACTTACGACGTGCTGGCCCACCGGCCGGTGCCATATTTCGTCGCTGCTCTGTCGGCATCAAGGCTGCGCCGCCTGTGAGCCAGATATGACTGTCATGGTCGCGACCCAGGAGCGCCAGCCAATTAAACATGAGCGGTGCCGTCTGAAGGCTGGGTTTCCCCTGCGGCCGGGCGGATCGGCTCGGCGTAATGCCGAAGATGAGGCGGCAGTCGCGTCGAGCTCCATTATTGTCATGGGTCGGCCGGTCGGGACTCACCTGTTGTCCATCGGACCGGGCGATTGCCGAGTCCCGCCTGTCGGCTGCCTCTGACGCTATCACTGCCTCTGACGCTGTCGCTGCCTCTGACGCTGACACTGCCTCTGACGCTGGCACTGTGCTGCTGTCACTGCACTTGACGCTATCACCGCGCAGCTGCCACTGCCTCTGACGCTGTCACTGCAGCTGACTCTGTTGCTGTTCGTCTGCCACTGCGTCTGACGCCGTCACTGCATGTGACGCCTTCCTGCCAGTACCCTGCCGGGCGCGGTGCGAGGGCCGCGGCCAGCTTGTTCGTGCTGGCGGTGGCGGCGGCGGTCAGACTGGCCGTCCTGCTGACTCTGAGCGGGCCGCGGCCTGCCTGTGACCTTGGGCAGCGTTGGCACTGTGGGAGCCAGGACGGGTGCAGACTGCAATCGGCCGTTGCGTCGCCGCTCATTGTCCGCAACCCTCTCCGTCCCGTCTTTCCCTATCACTTCCTTGCTCTGTCCTGTTCCCTTCCACTGTCTTGTTCTCGTATCGCTTCCAGCATTCCTTCGTTTCGCGTTGCATATGTGTGCATGTCCGCATTTATCTGTGGTTTCCGTTTGGTTCCCGTGTTGCATTACGCTCTGTTGTGCACGACCCACCTGTCTCCAGGCACTTGTCTGCCACCTGTTGTTCAACGCGTTGGTGGACTGCCTGTAAGGCTCACTGTGCGTGCGACCTATCAGCTAATGGCCTGTGTGGCCCACTGTGCGTGCGACCTATCAGCCAGTGGCCTGTGTGGCTCACTGTGCGTCCGAGCTGGCAGTCAATGATCTGTGTGTCTCACTGTGCGGCCGAGCTGTCGGGCAATGGCCTGTGTGGCTCACTGTGCGTCCGAGCTGTCAGTCAATGGTCTGTGTGGCTCTCTGTGCGTCCGAGCCGTCAGTCAATGGTCTGTGTGACTTACTGTGTGTCCGAGCCGTCAGTCAATGGTCTGTGTGGTTCACTGTGCGTCCGAGTTGTCAGTCAATGGTCTGTGTGGCTCACTGTGCGTCCGAGCTGTCAGTCAGTGGTCTGTATGGCTCACTGTGTGTCCGAGCTGCCGACAGGCACAGCATGGTCAGCCGTACCGGTCTGGTCGGCTGACGGTTTGTGTGGCCCGCCGCTTCAGGAGCCGTCGGACTCGGAGGACATCTCGACGGATGACGAGGAGCGCTCGGCCACGGAGCGGGACATACAGCTGCGCGCCGTCACCCGACACTATCACCAGCTCAGACAGGGTGCGTACCTCACCCCACAGTGCCACCAGCTCAGACAGGGCGCGTCCTTCACCCGACACTACCACCAGTTCAGACAGGGTGCGTACCTCACCCGACACTATCACCAGCTCAGACAGGGTGCGTACCTCACCCGACACTATCACCAGCTCAGACAGGGTGCGTCCTTCACCCGACACTATCACCAGTTCAGACAGGGTGCGTACCTCACCCGACACTATCACCAGCTCAGACAGGGTGCGTCCTTCACCCGACACTATCACCAGTTCAGACAGGGTGCGTACCTCACCCGACACTATCGCCAGCTCAGACAGGGTGCGTACCTCACCCTACAGTGCCACCAGCTCAGATAGGGTGCGTCCTTCACCCGACACTATCACCAGCTCAGGCAGGGTGCGCACCTCACCCGACACTATCACCAGCTCAGACAGGGTGCGTACCTCACCCTACAGTGCCACCAGCTCAGACAGGGTGCGTCCTTCACCCGACACTATCACCAGCTCAGACAGGGTGCGTCCTTCACTCGACACTACCACCAGCTCAGACAGGGTGCGCACCTCACCCGACACCTTCCAGTCAACCCCCCGCCCCCCCCCCCCCCGAACCATCAGCGTCATCCTGGACAACATCCCGACTGCAGTCATAGCGCTTTTATGCCGGCGTGCTTGTGATTCCCGTATCCGTCCGTCTGCTGGTGCCCAGCGCCCTTGCCTGTCGCTCTCGCCTAATCACGTGCGTCCCTCTATGTGTCCGTTCGCCGGCTCCCGTGTCCTCGCACCGCCTGACGCCGCCGCCCTCCCGCAGAGCGGACACACGCCTCCGACCCGCAGCTGAGTGTGCGGCGCGCCGCCGGCTACCGGCCGAGCCGCAGCGAGCAGCTGCACGCCTCGCTGGCCGCCATCCACACCCATCCGGCGCCGGTGGCCGGCCGGGCCGCGCGGCGCCGGCTGCCGCCGCCGTCTCTCCAGCCGCCGCCGTCGCCTGCGCAGCCGCCGCCGCCGCCGTCGCCGCTCCGGCCGCCGCCGCCGCGGCGCCGGCCGGAGCGCTCAGTGCTGGAGCGCACCCAAGAGCTGAAGGAGTGGCTGAAAAAGGCCACCGTCGCCTGGAAGCTGGGCTCGCTGGACGTGTGAGACGGCGGTGCCGTCTGCGGAGGCGGCGCCCGGACGGTCCGCTCTCCAGACGGCCGTGGCGGCGGCGCCGTCTGCCGAGGCGGCGCCCGGGCGGTCCGCTCTCCAGACGGCCGTGGCGGCGGGCGGCGCTCACCGCCTGGGCTTCCGCCGCCGGGCGCGAGCAGCGCGGCAGCTCAGAGGTTCGCTGGGCGGCGGCCGGGGCTCCGCCGACAGCGACTCGTTCTGCTGCGGGAAGGGCGAAGCGTGCTGGACAGGACGCGGTGGGGGGTGGCGGGCACGGCGCGTTCCGGCATCGAAGGTCTCTCTGCGGCTGCGTGGCAGGGAAGCCGTGGATCATCCCCGGGGCGCCGTCGGTGTTGTTGTCGCCCCAGGGCTTGTGATCGTACTCGCTGTTGTGATCGGGCCGGTTGAGGGCGTGAGGTTTGTACGACGCGTGGCGTTTTCAGCTCAATGGTTCGTGGCACCCCTTGCTGCCGTCCAGCGTTGTTGGGGGTGGCTCCGCAAATGGCCAGCAGGTAACAGCATGCCAAATTCGCCGTCCTTACAGTGAACGACGTTAGACGGGCTGCAGGGGGCGTGGTGTAAGCGGTAGTTCAATGAACATATCAGTATTTAGACGGCGGGCGCCCATCCCATTGCGTTGGCGATGATCGTCACCACCCGGCTGTCAGGCGACAAAGCATATATTTATATTCGCCGTGCCCTTCACCCGGCGTGGCTGGTCCATCATGAAGCGAGTGCTGAATGATTATGGGACGGTGCCGCTCTGCCGCGAGGCGGGTACAGTTTTCAGTCATATCGTGTCCTTCCGGGCTGCAGCCTCATGCCACTGCGAAGCTTTAACTCCCATACGTGTCGGCCTGCGTGTGCTCAGTGACAAATCGCGTCAGAATGTGTGCTAAGGCCATATGAAAAGCATGGCGTCCTTTGTGATGTGCAACCTTGCATTGATTCCCGCTTGGACGTCCGGGTGCGATCGTGTGTGATCCTGTATGTTGGTGCATATTGTGCATCGGCGTTTATCTCACTGTTGCTCTTGATGCCGTGGCGGTACCGTGCCGTGTTGACGTGTTAACGGTTTCATCTGACCGCATCGCTGTTTGGCGTCATTTCTGTCGTGAAATCGTACGTCTGCTCTCGAGAACCGTGGGCAGCGCCAGCTTACTAGTCACTAGCCAATGTCCTGCATGGTGACAGCCACTTAGATCTCATTTCTAGTCGACCCGGCTCAGGCAACCCGATCTGTACGAGATATGCTTTGAATCATCGGCAGCTGTTCGCGGCGCCGAGCGGCGTCGTGGCGCCTACGGGCGCGCGGTCCGGATCCCAATTGTTCTAGCACGTCACCGCCGCGCGCCCCGCCGCGCCACGTGCGGGTCTCCAACGGCGCTGGCGCGTCCTCCAGCCGGCGACACGCGAGCTGGGCGGCCATGGTCGTGGGCGCCGCCGCTGCCGCCGCCGCCGGCGTGGCCGCGGCTCCCCCGTGATGACGCGGGCGCTGTTCTGGTGCCGGGCGCCGGCTCCCGTCGGCTGCCGGTGCGGGGCTGGACCCGGCGGCCGTAGGCCGCGCCTGCTCCGAGCGACCCCGACCGCCGCCGCCGCCGTCGGTGCGCGGCGAGCGTGTGCGTGTGTACGCGCGTGCGTGTGTGCGTGTGCGGCGCGGCTGTGGTTGGCTGTGTGTGGCGGCTCGCCCTCGCCTGGTGCCTTGTGTGGTGTGATGGCACCCCCGGTGGCCGGACGGCTGCCTCGCCTGACCCACCTGCTGCTCTAGTCTGGCGCTCAATAAAGCCTGGGTGACCAGCCGTGCGGCGGCGCGTGGACCGCGGACGACACCGGGGAGGGACGCCGCCGGACTGGGGCGGGCCTCTGCGGTCGGGCGTCCGTCCGTCAGCAGCCGCCAGACCCCGTGCCACACATCACTCGCCGACGCAGATGGAGAACGACATATGCTGGCACCGAGTCATTGCAGCAAACAGTGCCGGAGATGGAGTATGGGCGAAAGATTTTGACGAAATCGGTCCATCTAATTGATTAGGGTGCGAGCTGTTTATTGGTGACAATTTTTATCACATGTCGAGCGCTGGACCTACAGCAAACCATGTTAGCCGTTAACCGGAAACGCTAAGCGGTTATCCCGTCCAAGAATGCATGCAGGCATCCACCTTTTCAACCAAATGGTATACGAAATGTCACCTGGTCATTACTGCGCTCCCGTACGACCTGTGCGGTTCTGGAGTACGTATGAATATGAAGCCCGTTTCCGTTACAATGAGCGTGACTTAACCCGGCCTTTTGCCTCTGGATGACTGGATGGCAAATGCAGGTTACATTCACTTCAACGAACGATAATCTGGACGTTAGACATTTGACGGATTACAATTACATAACCTCATAATCGCATCGCTGGCAGCTGCCGTCTTGACGCATGCCAGCACACATCACTGAAAATCGACGCGATGACCTATGACCTTTCAATACCAGGTAGCCTCCGATTGAAGCATCCGGGGATGGGGAAATGCGCTCCAATAGGACAGTGAATGGCACCGCCGTCCGGCATCAGAGGCCGTATATCAGCGCTTCTAGCTAGGCCGGATACGGAAGGTTCCGAAATGAACAAGCTCGTTCAGGTTGGACATCTGCTTCGCAGAACCTGAGAGTCAAGTATGCGTGTGCGAACCCCGGGGCATGCAATGGTCTCTTTCAGTCCCGGTTTCGCCATGGCCCCTGCACGCTACTATGGCATCTGCGGTCGCCAGCGCTCACCCAGAGGGTACGCCGCAACGTGCGTCGCATTTCCTTCAAAAAGATGTAGTGCGTGAAGGAGCGATTCGAAATGCTCAGGGGCCATTTGAAGGGCTCAGGAGCCATCCGAAGGGCTCAGGAGCCATCCGAAGGGCTCAGGAGCCATCCGAAGGGCTCAGGAGCCATCCGAAGGGCTCAGGAGTCATTCGAAAGGCTCAGAAGCCTTTCGAAGGGCTTAAGAGCGTTTCGAAAGGTTAAGGAGCCATTCGAAGAGCTCAGGAGCGATTCAAAGGACCCAGGAACGATCTGGAGGGCCCAGAAGCCATTCGAAGGGCTCAGGACCGATCTTGAGGGTTCAGAAGCAACTCGAAGGGCTCAGAACCCATTCGAAGGGCTCAGAAGCAATTCGAAGGGCCCAGGAGCGATTCAAAGAACAACTTGGGCACAGAGTTGACTGGCACGGAGAGGCCTGAGGGATGAGTATGGGCTAGGGTGTCATCAGGCAAGTGCCTTCACGGAGTAATGACTCCTTCGTACCTTGCAGTGTTCGATGGCGCAGGCTGGATCAGGTCTGATATGTTGTGTAGGCGGCCGGACACCGTGAATACGGACCACACATAATGTGCTAGGTCGCTGCAGGTAGTCCGGGACCGTTTTAGAACCGAACGGTTCTAGTTTCGGGGTACGGTTGACCCGAATGTTGTCATTCCCCCCGGCCGTCAACACAAATAACCTGAAATGTTTGAATGCCCTGATTGGTTTATTCTCTTCAGTTTCCGTACCGCAATAGAGAAAACACCACATGCAACTTGACAAACACGACATGCCTTTCATTGAAGTGAGTGATGCTGTTGCGTTCGTGAAGTAAGAGCCGTATTCGGCTTTTCGTTCAAATTTAAATCAAGGTTCGTCCATAGGCCAGTTTAAAAGCTACTTTATTGAAATAAATCTGCTGTTTTCAATGCCAAAGTTATGGCCAGATGACAAACTCCACATCCTTCGAAAATGGAGCCCTACCGGGTGTTTTGAGCCTTACGATGGGGTTAGCCATCAGAAAAAGCACCGACCACGGGTTGTCGCGCCAGTCATTATTGCTACCATATGCAAACTTTTGCCGACAACACCACTGTGGCGGGACCAGGGACGTCACTTTCTATGCTTGTGGAGGCTTGAGGCCCACAGTGCTGACCTGACCCACCCCCATGCTTCTCTGAGCCCCGCCGATGCATATGGGTAAATAGTGAATAATGGGCCAAATAAATGCAAAAAACCTATTGTTACACTAATAACCTGAAATATTTGAGTGCCCTGATTGGTTTATTCTCTTCAGTTTTCGTACCGCAATAGGGAAGACACCGCATGCGACTTGACAGACACAACATGCCTTTCATTGAAGTGAGTGATGTTGCGTTCGTGAAGTAAGAGCCGTATTCGGCATTTCGGTACATTTTCGGGTACAAACACATCGCTTTTAGTACCACGTTCATGCTATACCATATGATATCCTGAGGCATGTACCTAATTTCTTTGTTTCACCAATTCTTTCGCATGTTGGGCCAGTCTGCAAATTTTGGAAAGTTTTCACATGGTAACACCTGCATTGAAATAGGAAATGCTCGACTGCAATATGTGGCAGCTTTGAAAAATGCAGGAGGGCCTATTACAAGTTGACCCATGCCTCCTTCAACGGAGGCCAGCGCATTTGTCGCACAACCGTGGCTGTGGTGGAAATCGCCTGCCAAATGAATGACAGAACACGATCGGCCACAGCAATGGCCATCAATGACCACAACACAGCCGTCAATTGTGACGACAAAAGGTGCTCCACGTGGTCTCCCTGACAGTCCAGGATGCGCAATAGCTGACCCGCTGCAAGAAGTCGGTTCCAGTCGATTGTCCACGGTGATGCACCTGTCTTGATCTGGAGGTGGTTTGCGCAACAGCTGACCCGCTGCAAGAAGTCGGTTCCAGTCGATTGTCCACGGTGATGCAAGTGTCCTGATCTGGAGGTGGTCTTAAGCTTTTGAAGGCATGCTGACTCGTCCGCGTGGATGTTCTCAAGGTTATCACATAGTATGAAGTCCACGGGGAACGGGTCGGGTGACAGAGAAACCACATGACGGTGACAGCACGGCAGGTCAAGTAAGGCTGATGTGCATTCCAGAGAAATAGTGATCGAGCTAATTCTGCAAACCCTTGCCGTTGCGGCGTCACCTCGCCCTGCTGGAGCTACTGATCGTGCCGATTCATCTCGTGAAGTCGCCCCAGGGCCCCCAGGAGGATACCGAAGCGGTTGCGATGTGGCGTTCTAAGGCGATGTCGACAAGATACTCATTCTCGTCCTCAACGAAGCATTTCTGTCGAGTCATGCTTTGACAAATGTTAGATCACTGATGAATGCTATTGCTTTTTCACAATTTAAATTGAATGGATATTTCAATGACACCAAATCCTTGCTTGTGCGAAAATATGCTTGTCACTGTTCAATAGAACATTACGTAACTTCTTAATTTTTATCTGGATCATCTTGCATAAAAGGCAGGTAGTTTCTTCGAAGCAGTCAGTTTATTCCACATTTCTACGACTTGTTTACCAATCTGATGCACTGCTGAGCCGATAACTTGCGCACAATCGGGAGATCTCATCCAGTTTTGCATGCGTGCTCCCAGTGAACATGGGCTATGGGTAGCGTGGAATTGTTATGCAATGCAGTATGGTTGAGGCGGGAATTAGTTTTTTTTAACGATTTAGTCCGAACCTTCTGATTGGATGCATTTCCAGAATCGGTAGTCGCGCTAAGCAGTGACTGGCTGGTGAGCCCTGAGCCGATCTAAAAATTACGGGCCAACGGCAGAGCTTCGCGGAGGAAGCTTAACACGCGCTCGGGTGGGGGTCAACTTGACCCCCGGAAGGTCTTTCCAGAATGGCCTCCGAACGACGCGGCGTAGCCGCGCCAAATTTTGCATGGCTATACACAATTGAATAGCAGATCGCTTGGTACCAAAAAATCAGATGTACCTTGTAAGGTCGTTGACCTCCAGCAGGTCGAATTCAGGTACTAGATTCAACGCAGTCAATTTCTAGGGAATAGTTTGATATGATGCAACAACGGAGTGTTATACGAAACCATGTATTTCTGAGATACTTTCTCAGGCAACACAACAATTGAAGGAACCAATTTTATTGACCTAGGGTCAGGTATAAAGCTCAGACCAAGGTCAAAACTAACTCGTTTTATTTCTCTAGGGCTTGCCGTATGGAGTGGTTTCTGGTGCCCATTTTGAATTTATTGCTAACAGTAATAGTATTATACGTCTTCCATGGACTTCTTAAAGGTCTGAGTAGGTTACTGGCCCGAATGGCCAAAGTCAACATCTTGTTTGTAGGAACATACTGCCTAACGTAACGTTTGTCACTTATTCAAGTGCAAAACTTGAAGGAGTCTTGTATGATTTTGTTAACCATGACCTTTAAGCGTCAAACAAGGTCACTGACCTTAAACAAACATGTGACCTTCTGCTTAAACAAGTATTTAGGTTCTGGGGAACTTTGGAGACCAAGCTGGAGTTTGACCTTGTTTGATCTCATTTATTATTATTGATCCTTTATATATATATATATATATATATATATATATATATATATATATATATATGATAGTTTTATTATTAGTTATTATATTGACCTAAATTATTATTTCACCCGAAAGTCATGACCCAGAAGCATCAAAATATTTGCCTAAGAGAGTTAATATACAGGCTAACACACCCTGCGAATTTGTGTCTCTAACTCTCTTAGGTCCTGAGATCTTAGGGGGTCAACTTGACCCCCACCCGAGCGCAAGGTATCCAGCGGCCACCCGGCGCGTGTTAACGTACCACAACGCTCGGCAGGGTCGAGCCTGCCCTCTAACGTCACCTATCCGCCAGCGCGGCTGAAGCGTGCACTACCATCTCATTCACCCTCCGCACGTCACCTGTTCACTACTCATACGCACTAGACGGTCACCGCTTGGATAGCTGCCAGCAGATTCGCGATCTTGGCGTTTTGCTGGACACCAAAACCTTTGCTAATCACATAAATTCAGCTGTCTCAAAAGCAAATAGGATGCTGGGCCTTCTCATGCGAAGCATGCAAATACCCTCGTCAAGCGCGGTCCAATCACAAGGCTTTGCTTTGTGCCTTCAACGTTCATGTGAGACCAGTGATAGAGTACGAAAGCGTTGTTTGGAGTGGTGCTGCCGTTTCCTGTCTCGTCCGGTTCGAAAGACTAAAACACCGCTTTCCCATATGGTTGGGTTCGAGTAGCCAGTCTCGGTGTCCTCCACTGGATTATGAGCATCTTCTCGCTTTCTTCAACAGGTCATCTATTGAGGCACGCCTCACTCAGTCTGACATCTTATTTCTCTACAATGCATTTCATCCCGGGTTTGAGTGCGCTCATCTGACATCACTGTTCAGTTTGGCTGCATCCGTCCGGCGTTCTCGGTATATCGGCCGTTTCCACTAGCCATTTGCAAGGGTCAACGCTGTTGAAAAATAGATTCGTCGCACGACTACCCGCTGCCTGCAATTAATTTTTGCAGCATTTTCCTTCAACTGACTTTTTATTCAGCAAAACCACTTCGATCTGATTTTGTGTGTTTGGTTAGGTTTTTTATTTGTGTGTGTACCGTATATTTCTTGTTCTTAAAACTGGACTACTTCCGTAAATGGGCTTTTGCCTGTGGAATGCTTATGTCATAAATAAACAAATAAACAAGTCAACAAGCTACCGACCACAGGCTATCCCAGTCGACAACAAATAGAGAACGCCTAAAGCGTCTCGAACCCACCATGCCGCAGGTCCGTGAATCGAACTGCAGACGCGATAACCAGCTGAGGATTTGAGACAGAATGAAGTACACTGCGGAACATGACGATTTGAAGTATTGTTCGGCGGTGTATGCTTCACATGATAATATCAGAAAAGGGGTGTCGAGAAAAAATTATCACATTTTGCGCGGCTTGCTCCAGAGTAAAAAAAAAAATATATTGGGATGTAGTTGATCGACTTTTGGGAAGAAGTCTGGTTATGTGCACAGCTTGGAAACATCAACCTCCCTCAAAAGACCCGATGATTTTTGGATAACGTCGCTTAAAGACTACCTCTTGGAATACTGAAGGTCGAAATTTTCAACATGGAAACTCCCAACTCATCCCCCGGAACCATTCATGTTCAAGAAATTTCTTGCTTGTATCAACCAGGGGCAGTAAAAGTATATTTTTTGTTGCCGACAGAATTTCTGTTGGAAAAATTGTTGTCAGCAGTGAAAAATGATAATATTTTACAAGAAATGACAATGACCTCCATACCCAGCAACGAAATGAAAATCAGCGGATCACCGAAAGTCTGTTTGATCGCCGCAACTTGCAATAGCATGCACAAAACCGAAACGTTCATTCATACAATATTATTCAACTAATGCCAGGATAGCTGTTGCTGCAAAGAATGCAGGAACACCAGCCCTACGCAATGGCATAGTTTAATCACAAAGGCGGCCTTCTTCCAACCTCGGGACCGGGCGTGGCCTCCCGTTTAAGCTTGATCTACAGCTGGATTTGCCATCGTCGGCCGCGAAACAAAAACGGCGAAGGATCTCGACAGCCAGGGCAGCTGAGCACATGACAAAGCTTCGACCAGTGGCAGGCAGCACTGGGGGATGCCGTCAAAAATGTGGACCCCTCGAGACCATGTCCTTGTATGGAAACATGTGCGCTTCGAGCCCCACCCCAACCATCATTATACTCCTCACCATATCCCAGGCATGCTCCAAGCCTGGCACGATATGTGTTGTCTCGTGGGCACCTTTCGCTGCGCCACAGCAGTGGGTGTTTACAAGTTTAAACTGGGTTTCCACTGGCTGCCTGGAAAGGATGGAGCAATATGTTCAGCTCCGGGTTGGGCTCAGATTGAAGTGGAGGCGACTGCACAAATGCTGGGCAAGAGATAGTGAGGGCGTGCTGGAAGGATACATCGGGACACGGAAAGATGAGATCACAAAACTGTTTGAAGAAAATAATTACCGGTCGTTCCATATTCATGTCACGCTGAGGAAAGCCCCCAAAACAAAGGCAAAAATAAAAACAATAATTAACGGCCGCAGCCCAATTTTAGAAGACTGCTGTATGCTTTGGCGAACCGAAGGTACCAGAGATTCCGGGCCTAATGATTTCCCGCCGTTTGAACAATTAAACGGTATATGTTTCTACCACCACGACACACACCAGCTATTGCCGATCCTAGCCGTCTCTATCGCCCCTTCCATACCAAAGGTGGACAGTTCGTTTGCTGATTTGGACGCACCGAAAGCCTTCGAGAGGGAGATAGGCCCTTTGCAGGTAAAAAGGCCACGAGTTTGTGGAGGGTCACGTGGATATAAAGGGCTTCAAGCTCCCAATGAGGCCCTGAACGGACGGTGTGGGCCCTGAGAACTAAGAGACCATCTCAGTAGTCAGAGGGCTTATGAGTGGCCCGAGGGCGAGCCCTCAGTAGCCTGACAAGCCACTGAGCACTGAGTACTATCGCCCCCCCCCCCCTAAATAGGCGCCCAGAAGGGTCCTTTAACTAAACACATGCGATCGGTCGACCAAATGGGTCGCTGGGCGGCCCGTGGGCCATTAGCAACCGAACGGCCCCCTCATTGCTGGCCCCAATGCTTCTAGCTGTGAGACTACATGATATTAGCAGAAAGCTAACTATAAGACAAAGCCTAACTTGTCTGGAATTTATTTTATTGGCCATGACCACAATGCTGCTCAAAAAAGGTTTGTTTAATAAAAGCAAAATACTGAAAAACAAATTACCTGCGATGAAAACAAAGTAGGCTGAATATGTTGACAAACACTTGGAGGGGAGGGAAGATTCTGAGGCCCATAGCCTGTTACCCCCCCCCCCCGCCCCCTCACTTATCATGTATAAACATTGCCACCCCTGACATGTCACAGCCAGACCAACCATATGTACTACCAGTGTGGGCTGTATTTAAGTAAGGCCGTCTTCTCTCACAACTTGCACTTAATGTAGATTGTGGTTATGTCCCGGGTTCCATCAGAAAAATGTTTTACTTCAATGTTAACAAAAACTGCAGCGAAATACATTGCATTTGCATAAACAAATGTGATGCTCGTAGGTGCAAACATGGGCGTAGGAACAGGGGGGGGGGGGGGGGGGGGGCAGGGGGGCCATGGCCCTCACTTTTCAAGGTGGGGGGCCAGCAGTGTTAACTGCCCCCCCCCCCCCCCCCTCCACACACTTCGAGATTAAGGTTGTGTTTAGCTTACTTTTGCACCACATTGAAATATACATTCCGATTTACCTAGTTTATCAGCCATCTTCCCCAAGATGCGTCATCTCTGTCGTTTGCTTATTGGCCATCGATCAGTATCACAACCGCAGGCCGACGCCATGCGGCCTATGGAGACTGCAACGCCGGGTGTTCAGGCTGTCGTTGCTATGGCTTGCGAGCGCGTATGTTTCAAAACCGTATTACACAGTTTTTTTGATCGGTAATGAATTCTGACTGAATGTTGAACATTTTAAGGCGAACATAAATTAGCCATGTTAAACAAGCTTAGGACCCCATTTCATCTACAATCTACGTTCAGGGATTCCTCAATATCTCTGAAGAAAACAGATAAAGACGGAACTAGAGCCTGTGACAATCATTGGACCCGTTTGGCGATAAGGGATGTTGTCGCGTCAATGAGGGTTCCTGTGCTGATCGGGGGCCAACTGCGCGAATCAGAAGGCCTCCCGTGTCAGGGAGCGTAACAATGTGATGTGATGTATCCTTCCAATGGCCTCCGGATCGACCAGGAGATCCCGCCCCGTGTCGCTAAAATGACAGCCAGAAGACGCTTCGCGATGGGACGGAGCGGCTCTTCAGCTCTTGACCGGAACAGGCAATGGTCCCTTGGTGTTCTACCCTTGCCCGGAAGGAAATAAGGGGCCTCATTATTGTTGAGTAGAGCGGAAGTCTCATTATTGTTGAGTAGAGTGGGTCGAAATTAATGTTTGTAAAAAACGAACAAGGCCATCCCATGTTTGCCTAGGAGCGTCCATTTTTAAGAATGGATTAATGAAAAAAAACAGCATCAAAAGGTTCGAACACGCCCGCCCGCCACCTCGAGAGCAAGGACAGCGATGGTCTAGGTTGCAGCTTCCGTGAACCCGAACGGCATCGGCCACTGCAAGTGCCACCAGACGGCAGGCGTCGTGTTAATCTGTCTTCTGGACAGATTAATAGTTACAGAAACACGAAAAAATAGATAATCTACCTTTACTCTTCCAGTTCCACCACCAGATTCCAGCAACACTTCATGATGCTTTAAGGGCCAATCTGCTCTTATCATCAGTCTAAAAATTGCACACGTGAAATATGCGCCCAGACTGTCTTGTAGGTATATGATTTGATGTTCTGAAGCGCTCAAAAGCACTTCTTTCAAAAGCATCATCACTTTCGTCCACCCGCTGGCCACGGCTCAGTAGTAGTTGTTGAGCCGACGCTGCGCGGCCTGTGGAGGCTACAACGCCTGGCGCCGAGGCTTTTATAACTAAGATTTGCGAGTGCGCAGGCTGAAAATTATGTCACATTACTTTTAGTACTAACCGATTTGAGTGTTTAAAGGTGATTATTTCAGAAACGTTGTCATTTTCGTCCCCCTGAACTACGACGAAAAGTTAACCGCTGGGCTAGCGCTCGGGGGACTATGGAGAGTGCAACGCCTGGCGTCGAGGTTTAATAGTCGAGGTCGTGGTCGGTTTTTGCGAAGATTTGCGGGCGCGCATGTTAGGAACCACGTTAGATAAATTGTATCATTTATCGATTCTGACCGAATATTAGACATTTCCAGACAAACTTGGCTTGGCGATGTTGATACACATTGTTGACCACTCGAATTACGATCAAAATTTTCACCCTCAAATTTCGATCAAACATATCGATATACAATTCACGTTCGCGATGTCCCTTAATGTCTGTAGAACGCAGATAAAACATTATGAAAAAAGCTTCTGAACTCTGTAGGTCTAGAAAGAGTCTACAAAGCCATTGCAAATTAAGGACACCAGTGTTTTATTCCATACGGTCGTCGAACGCCGGATTTCTGCAGTTCATTGATATTACACACGGCGCTCGGGAGGGGAATCAATTGACTCGCCCCCCCCCCCCCCAAAGGTTTTTTCCATAATGGTTTCCGAACTTGTGCGGCGCAGCCGTGTGTTTGAGCCGTTTGCCGTGTTGTTTTGTTTTTTCATTATCGTTTGTCAGCCGTTTCTTTTGTATAGCTGTAAACAACTGAATAGCAAGTCGTTAGATTATCAAAGATTTAGGTCTACTTTGTAAGGTCACTGACCTATGGCAAGTCAAGTCAGGCCATGGTTTCAAGCGAAGTCAGCTTCTAGGGAATCGTTCGATCTAATGAAGCGATGAAAGTGTTAGACGAAGCCATACATTTCTGAGGTGCCGTTCTTAGGCGACACAATTATTTAATGAGCAAATTGCGTTGACCTAAGGTCAGATATGAAGGTCAGACCAAGGTAAAAAACAACCTGTTTTATTACTCTGGGGCTTGCTATATAGAATAGTTTCTGGCGCTCATTTCGAATTCATTGATAGCAGGAACCACATTATACATCCTCCAGGGACTTCTTAGAGGTCAGAATAGATCACTGACCTAAAAAGACCCAGGTCAACATTTTGTTTTTAGAAACATGCTGCCTAGCGCAACCTTTATCGCTTATTCAAATGCAAAACTCAGAGCAGTCTTGTATAATTTTGGTCACCGTAATCTTCCAAGGGTCAAACAAGGTCACTGATCTTAACTGAACATGTGACCTTTTGCTTAAAAACAGTTATCTAGGTTCTGGGTCACTTTTAAGACCAACCTGGAATTTGACCTTGTTGACCTTATGTGGCCCCAAAGTCATGATCTAGGAACATCAAATTTTGACCGAAGTGAGTTCACGTACAGGTCAACACACCCTGTAAATTGGTTGTCTCTAGCTCTCTAGTTCCCGAGATCTCAGCGGGGGTCAAATTGGCCTCCCACCCGAGCAAAGTGTATCTAGCCGGCCACCCGGGTACGTGTTAAAAATGTAAGCAGAATTGATTTCATTGTAGCTTCTGGTTTCTGTTCTGGTACGACGTAACAATAGCAATGAAATGAAGAAAAACCGTATCCTTTGTTAGCAAGGTAAACTATATCTGGGGATATATTTTTTGGGGGTGGGATCACCACAAAGAGGGCTCTGTGTCAACCATGTGTTCCTCTTAGCAAGGCCTCTGGCCACCTCCTGCCTGGCACACAAAGCAGATCAAGTCATCTACCTTAAATGACGGACAATTAAATGTCCGTTAGGCCAATTCATACCTAAAGTAGGCAGCTTCCCGTCGGCATTTTTTCTGGAGTGGTGTGGTGTAAGGGAAGATAATTCGGAAAGGTACTGCTGCTGCAGGCGTCCAACATGTGTTTTACATCCGAATTAGTAACAATACTATAAAAATTAGTAGCAATTGGTAGCAATCCAGGAGTGCGCAACAAAGCAGCCATACCATCACGGAGACGGGCCAGGACAGCGGCACTGACGGCGGACGGGAGCAGGGCTCAGACAAGGAATATATGACAGAGGGCCCTCATTCTGTGGCTTGCTTTTCAAAGGAAAAATTGCACTTCTATGGCTTTTGTCATACGGTTTTTTGGCAGTTTTAAGCTTCCTAATTTGTTCCGCCCTAAAAAATGCCGCGACAAGTCTTATCTCTTGAAAAGCAGCCAGGCGAAATGAAGGTGCATGCAAAATCTGTTGTGCTGTGAGCCATCGATTCACTTTCCAAAATTCTCACCAGCCTATGCCCAGATCATATCCTGGCATCTACCCTGTCAGACAGATGCCTCCTTAATGACCAAAATGCCTACCCGTTCGTGGAATTTCTGCTCCCCAGGAAAGACAACGTTGAAATGACGAACAATCTTGGGAAGCTGGACGGCCTTATTTCCCGAAACGGACTTAGATGAGTCGGACAGGCAAGGGTGTGCACCAGTGAGAAAACAGCTTTAAACGCATATCTAGAATAGTAGCCGTACATTTGAAGAAAGAGCGATAACCTCCATCTCTGACCCCCTCCCCCCAGGTCATCGGCTTGTTTTCTAGAAAAGTTTCTGAAGTACGCCTTGAGCTTGCCCCCCCCCCCCCCCACACTCCTTGGAATGCTCCTCCGCCGATGGGTGCGAAGACACTCTGCACATCAATGAGCACTGCAGAATGGCTCACTTTCCGTTTTTCTTGTTGCATTAGGGGTGCTATCATCAGCAAATAGCCGAAATTGCTCTAGAAGAGAGACAAATGTCAATAAGACCAAAATGTCACAAAGCCACCTCCTATTTCAAGTAAAGCTTTTGGTTAAAGGGAGATGGTAATGGAACCTTTACCCCCCCCCCCCCCCCAGTAGTCTACATTTGCTGCGGAACTAATAGTTATTTTAAATGCTAACAAAATATTAATGAAATGCTTCATTTCAAGTAGAGGTAAAGTCTTTAAAGGTGAGTAGGAGGGCTGAGGCAGTGACCTTCCCCCAAAATACGTTTGTGTACCCAGATTTTGGCCCACTTCCTTGCAACCCTGGAGAGGCAAACTGGAACAGTGAACTGAATAGGAGTTAAGTACAAAAGTGATTTGAGGATCTATTTCACTGATAACCATCCTCAATCAGGAGCTCAGAACTATTTTCACTCCACGTCATTCCCTTCCCTGAGGAGTGTCATCAGCTCCCAGCCCCGAACCCGGGCTCTCTCAGATAGAAAGGCCGGTGCTTGGGACTACTATGGTGAGGTCAACAGCCTTTTCCGTTGCTTTTCTGTCTTGAAAGGTCAGCCTGAACAATTACAGACCAATTTCTACTTGATTATACTTTTTTCGCCAACTTTCATGAAGTATCAATTAACGAAGTCAACATTGCCAGAAAATTAAACGTAGATTATGGAACGGTGATGCGAATGCCGTTGGTGATGCCTCAGTGCATTGAAAGTCATCAACCGAGCCCACATATTTCAGTTGCATCGCAACGATTAAAAACATGCGCTGGCGGCCAAATGAATCGCCTTCTCTACATAGTTTTTCACTATGGTTTTACTGTCTAGTTTGGGACAACCTGAGATTCGGCTGGTAAAACGGGCGAATCGACCGACCTGGCGGGCCGTAGGAAATACAGTGATCTGTCGCCGACCTGTCACCGAAGTGAGCGGCCAACAGAAAATCCTGGGATATTTTTTTCCCGGTTGGGGATGAAGCCTAAGAGAGATGCCATGGGGCCGGACGGTAAAGGGGTATTTGCGGAAAGCTTGCTGTGTTGTGGGATGACATCGTTACCACTGAAACCCATCTAAGGCTGTGGAATGCTTGCTGTAAGATTGTGCGCGGCCGCACGTAAACTGTCGGCTGACAGTTATTTTTGGCGCCAATCATCGGGTGAAAATGGACATTTTGTCACCGACGTTATCCACCAAGTCGGCAAGTTTTACCACTCCTGCTATCAACTTTAAACCGGTCACATCGTTGAACTTGCTAATTTTTTTATATGGCCAACGCTTGAGGCCCATTCGGGACAAGGGAATGTTTCACTTTTGCTTGGGGTTTGAGGTGTTATGGTCATTTTGAAGATCATTAAGTGCTGTTACGGCCTGCCGTGTTTGAAGCAAAGCCTTCCAAAGATTTAAAACTCTCTGGTTCTCTGGGCTAGACGCCCGCGAAACTTGCGCAAACTGTTTCATACGTGCTTTTCCAAGACCACCGAGGCATGCATGACGTGGTAGAAGTGTCACGCAAATACCGCCACTCCATTGGTCACGCGGCGCTCAAGGTCAAGAGCAATATCATCGTCGAGGTACTCGTCCTAGCGCAAATGTCTGACACCAGCCCACTTGCTTCAAATTAACCGCAAGGTTACCAAGTAGGTTAAAATATTAAAATTCTTCGATGTCCACTTGGACGACACACTTCCATTCGACACTCACAATCAGGGGAATTTCGCCAAGTGTGCAAAGCGTAAGGACATCCTCCGTGCACTCAATGGCAACGGTCTGTGGAGGCGACCGCAACAATGCTTCAGCTCTACAGCAAGCAGTCAGAAGACCCCTCATCGAGTACAACCGCAGTCGTTTACGGCTCCGTGATACACCAACTCAGGAAACGCAATCGACCCGCATCCAAACGCACGGATTGCATTAAGCATCCAAAACGCATTAGGATCGCCGCCAGGCACTATGCAACACTCCCACATCGAGCCTTGAACCAGACGCACACATGGCGTACGTGCCAAATTGAGGCGGATGCAACGGCTTGCCGCTGCTCAACAAAGACACAGCACACCAGAGATAATCCGGCAAACACCTGCTTAAAACACGCTGACTTCAAAAGAGCCGACAGCGCTCAAACAGCGGCCCTTTAACTTGCAACTTGAAAAGGCTCACGCAATCTCAATTTTGGCGCTGCCAAACACAGCTCCAAGTTCCAGAGACTAAGTCCTGGCAGCACGATGCTCCAAACGAAAATTCCTTCAATCTGGAAAAGATACGTGACGTAACGCCACAGGAATTTTTAACTACAGTTAAGCGGGTCTGGTGACCAAAACGCACTAAAGTCATTATTTGCTCCCACTCTAAGTCGGTTTTTGCAATCAATCAGTAACACAAGCTGATCAAAAGCGCTACAAATCGTTGGTGCCATTCAGAAAGTGGTGATCCCTAATGGTGCAACACATTCCATTCCTTTGCATACCGGGCACGCAGACAAAGGCGGCAAACGAAAAGGCTAATGAAGTAAAAGGCCCTCGAACTGGAGACCTTCTTCGACACGAAAATGTATCTGGACGATTAAAAAGCTATTCTTACACCACCACCCGAAAACCTATCAGCAAACGCTCTCGACACAGCGCGACTCCGACCACATGTACCCCATGAAGCCACACTCGCCACACGGTCAGCTGGCGGCCAGAAATTCCATTACAAGAAGATCTTGCTTACTGGACTCAGAACCGACGGCAACAGGTTCACAGCGCCAGCTCTAAAATGACGCTCAGACACGGCCCCAGCTGCAAGGTTTGCCACACCCCACTTAACGTAAAGCACACCCTGTTTGAATGCCACCGGCACCATCTCCAAGCTTGTTGTCGGCGGGCGAGCGTACAGCGCACCCTGCCAACGCTCTTCGGTGGCGAGCATCCGGAGGTGCCCAATCTGCTCTTTACAGATACTTAAATGGCACACAACTAGTTGGGAAACTCTAGGTTAAACACACTGCACACACCCAAACACAATCACACATAGCACACACACACCCACCCCCACACACACACCTACACCCCCCCCCCACCAAACCACACCACACCACACACACACACACCACACACACACACACACACACACACCACACACACACACACACACACACACACACCTGTTACTGGACCGCGTTTTAGCCGCCTGTACCATTTTTATGGCTACAAAACTGCCTCTGAAAAAGACACTTTCCTATGCGGCAAAAAATGCTGTAGTTAGCTTGCAAGAACTACCGCGATGGCGTTATGGGCGGCGTTGCCAGACATACCTTGGTGATCTCGGGGCAGCCCCACCTTTCCAACCCAAAAAAAACAGCATATTCTGCTTCCTCTCGGCTGGACCAAATTCTATAAAATAACCAGCACAACCAACGTAAATGCTATAGCGCTTTCTCTCGTACTGAGAAATAGCTGAGAAATTAAGGAGATGAATGTTTCGTTTGTCATGAACATAAACATGCTTCATATGAGAAAATAAGGTAAACCGAGCGGTCTGTTTTTTCACGGCGTTATGAATTCCTTAACACATGAAGGTACCGTTGCAGGTGTTGCTTGAAATTTTTTTTTCACACATTCATGCAGTGTTTCCACGGTCCACGAGTAAGCAGATGAACCAAAGGCAATACATATCCAAGCGATCCACAGCATTGCCCTCAGAAGCACAGCGCCGTGCTAAGGTTGTGGCCGAGATACACACGGATGAGCCGATAGCTTCGATGGACCATGTTATGTTAATTTCATGGTCCATCGGAGGGACCAGTGTTACGTTATAGATAATATTCGGAAAGGTAACGTAATAAATTGGCCGCCATAGTTCACATCAAAGCCACATTGACAAGCAACCTATTTCCAAATGTCGCTTACATAAAGAAATATGCCCAAATAACGTCTCGAGGTGATGTTTCGGTACCTAGTTTGGACGAATATTGTTTATATGCCACGCGATTCTATTGCGGTTACTTTGTGCTCTTGCATTCATTCTTGTTTTCGGTTAGTTTTTGGTGCACTGTATTACTTCCCATGTATTCACCTGCGATGCATTGCTCTTGTGGCATACATGCTTCCACGTACGCGCGTCCACAGGTGTCCATTGAACCGGGTAAAGGTGAAAAGGTGCTTTTTCTGTCATCGCCGAAATTTGGGACAGTCTAAATTGTCACCTGGAGTAAAATCTATCAGAAAACTCTGCAATGTAGCTCTAAGTGCAATAAACCACAAAACAAAGACAAAAGAAATACTTTGCAGCTTAACCAATCAAAATATTTTCGTTTGGGGAGTTCATTTGAACTGGAGTATCATTTGTTGACCAACACACACCGAATGGTGATCAAGACTTAACTAACATAATTATCAGATAAAGGTATACTTTGCATAACCAGCTAAGAGGCGTGTAGCGTGTCGTATTTGGTTGCAGAGGAGTGGTTGTGCCCCCTGACCATTTCAGCTGATTTGTCTAAAATGGCACGACGCTTTAAAACGCCGCGTACCAAACTGATAGCATTCATGACAATATGCTGTGGCCAGTCACGATTCTTACGATTAGTAATAAGCCAGTTATTTGGTATTTTATGCTGCTTAGTATGTGAAGTAAATCCGTAAACTGGGATCAAAGTAAAATGGACTTAAAGTGGGAGGAATAGTCCACTATATCCTTCGCCAGATAGTTCTGTCGTACGACGTCATTCACCCGTGTGCACTGCGCAAAATTTAAAAACGAGCTTTTCACACGAGTGTTTTTACTCGTGTGAGAAGCTGTTTGTACTCTGGTATTTTTATTGGCTTATTGGTGTTTTTATAGATTTTCTGCGAACGTGATTTGGAGTTACATCTGGGTTTGCAGGATGTCTGTTTTTGCGGAAAGTCAGCAGACTTCTAGAGAGCTGGCTCGAACTGGATTTGTTTCTTGTTTGTTCTATAACAACGTTAAGTCTCTGGGCCAGCAAGTGCTCACTTTTTGCCCTTCCATGTCATAACGTCTTGTCTGATGTTTATCGGGCTTCTAGAGGTGATAGCAATACAAATATTAAACACGGTTTTGAATTCGCGAGCTCGTGGCCATGGTGGATCCACGGCCACTTCATGTGAAATCTGCATCGTTTCGAGCTGGCTCGCATATAAGTCGCCAGCCTCACGGACGCACAACGTACATAATGGCGTCCCAATGTAGTGAACCACCGCTGCAAGCCAATGTACGGTATCATCACCTTCACGGCTGGAGAGTGTAGTGCGGCAGATACGGCAACGATCGCAACAACCTTCATTGGGAGTGCGATAAAGTTGGCATCATGCCATTGAACGGTGCATGCCCCGGCGGTTTCAGCTCATCACTTTGTTGACATTCCTCATCCGTGATTGCCCCGGATCTCTGCTGTCAATTGCGTACGAATAGTATGAGGTTATTGGAAAACGCCGATAGATCTTCGTTAGTTGGCGTCGATAAAAGTAAGTTGAATGAAGAAGAGCTAACAAAGGCAAGTTTTCTGTGCAACTCCTAGATAAGTGTTAAGCAGCTACCGGAGAACGGCCGATCGAACCCCCCAAGAACTCACTGATATTCTAAACATGACTCACACTTGCATTGTCATAGAGTCGTTTCCCATGTCTGTGGAACCAGAGACGTTTCACCATTCGCAAGACAGACACTCGCACAAACGGCTCTGCTGCGAACGTCCTACGGGCTCGAGCGCAGCTACGGCTTCCAAGCAGCTGGCAGCTGCTGGGTTGGAACAGCTGGCGGCCGATCAGCTGAGGCGCAGCGGCGAAGTGCGCGACGGCCGAGCGCTGCGGCGCGGCGTCGGCCGGCAGGCGGCGTTGCCATGGCGACGCTGGTCGGGCTGCGCTCCATCGATCGCCTGTGTCAGTCGTCTCGGCGGCGGCGATCAACACGTCTTGAGACGACGGCGCGCGGTCGGTCGGTGCTGCGGGCTGTGCGACAGCCGCGTGTGGGAGGCGGCCCGGCGCGGGGCCGCGCGCGCCAGCCAGCGCCGGCCGCGGAGCCGCCGCCGCCGGCCGCTCCAGACCGCGCCGACCTTCCTGGCGGCCCGACTCACCGCCCCGCCGGAGAAGCCGCGCGGGCTGCCACCCCACATCAGGTGCGTGCCGTGCACGGCGGTGCGGGCCGCGCGCGAGTGCGCGCGACGTGTGCGGCGAGCGCGGCGCGAGAGGTGGGCGCGGCGGCCGAGACCCAACTCGGATCGGGCCGGGTGCTGGCCGCCCAAGATACCCGGCCCTGGCATCGATTAATGACGCCTGCCGTTGCCGAGCCGCTGCCGCTCCCGGAGCCAACTGTTGGCTCCCGGCCCAACTGTTGGCTTCCGACGCCGGCCGGAGTTCCGGAGCCGGCTGGGAGCAGCACTGCCATCCCGGCACGGGCTGACTGACCCTGGCGCTCGCTGCCGGCTCCTGAGGTCAGCTGGCGGCTCCCGGGCCGGACCGGCAGCTCCCACGTTGACGTGCGGTTTCAAGAGCTGGCTGAACGGCTCGTGCAGCTGGCTAACGGCTCTCGGAGCTGGCTAAGGGCTTCCGGAGCTGGCTACGGCTCCTGGAGCCAGCTGACGGCTCTCGCAGCTGGCTATCGGCTCCCGGGGGCTGGCTAACATCTATTGAGTTGACTTGTGCTCGTTTAGAGATAAGCGGTGCTCAGGAGCCGTGGGCAACAGGCCACAGACGCGGGCCTTGTGACCTCTGACGCGAATTGACCTCTTGGTAGCGGTAACTGAGCGCTTCTGGTCCCTGGATGTGCGTCAGTGGCGGTGGCATGAAGGCACGAACGTGCCCCCCGCCCCCTCCCGCCCCCTCCCCGTCCCGTCCCCCTCCACATACCCCCCCATCCCCCCCCCACCTCAGCGTCAGGATACCGTTCGAGCGTTTTAAACGCTGCGGGGAGGTTTGGTTTTTTCTGGACGGGGATCCCGCGAGGGACGGCTGTTGCAGTAGGGTGTCAGCCGGTCGCGGCGGGACTCCATCCAGCTGCGCAGGAGAGCCGCACTCGCCGGCCGTCGCCAGAGAGGCTGCTTTGTCAACGCGCGGCGGGCGTGGTGTCGGGCGCCGCGGGGTGCCGAGTAATGACATGGGCATGGCTTCCTTTGCCAACAGGCTGGTCTGTTGGTGGAGGGGATTATGAAGCACTGAGCGCTGGTGTGGAGAGCATGCACCCGTTGCCCAATGCCCCATACCTCATACCTCATGCCCATGCCCCATGCCCAGTGCCACGTGCCCAATGTCCCACGCTCCATGTCCCACGCTCAATGTTACACCCCCCATGCCCTATGTCCCATGTCACATGCCTCTTGCCTCGTGCCCCATGCCACACGCCCCATGTTTCATGTATCATGTCCCATATTCAAACTGGGTCCTGCGTGGGGGCGCGGGGGGGGGGGCGAAGGAGCCCCATCGAGGCGCGTTTCTGAGAAAGACTTTCGAGGTTATGCTTGCCAACGCCGTTTATAACGCCATTCTAAGATTCAACTCGAGCCTAAAAGAATTCTCCGCGACAGGAAAGCTGCACGAGCTTGGAGGAGGGGCTAAGACGTTAAATTGATCCCCATAATCTCGTAATTGCCACTCGGCATCAAAAAGAGCTCTCGAATCGTCGTTGACGAGAGGTCTTCGAGGGGGAAAGTGGGCGCTCGTTGCTCTGTGTGGCCCCGGAAAATTGCAGCGGAGTTGCGTAGCTGTTAAATACATTTGCTAGGAACATTGTGCACGCAGACAAGGCAATACTGCCGGCGTTATTCTTTGTAGAATTATCAGAAGAGAAGAGAGAAAGATGGATTGATATTTCGGCTACATGCCTTCATCGAAACGAACATCAATAGCAAATTCAAAATTGCCTGTCAATCCCGCTCAATTTTTATCAACTCATCTGTCTCTCCCTTCTCCTACGTAAGTTTGAACCGAATAGTGGCAGTCAGAATGTAGCAGCTGAGAGTCTCAAGAACCCAGAA
>NW_023596420.1:35637720-35728879 GCF_011947565.3 Pollicipes pollicipes | reverse complement strand
ACGCGGCTGTCGCACAGCCCGCAGCACCGACCGACCGCGCGCCGTCGTCTCAAGACGTGTTGATCGCCGCCGCCGAGACGACTGACACAGGCGATCGATGGAGCGCAGCCCGACCAGCGTCGCCATGGCAACGCCGCCTGCCGGCCGACGCCGCGCCGCAGCGCTCGGCCGTCGCGCACTTCGCCGCTGCGCCTCAGCTGATCGGCCGCCAGCTGTTCCAACCCAGCAGCTGCCAGCTGCTTGGAAGCCGTAGCTGCGCTCGAGCCCGTAGGACGTTCGCAGCAGAGCCGTTTGTGCGAGTGTCTGTCTTGCGAATGCTGAAACGTCTCTGGTTCCACAGACATGGGAAACGACTCTATGACAATGCAAGTGTGAGTCATGTTTAGAATATCAGTGAGTTCTTGGGGGGTTCGATCGGCCGTTCTCCGGTAGCTGCTTAACACTTATCTAGGAGTTGCACAGAAAACTTGCCTTTGTTAGCTCTTCTTCATTCAACTTACTTTTATCGACGCCAACTAACGAAGATCTATCGGCGTTTTCCAATAACCTCATACTATTCGTACGCAATTGACAGCAGAGATCCGGGGCAATCACGGATGAGGAATGTCAACAAAGTGATGAGCTGAAACCGCCGGGGCATGCACCGTTCAATGGCATGATGCCAACTTTATCGCACTCCCAATGAAGGTTGTTGCGATCGTTGCCGTATCTGCCGCACTACACTCTCCAGCCGTGAAGGTGATGATACCGTACATTGGCTTGCAGCGGTGGTTCACTACATTGGGACGCCATTATGTACGTTGTGCGTCCGTGAGGCTGGCGACTTATATGCGAGCCAGCTCGAAACGATGCAGATTTCACATGAAGTGGCCGTGGATCCACCATGGCCACGAGCTCGCGAATTCAAAACCGTGTTTAATATTTGTATTGCTATCACCTCTAGAAGCCCGATAAACATCAGACAAGACGTTATGACATGGAAGGGCAAAAAGTGAGCACTTGCTGGCCCAGAGACTTAACGTTGTTATAGAACAAACAAGAAACAAATCCAGTTCGAGCCAGCTCTCTAGAAGTCTGCTGACTTTCCGCAAAAACAGACATCCTGCAAACCCAGATGTAACTCCAAATCACGTTCGCAGAAAATCTATAAAAACACCAATAAGCCAATAAAAATACCAGAGTACAAACAGCTTCTCACACGAGTAAAAACACTCGTGTGAAAAGCTCGTTTTTAAATTTTGCGCAGTGCACACGGGTGAATGACGTCGTACGACAGAACTATCTGGCGAAGGATATAGTGGACTATTCCTCCCACTTTAAGTCCATTTTACTTTGATCCCAGTTTACGGATTTACTTCACATACTAAGCAGCATAAAATACCAAATAACTGGCTTATTACTAATCGTAAGAATCGTGACTGGCCACAGCATATTGTCATGAATGCTATCAGTTTGGTACGCGGCGTTTTAAAGCGTCGTGCCATTTTAGACAAATCAGCTGAAATGGTCAGGGGGCACAACCACTCCTCTGCAACCAAATACGACACGCTACACGCCTCTTAGCTGGTTATGCAAAGTATACCTTTATCTGATAATTATGTTAGTTAAGTCTTGATCACCATTCGGTGTGTGTTGGTCAACAAATGATACTCCAGTTCAAATGAACTCCCCAAACGAAAATATTTTGATTGGTTAAGCTGCAAAGTATTTCTTTTGTCTTTGTTTTGTGGTTTATTGCACTTAGAGCTACATTGCAGAGTTTTCTGATAGATTTTACTCCAGGTGACAATTTAGACTGTCCCAAATTTCGGCGATGACAGAAAAAGCACCTTTTCACCTTTACCCGGTTCAATGGACACCTGTGGACGCGCGTACGTGGAAGCATGTATGCCACAAGAGCAATGCATCGCAGGTGAATACATGGGAATGTAATACAGTGCACCAAAAACTAACCGAAAACAAGAATGAATGCAAGAGCACAAAGTAACGCAATAGAATCGCGTGGCATATAAACAATATTCGTCCCAAACTAGGCACCGAAACATCACCTCGAGACGTTATTTGGGCATATTTCTTTATGTAAGCGACATTTGGAAATAGTTTGCTTGTCATTGCTTTGAACTATGGCGGCCTTTATTACGTTACTTTCCGAATTAACATAACGTATGGTCCATCGAAAGCTATCGGCTAATCCGTGTGTATCTCGACCACACCTTAGCACGGCGCTGTGCTTCTGAGGCAGTGCTGTGGATGCTTGGATATGTATTGCCTTTTGTTTCATCTGCTTACTCGTGACCGTGAAACACTGCATGAAATGTTGAAAAATTTCAGCATACACCTGCGACGGTACCTTCATGTTTTAAGGAATTCATAACGCCGGAAAAAAACAGACGCTCGGTTTACTTATTTCTCATATGAAGCATGTTTATCTTCATGACAAACGAAACATCCTTCTTATTTTCACAGCTATTTCTCAGTACGAAGAAAGCGCTATAGCATTTACGTTGGTTTGTGCTGTTATTTTTATAGAATTTGGTCCAGCCGAGAGGAAGCAGAATATGCTGGTTTTTTTTTGGGTTGGAAAGGTTGGGGTGCCCCGAGATCACCAAGGTATGTCTGGCAACGCCGCCATAACGCCATCGCGGTAGTTCTTGGCAAGCTACAGCATTTTTTGCCGCATAGGTAAGTGTCTTTTTCAGAGGCAGTTTTGTAGCCCATAAAAATGGTACAGGCGGCTAAAACGCGTCCAGTAACAGGTGTGTGTGTGTGTGTGTGTGTGTGTGTTGGGGTGTGTGTGGTGTGTGTGTGTGTGTGTTGTGTGTGTGGGGGGGGGGTGTAGGTGTGTGTGTGGTGGGTGTGTGTGTGTGTGTGTGGGGGGGGTGTGTGGGTGGGTGTGGGTGTGTGCTATGTGTGATTGTGTTGGGTGTGTGCAGTGTGTTTAACCTAGAGTTTCCCAACTAGTTGTGTGCCATTTAAGTATCTGTAAAGAGCAGATTGGGCACCTCCGGATGCTCGCCCCGAAGAGCGTTGGCAGGGTGCGCTGTACGCTCGCCCGCCGACAACAAGCTTGGAGATGGTGCCGGTGGCATTCAACAGGGTGTGCTTTACGTTAAGTGGGGTGTGGCAAACCTTGCAGCTGGTCCGTGTCTGAGCGTCATTTTAGAGCTGGCGCTGTGAACCTGTTGCCGTCGGTTCTGAGTCCAGTAAGCAAGATCTTCTTGTAATGGAATTCTGGCCGCCAGCTGACCGTGTGGCGAGTGTTGGCTTCATGGGGTACATGTGGTCGGAGTCGCGCTGTGTCGAGAGCGTTTGCTGATAGGTTTTGGTGGTGGTTGTAGAATAGCTTTTAATCGTCCAGATACATTTTCGTGTCGAAGAAGGTCTCCAGTTCGAGGGCTTTTTACTTCATTAGCCTTTTCGTTGCCGCCTTTGTCTGCGTGCCCGGTATGCAAAGGAATGGAATGTGTTGCACCTTAGGGATCACCACTTTCTGAATGGCACCAACGATGTAGCGCTTTTGATCAGCTGTGTTACTGATTGATTGCAAAACCGACTTAGAGTGGGAGCAAATAATGACTTTAGTGCGTTTTGGTCACCAGACCCGCTTAACTGTAGTTAAAATGACCAAAGCTTCGACCGGAAAAATGGATGTTTTGTCCGAGAGACGATAACAAGGTGCAAAGCCTGCCTCGTTGAGTGGCATGCCTACCATGTCGGTGCGTTTTGACTCGACCGTAAAAATGAACTGTTGGCGTGTGTGTAGTGCACAATGCTCCTTAAACGTGGCTTGAATTCCTGTGGGCGTTACGTCACGTATCTTTTCAGATTGAAGGAATTTTCGTTTGGAGCATCGTGCTGCCAGGACTTAATCTCTGGAACTGGAGCTGTGTTTGGCAGCGCCAAATTGAGATTTGCGTGAGCCTTTTCAAGTTGCACAGTTAAAGGGCCGCTTGTTTGAGCGCTGTTCGGCTCTTTTTGAAGTCTGCCGTGTTTTAAGCAGGTGTTTTGCCGGATATCTCTGGTGTGCTGTGTCTTTGTTGAGCAGCGGCAAGCCGTTGCATCCGCCTCAATTTGGCACGTCGCCATGTGTGCGTCTGGTTCAAGGCTCGATGTGGGAGTGTTGCGTAGTGCCTGGCGGCGATCCTAATGCGTTTTGGATGCTTAATGCAATCCGTGCGTTTTGGATGCGGTCGATGCGTTTCCTGAGTTGGTGTATCACGGAGCCGTAAATGACTGCGTTGTACTCGATGAGGGGTCTTTCTGACTGTTGTGTAGAGCTGAAGCATTGTTTGCGGTCGCCCTCCACAGACCGTGCCATTGAGTGCACGGAGGATGTCCTTACGCTTTGCACACTTGGCGAAAATTCCCCTGATGTGAGTGTCGAATGGAAGTGTGTCGTCCAAGTGGACATCGAAGAATTTTAATATTTTAACCTACTTGGTAACCTTGCGGTTAATTTGAAGCAAGTGGCTGGTTGTCAGACATTGCGCTAGGACGAGTACCTCGACGATGATATTGCTCTTGACCTTGAGCGCCGCGTGACCAATGGAGTGGGCTGGTATTTGCGTGACACTTCTACCACGTCATGCATGCCTCGGTGGTCTTGGAAAAGCACGTATGAAACAGTTTGCGCAAGTTCGCGGGCGTCTAGCCCAGAAACCAGAGAGTTTTAAATCTTTGGAAGGGCAGGGCCGTAAACAGCACTTAATGATCTTCAAAATGACCATAACACCTCAAAACCCCAAGCAAAAGTGAAACATTCCCTTGTCCCGAATGGGCCTCAAGCGTGGCCATATAAAAAAATTAGCAAGTTCAACGATGTGACCGGTTTAAAAGTTGATAGCAGGAGTGGTAAAACTTGCCGACTTGGTGGATAACGTCGGTGACAAAATGTCCATTTTCACACGATGATTGGCGCCAAAAATACTGTCAGCCGACAGTTTTCGTGACGGCCGCGACACAATCTTACAGCAAGCATTCCACAGCCTTAGATGGGTTTCAGTGGTAACGATGTCATCCCACAACACCAGCAAGCTTTCCGCAAATACCCTTTACCGTCCGGCCCCATGGCATCTCTCTTAGGCTTCATCCCCACCCGGGAAAAAAATATCCCAGGATTTTCTGTTGGCCGCTCACTTCGGTGACAGGTCGGCGACAGATCACTGTATTTCCTACGGCCCGCCAGGTCGGTCGATTCGCCGTTTTTACCAGCCGAATCTCAGTGTCCCAAACTAGACAGTAAAACATAGTGAAAACTATGTAGAGAAGGCGATTCATTTGGCCGCCAGCGCATGTTTTAATCGTTGCGATGCAACTGAAATATGTGGGCTCGGTGATGACTTTCAATGCACTGAGGCATCACAAACGGCATTCGCATCACCGTTCCATAATCTATGTTTAATTTTCTGGCAATGTTGACTTCGTTAATTGATACTTCATGGAAAGTTGGCGAAAAAAGTATAATCAAGGTAGAAATTGGTCTGTAATTGTTCAGGCTGACCTTTCAAGACAGAAAAGCAACGGAAAAGGCTGTTGACTCACCATAGTAGTCCCAAGCACCGAGCCTTTCTTACTCTGAAGAGAGCCCCGGGTTCGGGGCTGGGAGCTGATGACACTCCTCAGGGAAGGGAATGACGTGGAGTGAAAATAGTTCTGAGCTCCTGATTGAGGATGGTTATCAGTGAAATAGATCCTCAAATCACATTTTGTACTTAACTCCTATTCAGTTCACTGTTCCAGTTTGCCTCTCCAGGTTGCAAGGAAGTGGGCCAAATCTGGGTACACAAACGTATTTTGGGGGAAGGTCACTGCTCAGCCCTCCTACTCACCTTTAAAGACTTTACCTCTACTTGAAATGAAGCATTTCATTAATATTTTGTTAGCATTTAAAATAACTATTATTCCGCAGCAAATGTAGACTACTGGGGGGGGGGGGGGGGGGGGGGTAAATGTTCCATTACCATCTCCCTTTAACCAAAAGCTTTACTTGAAATAGGAGGTGGCTTTGTGACATTTTGGTCTTATTGACATTTGTCTCTCTTCTAGAGCAATTTCGGCTATTTGCTGATGATAGCACCCCTAATGCAACAAGAAAAACGGAAAGTGAGCCATTCTGCAGTGGCTCATTGATGTGCAGAAGTGTCTTCGCACCCATCGGCGGAGGAGCATTCCAAGGAGTGTGGGGGGGGGGGGGGCAAGCTCAAGGCGTACTTCAGAAACTTTTTTCTAGAAAACAAGCCGATGACCTGGGGGGAGGGGGTCAGAGATGGAGGTTATCGCTCTTTCTTCAAATGTAACGGCTACTATTCTAGATATGCGTTTAAAGCTGTTTCTCACTGGTGCACACCCTTGCCTGTCCGACTCATCTAAGTCGTTCGGGAAATAAGGCCGTCCAGCTTCCCAAGATTGTTCGTCCATTTCAACGTTGTCTTTCCTGGGGAGCAGAAATTCCACGAACGGGTAGGCATTTTGGGTCATTAAGGAGGCATCTGTCTGCACAGGGTAGATGCCAGGATATGATCTGGGCATAGGCTGGTGAGAATTTTGAAAGTGAATCGATGGCTCACAGCACAACAGATTTTGCATGCACCTTCATTTCGCTGGCTGCTTTTTCAAGAGAGATAAGACTTGTCGCGGCATTTTAGGCGGGGAAACAAATTAGGAAGCTTAATAAACTGCCAAAAACCGTATGACAAAAGCCATAGAAGTGCAATTTTTCCTTTGAAAAGCAAGCCACAGAATGAGGGCCCTTCTGTCATATATTCCTTGTCTGAGCCCTGCTCCCGTCCGCCGTCAGTGCCGATGGTCCTGGCCCGTCTCCGTGATTGGTATGGCTGCTTTTTTTGCGCACTCCTGGATTGCTACCAATTGCTACTAATTTTTATAGTATTGGTTACTAATTCGGATGTAAAACAACATGTTGGACGCCTGCAGCAGTACCTTTTCCGAATTATCTTCCCTTACACCACACCACTCCAGAAAAATGCCGACGGGAAGCTGCCTACTTTAGGTATGAATTGGCCTAACGGACATTTAATTGTCCGTCATTTAAGGTAGATGACTTGATCTGCTTTTGTGTGCAGGCAGGAGGTGGCCAGAGGCTTGCTAAGAGGAACACATGGTTGACACAGAGCCCTCTTTGTGGTGATCCCACCCCCAAAAAATATATCCCCAGATATAGTTTACTTGCTAACAAAGGATACGGTTTTCTTCATTTCATTGCTATTGTTACGTCGTAACCAGAACAGAAACCAGAAGCTACAATGAAATCAATTCTGCTTACATTTTTAACACGTACCCGGGTGGCCGGCTAGATACACTTTGCTCGGGTGGGAGGCCAATTTGACCCCCGCTGAGATCTCGGGAACTAAGAGAGCTAGAGACACCAAATTTACAGGGTGTGTTGACCTGTACGTGAACTCACTTCGGTCAAAATTTGATGTTCCTAGATCATGACTTTGGGGCCACATAAGGTCAAACAAGGTCAAATTCCAGGTTGGTCTTAAAAGTGACCCAGAACCTAGATAACTGTTTTTAAGCAAAAGGTCACATGTTCAGTTAAGATCAGTGACCTTGTTTGACCCTTGGAAGATTACGGTGACCAAAATTATACAAGACTGCTCTGAGTTTTGCATTTGAATAAGCGATAAAGGTTGCGCTAGGCAGCATGTTTCTAAAAACAAAATGTTGACCTGGGTCTTTTTAGGTCAGTGATCTATTCTGACCTCTAAGAAGTCCCTGGAGGATGTATAATGTGGTTCCTGCTATCAATGAATTCGAAATGAGCGCCAGAAACTATTCTATATAGCAAGCCCCAGAGTAATAAAACAGGTTGTTTTTTACCTTGGTCTGACCTTCATATCTGACCTTAGGTCAACGCAATTTGCTCATTAAATAATTGTGTCGCCTAAGAACGCACCTCAGAAATGTATGGCTTCGTCTAACACTTCATCGCTTCATTAGATCGAAAGATTCCCTAGAAGCTGACTTCGCTGAAACCATGGCCTGACTTTGACTTGCCATAGGTCAGTGACCTTACAAAGTAGACCTAAATCTTTGATACTAAACGACTTGCTATTCAGTTGTTTACAGCTATACAAAAGAAACGGCTGACAAACGATAATGAAAAAACAAACAAACGGCAAACGGCTCAAACACACGGCTGCGCCGCACAGTTCGGAAACCATTATGGAAAAACCTTTGGGGGGGGGGGGGCGAGTCAATTTGATTCCCCTCCCGAGCGCGTGTTAATATCAATGAACTGCAGAAATCCGGCGTTCGACGACCGTATGGAATAAAACACTGGTGTCCTTAATTTGCAATGGCTTTGTAGACTCTTTCTAGACCTACAGAGTTCAGAAGCTTTTTCATAATGTTTTATCTGCGTTCTACAGACATTAAGGACATCGCGAACGTGAATTGTATATCGATATGTTTGATCGAAATTTGAGGGTGAAAATTTTGATCGTAATTCGAGTGGTCAACAATGTGTATCAACATCGCCAAGCCAAGTTTGTCTGGAAATGTCTAATATTCGGTCAGAATCGATAAATGATACAATTTATCTAACGTGGTTCCTAACATGCGCGCCCGCAAATCTTCGCAAAAACCGACCACGACCTCGACTATTAAACCTCGACGCCAGGCGTTGCACTCTCCATAGTCCCCCGAGCGCTAGCCCAGCGGTTAACTTTTCGTCGTAGTTCAGGGGGACGAAAATGACAACGTTCTGAAATAATCACCTTTAAACACTCAAATCGGTTAGTACTAAAAGTAATGTGACATAATTTTCAGCCTGCGCACTCGCAAATCTTAGTTATAAAAGCCTCGGCGCCAGGCGTTGTAGCCTCCACAGGCCGCGCAGCGTCGGCTCAACAACTACTTACTGAGCCGTGGCCAGCGGGTGGACGAAAGTGATGATGCTTTTGAAAGAAGTGCTTTTGAGCGCTTCAGAACATCAAATCTTACATCTACAAGGCAGTCTGGGCGCATATTTCACGTGTGCGATTTTTAGACTGATGATAAGAGCAGATTGGCCCTTAAAGCATCGGGAAGTGGTGCTGGAATCTGGTGGTGGAACTGGAAGAGTAAAGGTAGATTTCTATTTTTTCGTGTTTCCTTAACTACTCATCTGTCCAGAAGACAGATTAACACGGCGCTTGCCGTCTGGTGGCACTTGCAGTGGCCGACGCCGTTCGGGTTCACGGAAGCTGCAACCTAGACCATCGCTTGTCCTTGCTCTCGAGGTGGCGGGCGGGCGTGTTCGAACCTTTTGATGCTGTTTTTTTTCATTAATCCATTCTTAAAAATGGACGCTCCTAGGCAAACATGGGATGGCCTTGTTCGTTTTTTACAAACATTAATTTCGACCCACTCTACTCAACAATAATGAGACTTCCGCTCTACTCAACAATAATGAGGCCCCTTATTTCCTTCCGGGCAAGGGTTAGAACACCAAGGGACCATTGCCTGTTCCGGTCAAGAGCTGAAGAGCCGCTCCGTCCCATCGCGAAGCGTCTTCTGGCTGTCATTTTAGCGACACGGGGCGGGATCTCCTGGTCGATCCGGAGGCCATTGGAAGGATACATCACATCACATTGTTACGCTCCCTGACACGGGAGGCCTTCTGATTCGCGCAGTTGGCCCCCGATCAGCACAGGAACCCTCATTGACGCGACAACATCCCTTATCGCCAAACGGGTCCAATGATTGTCACAGGCTCTAGTTCCGTCTTTATCTGTTTTCTTCAGAGATATTGAGGAATCCCTGAACGTAGATTGTAGATGAAATGGGGTCCTAGCTTGTTTAACATGGCTAATTTATGTTCGCCTTAAAATGTTCAACATTCAGTCAGAATTCATTACCGATCAAAAAAACTGTGTAATACGGTTTTGAACATACGCGCTCGCAAGCCATAGCAACGACAGCCTGAACACCCGGCGTTGCAGTCTCCATAGGCCGCATGGCGTCGGCCTGCGGTTGTGATACGATCGATGGCCAATAAGCAAACGACAGAGATGACGCATCTTGGGGAAGATGGCTGATAAACTAGGTAAATCGGAATGTATATTTCAATGTGGTGCAAAAGTAAGCTAAACACAACCTTAATCTCGAAAGTGTGTGGAGGGGGGGTGGGGGGGGCAGTTAACACTGCTGGCCCCCCACCTTGAAAAGTGAGGGCCATGGCCCCCCCTGCCCCCCCCCCCCCCCCCCCCCCCTGTTCCTACGCCCATGTTTGCACCTACGAGCATCACATTTGTTTATGCAAATGCAATGTATTTCGCTGCAGTTTTTGTTAACATTGAAGTAAAACATTTTTCTGATGGAACCCGGGACATAACCACAATCTACATTAAGTGCAAGTTGTGAGAGAAGACGGCCCTTACTTAAATACAGCCCACACTGGTAGTACATATGGTTGGTCTGGCTGTGACATGTCAGGGGTGGCAATGTTTATACATGATAAGTGAGGGGGCGGGGGGGGGGGGTAACAGGCTATGGGCCTCAGAATCTTCCCCTCCCCTCCAAGTGTTTTGTCAACATATTCAGCCTACTTTGTTTTCATCGCAGGTAATTTGTTTTTTCAGTATTTGCTTTTATTAACACAAACCTTTTTTGAGCAGCATTGTGGTCATGGCCAATAAAAAAATTCCAGACAAGTTAGGCTTGTCTTATAGTTAGCTTTCTGCTAATATCATGTCAGTCTCAAGCTAGAAGCATTGGGGCCAGCAATGAGGGGGCCGTTCGGTTGCTAATGGCCCACGGGCCGCCCAGCGACCCATTTGGTCGACCGATCGCATGTGTTTAGTTAAAGGACCCTTCTGGGCGCCTATTTAAGGGGGGGGGGGGCGATACTCAGTGCTCAGAGGCTTGTCAGGCTACTGAGGGCTCGCCCTCGGGCCACTCATAAGCCCTCTGACTACTGAGATGGTCTCTTAGTTCTCAGGGCCCACACCGTCCGTTCAGGGCCTCATTGGGAGCTTGAAGCCCTTTATATCCACGTGACCCTCCACAAACTCGTGGCCTTTTTACCTGCAAAGGGCCTATCTCCCTCTCGAAGGCTTTCGGTGCGTCCAAATCAGCAAACGAACTGTCCACCTTTGGTATGGAAGGGGCGATAGAGACGGCTAGGATCGGCAATAGCTGGTGTGTGTCGTGGTGGTAGAAACATATACCGTTTAATTGTTCAAACGGCGGGAAATCATTAGGCCCGGAATCTCTGGTACCTTCGGTTCGCCAAAGCATACAGCAGTCTTCTAAAATTGGGCTGCGGCCGTGAATTTTTGTTTTTATTTTTGCCTTTGTTTTGGGGGCTTTCCTCAGCGTGACATGAATATGGAACGACCGGTAATTATTTTCTTCAAACAGTTTTGTGATCTCATCTTTCCGTGTCCCGATGTATCCTTCCAGCACGCCCTCACTACCTCTTGCCCAGCATTTGTGCAGTCGCCTCCACTTCAATCTGAGCCCAACCCGGAGCTGAACATATTGCTCCATCCTTTCCAGGCAGCCAGTGGAAACCCAGTTTAAACTTGTAAACACCCACTGCTGTGGCGCAGCGAAAGGTGCCCACGAGACAACACATATCGTGCCAGGCTTGGAGCATGCCTGGGATATGGTGAGGAGTATAATGATGGTTGGGGTGGGGCTCGAAGCGCACATGTTTCCATACAAGGACATGGTCTCGAGGGGTCCACATTTTGACGGCATCCCCCAGTGCTGCCTGCCACTGGTCGAAGCTTTGTCATGTGCTCAGCTGCCCTGGCTGTCGAGATCCTTCGCCGTTTTTGTTTCGCGGCCGCGATGGCAAATCCAGCTGTAGATCAAGCTTAAACGGGAGGCCACGCCCGGTCCCGAGGTTGGAAGAAGGCCGCCTTTGTGATTAAACTATGCCATTGCGTAGGGCTGGTGTTCCTGCATTCTTTGCAGCAACAGCTATCCTGGCATTAGTTGAATAATATTGTATGAATGAACGTTTCGGTTTTGTGCATGCTATTGCAAGTTGCGGCGATCAAACAGACTTTCGGTGATCCGCTGTTTTTTATTTCGTTGCTGGGTATGGAGGTCATTGTCATTTCTTGTAAAATATATCATTTTTCACTGCTGACAACAATTTTTCCAACAGAAATTCTGTCGGCAACAAAAAATATACTTTTACTGCCCCTGGTTGATACAAGCAAGAAATTTCTTGAACATGAATGGTTCCGGGGGATGAGTTGGGAGTTCCCATGTTGAAAATTTCGACCTTCAGTATTCCAAGAGGTAGTCTTTAAGCGACTTATCCAAAAATCATCGGGTCTTTTGAGGGAGGTTGATGTTTCCAAGCTGTGCACATAACCAGACTTCTTCCCAAAAGTCGATCAACTACATCCCAATATTTTTTTTTTACTCTGGAGCAAGCCGCGCAAAATGTGATAATTTTTTCTCGACACCCCTTTTCTGATATTATCATGTGAAGCATACACCGCCGAACAATACTTCAAATCGTCATGTTCCGCAGTGTACTTATTCTGTCTCAAATCCTCAGCTGGTTATCGCGTCTGCAGTTCGATTCACGGACCTGCGGCATGGTGGGTTCGAGACGCTTTAGGCGTTCTCTATTTGTTGTCGACTGGGATAGCCTGTGGCCGGCAGCTTGTTGACTTGTTTATTTGTTTATTTATGACATAAGCATTCCACAGGCAAAAGCCCATTTACGGAAGTAGTCCAGTTTTAAGAACAAGAAATATACGGTACACACACAAATAAAAAACCTAACCAAACACCAAAATCAGATCGAGAGTGGTTTTGCTGAATAAAAAGTCAGTTGAAGGAAAATGCTGCAAAAATTAATTGCAGGCAGCGGGTAGTCGTGCGACGAATCTATTTTTCAACAGCGTTGACCCTTGCAAATGGCTAGGGAAACGGCCGATATACCGAGAAACGCCGGACGGATGCAGCCAAACTGAACAGTGATGTCAGATGAGCGCACTCAAACCCGGGATGAAATGCATTGTAGAAATAAGATGTCAGACTGAGTGAGGCGTGCCTCAATAGATGACCTGTTGAAGAAAGCGAGAAGATGCTCATAATCCAGTGGAGGACACCGAGACTGGCTACTCGAACCCAACCATATGGGAAAGCGGTGTTTTAGTCTTTCGAACCGGACGAGACAGGAAACGGCAGCACCACTCCAAAACAACGCTTTCGTACTCTATCACTGGTCTCACATGAACGTTGAAGGCACAAAGCAAAGCCTTGTGATTGGACCGCGCTTGACGAGGGTATTTGCATGCTTCGCATGAGAAGGCCCAGCATCTATTTGCTTTGAGACAGCTGAATTTATGTGATTAGCAAAGGTTTTGGTGTCCAGCAAAACGCCAAGATCGCGAATCTGCTGGCAGCTATCCAAGCGGTGACCGTCTAGTGCGTATGAGTAGTGAACAGGTGACGTGCGGAGGGTGAATGAGATGGTAGTGCACGCTTCAGCCGCGCTGGCGGATAGGTGACGTTAGAGGGCAGGCTCGACCCTGCCGAGCGTTGTGGTACGTTAACACGCGCGGGTGGCCGCTGGATACCTTGCGCTCGGGTGGGGGTCAGTTGACCCCCTAAGATCTCAGGACCTAAGAGAGTTAGAGACACAAATTCGCAGGGTGTGTTAGCCTGTATATTAACTCTCTTAGGCAAATATTTTGATGCTTCTGGGTCATGACTTTCGGGTGAAATAATAATTTAGGTCAATATAATAACTAATAATAAAACTATCATATATAATATATATATATATAATATATATATATATATATATATATATATAAAGGATCAATAATAATAAATGAGATCAAACAAGGTCAAACTCCAGCTTGGTCTCCAAAGTTCCCCAGAACCTAAATACTTGTTTAAGCAGAAGGTCACATGTTTGTTTAAGGTCAGTGACCTTGTTTGACGCTTAAAGGTCATGGTTAACAAAATCATACAAGACTCCTTCAAGTTTTGCACTTGAATAAGTGACAAACGTTACGTTAGGCAGTATGTTCCTACAAACAAGATGTTGACTTTGGCCATTCGGGCCAGTAACCTACTCAGACCTTTAAGAAGTCCATGGAAGACGTATAATACTATTACTGTTAGCAATAAATTCAAATGGGCACCAGAAACCACTCCATACGGCAAGCCCTAGAGAAATAAAACGAGTTAGTTTTGACCCTTGGTCTGAGGCTTTATACCTGACCCTAGGTCAATAAAATTGGTTCCTTCAATTGTTGTGTTGCCTGAGAAAGTATCTCAGAAATACATGGTTTCGTATAACACTCCGTGTTGCATCATATCAAAACTATTCCCTAGACATTGACTGCGTTTGATCTAGTACCTGAATTCGACCTGCTGGAGGTCAACGACCTTACAAGGTACATCTGATTTTTTGGTACCAAGCGATCTGCTATTCAATTGTGTATAGCCATGCAAAATTTGGCGCGGCTACGCCGCGTCGTTCGGAGGCCATTCTGGAAAGACCTTCCGGGGGTCAAGTTGACCCCCACCCGAGCGCGTGTTAAGCTTCCTCCGCGAAAGCTCTGCCGTTGGCCCGTAATTTTTAGATCGGCTCAGGGCTCACCAGCCAGTCACTGCTTAGCGCGACTACCGATTCTGGAAATGCCATCCAATCAGAAGGTTCGGACTAAATCGTTAAAAAAACTAATTCCCGCCTCAACCATACTGCATTGCATAACAATTCCACGCTACCCATAGCCCATGTTCACTGGGAGCACGCATGCAAAACTGGATGAGATCTCCCGATTGTGCGCAAGTTATCGGCTCAGCAGTGCATCAGATTGGTAAACAAGTCGTAGAAATGTGGAATAAACTGACTGCTTCGAAGAAACTACCTGCCTTTTATGCAAGATGATCCAGATAAAAATTAAGAAGTTACGTAATGTTCTATTGAACAGTGACAAGCATATTTTTCGCACAAGCAAGGATTGGTGTCATTGAAATATCCATTCAATTTAAATTGTGAAAAAGCAATAGCATTCATCAGTGATCTAACATTTGTCAAAGCATGACTCGACAGAAATGCTTCGTTGAGGACGAGAAGAGTATCTTGTCGACATCGCCTTAGAACGCCACATCGCAACCGCTTCGGTATCCTCCTGGGGGCCCTGGGGCGACTTCACGAGATGAATCGGCACGATCAGTAGCTCCAGCAGGGCGAGGTGACGCCGCAACGGCAAGGGTTTGCAGAATTAGCTCGATCACTATTTCTCTGGAATGCACATCAGCCTTACTTGACCTGCCGTGCTGTCACCGTCATGTGGTTTCTCTGTCACCCGACCCGTTCCCCGTGGACTCATACTATGTGATAACCTTGAGAACATCCACGCGGACGAGTCAGCATGCCTTCAAAAGCTTAAGACCACCTCCAGATCAGGGACACTTGCATCACCGTGGACAATCGACTGGAAACCGACTTCTTGCAGCGGGTCAGCTGGTGCGCAAACCACCTCCAGATCAAGACAGGTGCATCACCGTGGACAATCGACTGGAACCGACTTCTGCAGCGGGTCAGCTATTGCGCATCCTGGACTGTCAGGGAGACCACGTGGAGCACCTTTTGTCGTCACAATTGACGGCTGTGTTGTGGTCATTGATGGCCATTGCTGTGGCCGATCGTGTTCTGTCATTCATTTGGCAGGCGATTCCACCACAGCCACGGTTGTGCGACAAATGCGCTGGCCCCGTTGAAGGAGGCAGGGTCAACTTGTAATAGGCCCTCCTGCATTTTTCAAAGCGGTGCCACATATTGCAGTCGAGCATTTCCTATTTCAATGCAGGTGTTACCATGTGAAAACTTTCCAAAATTTTGCAGACTGGCCCACATGCGAAAGAATTGGTTAAACAAAAAGAATTAGGTACATGCCTCAGGATATCATATGGTATAGCATGAACGTGGTACTAAAAGCGATGTGTTTGTACCCGAAAATGTACCGAAATGCCGAATACGGCTCTTACTTCACCGAACGCAACATCACTCACTTCAATGAAAGGCATGTTGTGTCTGTCAAGTCGCATGCGGTGTCTTCCCTATTGCGGTACGAAAACTGAAGAGAATAAACCAATCAGGGCACTCAAATATTTCAGGTTATTAGTGTAACAATAGGTTTTTTGCATTTATTTGGCCCATTATTCACTATTTACCCATATGCATCGGCGGGGCTCAGAGAAGCATGGGGGTGGGTCAGGTCAGCACTGTGGGCCTCAAGCCTCCACAAGCATAGAAAGTGACGTCCCTGGTCCCGCCACAGTGGTGTTGTCGGCAAAAGTTTGCATATGGTAGCAATAATGACTGGCGCGACAACCCGTGGTCGGTGCTTTTTTCTGATGGCTAACCCCATCGTAAGGCTCAAAACACCCGGTAGGGCTCCATTTTCGAAGGATGGTGGAGTTTTGTCATCTGGCCATAACTTTGGCATTGAAAACAGCAGATTTATTTCAATAAAGTAGCTTTTAAAACTGGCCTATGGACGAACCTTGATTTAAATTTGAACGAAAAGCCGAATACGGCTCTTACTTCACGAACGCAACAGGCATCACTCACTTCAATGAAAAGGCATGTCGTGTTTGTCAAGTTGCATGTGTGTTTTCTCTATTGCGGTACGGAAACTGAAGAGAATAAACCAATCAGGGCATTCAAACATTTCAGGTTATTTGTGTTGACGGCCGGGGGGAATGACAACATTCGGGTCAACCGTACCCAGAAACTAGAACCGTTCGGTTTCTAAAACGGTCCCGGACTACCTGCAGCGACCTAGCACATTATGTGTGGTCCGTATTCACGGTGTCCGGCGCCTACACAAACATATCAGACCTGATCCAGCCTGCGCCATCGAACACCTGCAAGGTACGAAGGAGTCATTACTCCGTGAAGGCACTTGCCTGATGCCACCCTAGCCCATACTCATCCCTCAGGCCTCTCCGTGCCAGTCAACTCTGTGCCCAAGTTGTTCTTTGAATCGCTCCTGGGCCCTTCGAATTGCTTCTGAGCCCTTCGAATGGGTTCTGAGCCCTTCGAGTTGCTTCTGAACCCTCAAGATCGGTCCTGAGCCCTTCGAATGGCTTCTGGGCCCTCCAGATCGTTCCTGGGTCCTTGAATCGCTCCTGAGCTCTTCGAATGGCTCCTTAACCTTTCGAAACGCTCTTAAGCCCTTCGAAAGGCTTCTGAGCCTTTCGAATGACTCCTGAGCCCTTCGGATGGCTCCTGAGCCTTCGGATGGCTCCTGAGCCCTTCGGATGGCTCCTGAGCCCTTCGGATGGCTCCTGAGCCCTTCAAATGGCCCCTGAGCATTTCGAATCGCTCCTTCACGCACTACATCTTTTTGAAGGAAATGCGACGCACGTTGCGGCGTACCCTCTGGGTGAGCGCTGGCGACCGCAGATGCCATAGTAGCGTGCAGGGGCCATGGCGAAACCGGGACTGAAAGAGACCATTGCATGCCCCGGGGTTCGCACACGCATACTTGACTCTCAGGTTCTGCGAAGCAGATGTCCAACCTGAACGAGCTTGTTCATTTCGGAACCTTCCGTATCCGGCCTAGCTAGAAGCGCTGATATACGGCCTCTGATGCCGGACGGCGGTGCCATTCACTGTCCTATTGGAGCGCATTTCCCCATCCCCGGATGCTTCAATCGGAGGCTACCTGGTATTGAAAGGTCATAGGTCATCGCGTCGATTTTCAGTGATGTGTGCTGGCATGCGTCAAGACGGCAGCTGCCAGCGATGCGATTATGAGGTTATGTAATTGTAATCCGTCAAATGTCTAACGTCCAGATTATCGTTCGTTGAAGTGAATGTAACCTGCATTTGCCATCCAGTCATCCAGAGGCAAAAGGCCGGGTTAAGTCACGCTCATTGTAACGGAAACGGGCTTCATATTCATACGTACTCCAGAACCGCACAGGTCGTACGGGAGCGCAGTAATGACCAGGTGACATTTCGTATACCATTTGGTTGAAAAGGTGGATGCCTGCATGCATTCTTGGACGGATAACCGCTTAGCGTTTCCGGTTAACGGCTAACATGGTTTGCTGTAGGTCCAGCGCTCGACATGTGATAAAATTGTCACCAATAAACAGCTCGCACCCTAATCAATTAGATGGACCGATTTCGTCAAAATCTTTCGCCCATACTCCATCTCCGGCACTGTTTGCTGCAATGACTCGGTGCCAGCATATGTCGTTCTCCATCTGCGTCGGCGAGTGATGTGTGGCACGGGGTCTGGCGGCTGCTGACGGACGGACGCCCGACCGCAGAGGCCCGCCCCAGTCCGGCGGCGTCCCTCCCCGGTGTCGTCCGCGGTCCACGCGCCGCCGCACGGCTGGTCACCCAGGCTTATTGAGCGCCAGACTAGAGCAGCAGGTGGGTCAGGCGAGGCAGCCGTCCGGCCACCGGGGGTGCCATCACACCACACAAGGCACCAGGCGAGGGCGAGCCGCCACACACAGCCAACCACAGCCGCGCCGCACACGCACACACGCACGCGCGTACACACGCACACGCTCGCCGCGCACCGACGGCGGCGGCGGCGGTCGGGGGGTCGCTCGGAGCAGGGCGCGGCCTACGGCCGCCGGGTCCAGCCCCGCACCGGCAGCCGACGGGAGCCGGCGCCCGGCACCAGAACAGCGCCCGCGTCATCACGGGGGAGCCGCGGCCACGCCGGCGGCGGCGGCAGCGGCGGCGCCCACGACCATGGCCGCCCAGCTCGCGTGTCGCCGGCTGGAGGACGCGCCAGCGCCGTTGGAGACCCGCACGTGCGCGGGCGGGGCGCGCGGCGGTGACGTGCTAGAACAATTGGGATCCGGACCGCGCGCCCGTAGGCGCCACGACGCCGCTCGGCGCCGCGAACAGCTGCCGATGATTCAAAGCATATCTCGTACAGATCGGGTTGCCTGAGCCGGGTCGGACTAGAAATGAGATCTAAGTGGCTGTCACCATGCAGGACATTGGCTAGTGACTAGTAAGCTGGCGCTGCCCACGGTTCTCGAGAGCAGACGTACGATTTCACGACAGAAATGACGCCAAACAGCGATGCGGTCAGATGAAACCGTTAACACGTCAACACGGCACGGTACCAGCCACGGCATCAAGAGCAACAGTGAGATAAACGCCGATGCACAATATGCACCAACATACAGGATCACACACGATCGCACCCGGACGTCCAAGCGGGAATCAATGCAAGGTTGCACATCACAAAGGACGCCATGCTTTTCATATGGCCTTAGCACACATTCTGACGCGATTTGTCACTGAGCACACGCAGGCCGACACGTATGGGAGTTAAAGCTTCGCAGTGGCATGAGGCTGCAGCCCGGAAGGACACGATATGACTGAAAACTGTACCCGCCTCGCGGCAGAGCGGCACCGTCCCATAATCATTCAGCACTCGCTTCATGATGGACCAGCCACGCCGGGTGAAGGGCACGGCGAATATAAATATATGCTTTGTCGCCTGACAGCCGGGTGGTGACGATCATCGCCAACGCAATGGGATGGGCGCCCGCCGTCTAAATACTGATATGTTCATTGAACTACCGCTTACACCACGCCCCCTGCAGCCCGTCTAACGTCGTTCACTGTAAGGACGGCGAATTTGGCATGCTGTTACCTGCTGGCCATTTGCGGAGCCACCCCCCAACAACGCTGGACGGCAGCAAGGGGTGCCACGAACCATTGAGCTGAAAACGCCACGCGTCGTACAAACCTCACGCCCTCAACCGGCCCGATCACAACAGCGAGTACGATCACAAGCCCTGGGGCGACAACAACACCGACGGCGCCCCGGGGATGATCCACGGCTTCCCTGCCACGCAGCCGCAGAGAGACCTTCGATGCCGGAACGCGCCGTGCCCGCCACCCCCACCGCGTCCTGTCCAGCACGCTTCGCCCTTCCCGCAGCAGAACGAGTCGCTGTCGGCGGAGCCCCGGCCGCCGCCCAGCGAACCTCTGAGCTGCCGCGCTGCTCGCGCCCGGCGGCGGAAGCCCAGGCGGTGAGCGCCGCCCGCCGCCACGGCCGTCTGGAGAGCGGACCCGCCCGGGCGCCGCCTCGGCAGACGGCGCCGCCGCCACGGCCGTCTGGAGAGCGGACCGTCCGGGCGCCGCCTCCGCAGACGGCACCGCCGTCTCACACGTCCAGCGAGCCCAGCTTCCAGGCGACGGTGGCCTTTTTCAGCCACTCCTTCAGCTCTTGGGTGCGCTCCAGCACTGAGCGCTCCGGCCGGCGCCGCGGCGGCGGCGGCCGGAGCGGCGACGGCGGCGGCGGCGGCTGCGCAGGCGACGGCGGCGGCTGGAGAGACGGCGGCGGCAGCCGGCGCCGCGCGGCCCGGCCGGCCACCGGCGCCGGATGGGTGTGGATGGCGGCCAGCGAGGCGTGCAGCTGCTCGCTGCGGCTCGGCCGGTAGCCGGCGGCGCGCCGCACACCTCAGCTGCGGGTCGGAGGCGTGTGTCCGCTCTGCGGGAGGGCGGCGGCGTCAGGCGGTGCGAGGACACGGGAGCCGGCGAACGGACACATAGAGGGACGCACGTGATTAGGCGAGGAGCGACAGGCAAGGGCGCTGGGCACCAGCAGAACGGACGGATACGGGAATCACAAGCACGCCGGCATAAAAGCGCTATGACTGCAGTCGGGATGTTGTCCAGGATGACGCTGATGGTTCGGTGGGGGGGGGGGGGCGGGGGGTTGACTGGAAGGTGTCGGGTGAGGTGCGCACCCTGTCTGAGCTGGTGGTAGTGTCGAGTGAAGGACGCACCCGTCTGAGCTGGTGATAGTGTCGGGTGAAGGACGCACCCTGTCTGAGCTGGTGGCACTGTAGGGTGAGTACGCACCCTGTCTGAGCTGGTGATAGTGTCGGGGTGAGGTGCGCACCCCTGCCTGAGCTGGTGATAGTGTCGGGTGAAGGACGCACCCTATCTGAGCTGGTGGCACTGTAGGGTGAGGTACGCACCCTGTCTGAGCTGGCGATAGTGTCGGGTGAGGTACGCACCCTGTCTGAACTGGTGATAGTGTCGGGTGAAGGACGCACCCTGTCTGAGCTGGTGATAGTGTCGGGTGAGGTACGCACCCTGTCTGAACTGGTGATAGTGTCGGGTGAAGGACGCACCCTGTCTGAGCTGGTGATAGTGTCGGGTGAGGTACGCACCCTGTCTGAGCTGGTGATAGTGTCGGGTGAGGTACGCACCCTGTCTGAACTGGTGGTAGTGTCGGGTGAAGGACGCGCCCTGTCTGAGCTGGTGGCACTGTGGGGTGAGGTACGCACCCTGTCTGAGCTGGTGATAGTGTCGGGTGACGGCGCGCAGCTGTATGTCCCGCTCCGTGGCCGAGCGCTCCTCGTCATCCGTCGAGATGGTCCTCCGAGTCCGACGGCTCCTGAAGCGGCGGGCCACACAAACCGTCAGCCGACCAGACCGGTACGGCTGACCATGCTGTGCCTGTCGGCAGCTCGGACACACAGTGAGCCATACAGACCACTGACTGACAGCTCGGACGCACAGTGAGCCACCACAGACCATTGACTGACAACTCGGACGCACAGTGAACCACACAGACCATTGACTGACGGCTCGGACACACAGTAAGTCACACAGACCATTGACTGACGGCTCGGACGCACAGAGAGCCACACAGACCATTGACTGACAGCTCGGACGCACAGTGAGCCACACAGGCCATTGCCCGACAGCTCGGCCGCCCACAGTGAGACACACAGATCATTGACTGCCAGCTCGGACGCACAGTGAGCCACACAGGCCACTGGCTGATAGGTCGCACGCACAGTGGGCCACACAGGCCATTAGCTGATAGGTCGCACGCACAGTGAGCCTTACAGGCAGTCCACCAACGCGTTGAACAACAGGTGGCAGACAAGTGCCTGGAGACAGGTGGGTCGTGCACAACAGAGCGTAATGCAACACGGGAACCAAACGGAAACCACAGATAAATGCGGACATGCACACATATGCAACGCGAAACGAAGGAATGCTGGAAGCGATACGAGAACAAGACAGTGGAAGGGAACAGGACAGAGCAAGGAAGTGATAGGGAAAGACGGGACGGAGAGGGTTGCGGACAATGAGCGGCGACGCAACGGCCGATTGCAGTCTGCACCCGTCCTGGCTCCCACAGGTGACAACGCTGCCCAAGGTCACAGGCAGGCCGCGGCCCGCTCAGAGTCAGCAGGACGGCCAGTCTGACCGGCCGCCGCCACAGCCAGCACGAACAAGCTGGCCGCGGCCCTCCGCACCGCGCCCGGCAGTGGGTACTGGCAGGAAGGCGTCACATGCAGTGACGGCCGTCAGACGCAGTGGCAGACGAACAGCAACAGAGTCAGCTGCAGTGACAGCGTCAGATGCAGTGGCAGCTGCGCGGTGATAGGCGTCAAGTGCAGTGACAGCAGCACAGTGCCAGCGTCAGAGGCAGTGTCAGCGTCAGAGGCAGCGACAGCGTCAGAGGCAGTGGATAGCGTCAGAGGCAGCCGACAGGCGGGACTCGGCAATCGCCCGGTCCGATGGAACAACAGGTGAGTCCCCGACCGGCCCGACCCATGACAATAATGGAGCTCGACGCGACTGCCGCCTCATCTTCGGCATTACGCCGAGCCGATCCGCCCGGCCGAGGGGAAACCCAGCCTTCAGACGGCACCGCTCATGTTTAATTGGCTGGCGCTCCTGGGTCGCGACCCATGACAGTCATATCTGGCTCACAGGCGGCGCAGCCTTGATGCCGACAGAGCAGCGCGACGAAATATGGCACCGGCCGGTGGGCCAGCACGTCGTAAGTGCGTTAATATTGCAAAAGATTTCTCCTATCTCACTTTCCAGATTTCTTGTCAAATGTAGGAAAGACAAACGTACATATAGATGTGCATAGGTTCACGCGCAATGTGCGTAGGCATATGTTCCTTATCGCAGGTATCCGTAATGTAGACGCTCGTGAACCTAATTGTCGTGTGCGCATCAATGCTCGCTCTTTCAACTATCCATAACACAGATGCTTGAAACCCGCAGGTATTTCGTCGTCGCAGGTGCTCGCAAGTGGCAAATGTTCGTGCCTCACCTTTTCGTTACACCGAAAAGTTCGGATTGTGAATGTTCGCAAAGCATGTGATGTTCGCATCGCCAATGTTTGTAGAAGGAAACATGCATGCCGTATATGCTGACGATGCAAGCAAAAGCAATAAGTTTAGTGGATCAAATTAATGCAATTGTCGGTTCACCTTAGGCCATGCAGCTACTTGATACAATAAGCGCGACACACTGCATACACGGCGACATAACGGTTATTGGCTATGCACAGAGCTACGCAGGGTCATGCGTCTTGCGGATCCATACAAGTTGGCCCGGCATGGCAAGTCTTTGGCACGGCGAAATGTAGATAATTAAATTAAGGGCCTATGTTTGCCGGTCCGTCCGTGTACGTGCATCACATTTGCGTTCACAAACATCCCCCATACGAACGTAAGCGTTTGCAAACATAAGCCGTTCAACGGTGCGACGTAACGACACAACAGCCGCGGTATGCAATAGTAACGTTACGAACAGTAACGTACGTGTAGTAACGGTACGAACAGTACCGGTACGAACCGTAACGGTTACGAACAGCAACGTTACGAACAGTAGCGGCACGAAAGCAACGGTATGAAAAGTAACGGTGCGAACAGTAACGGAACGAACCGTAACGGCAACGAACAGTAACGTTACGAGCAGTAACGGTACGGACAGTAACGGTGCGAACATTTTGCGCATACAAATCACTACGATACGATTATTGCGGTACGTACATAACCCTAAGGCTTCTAGAGTAAAAGGCCCGCGCAAACATGACGTCACCATGGAACTAAAGTTTGGTAGCTCGTCGTATGACACTTGGCTGGTACTATGAAAAGGTTGGTCGACACCAGCAATATGGTTAAAAAAAAACGGAGATTTCGCCAATAAACTGGGTTGCCATCCTTTTTCGCATCTTTATTGCAACGTTTTTTTTAACAGATCACACATTTTGCATTTCAAACCCTCTAAAGACAAATCAGTACCAGAATCTGCTTCTAAAAATATGTCCTACTAAACTCCGTTTTCCAGCTCCGGCACCTGCACCATGTTTGTCATGTCCAATGCGCCTGAATATCGATGTGTAACGCCTTTTCGTCAACTGAAGATTTGTTAGTAAAAAAATCGCATGTAATCTTTACATCAAACTTATTCATGGGCAATGACTGCCCATCTTTCTTCGTGCTGTAGTACCTATATTGAGTGAAATGTACGAATACGTTGATGTGATGGGGGCAGGTGCCAATAATTTCACTGCTACTGTGTCATGATCCTCCCAAGCGTTGGTTAACTTGCACATCCACCATGTCGAATAGGTTCGGGGAAAATGGTGCGTAGGGAAGAATGCCCCGACTGCCCCAATATATCCCCAAGACTATTTCCGAGCTGAGATATTGGCTATGGCACTTTGACTGGCAGAAATCGCAAAACTTGCCGGAACAGTTCCATTTCACAGGAAAATCTGCCCTCTTGAACTGGAATGGCGCGCGCCACATTTACACCTCCGGGTTCACCACTCACTACCCCCATTAGGGCAGGCCAGCCCTGCATCCACCCCGACAACGCCCCTCCTAAGGGTCCAGGATGTGTATTTCCACTTTCCAATGCGCGTCCCAGGGCGCTGCGCGCCCGTCTGGGCCGCCGTTTCTCATCTCCGCCCTATGTTGTTAATGTATGTTGTACTCTTTCACACACTATTTCTAAGCACTTCCGGCCAGAGCTCTTCAGAATAAATCACAGATGAATGGGTAACCCCATCTCACCGTTGGGAGCAGGCTGGAAGCTCATTTCAGCGATAGTTTTGTAGCTCTGCCAGTTTTGTAGCTAATACCAAATCCCAGTTGAAAATGCTTTGTTGAATGGACTTGGCAAAAAATCCGGATTATGAGGATATTTATATTTGAACCAACCCGCAAAAACAGCGTTTTAACGCCGCCGTCATATTGGTGCCATATGATTTAGTCCCGTGATGACGTTACAGCATTGCCTACCCAGAATGCGGCGATGCGAGGGCTTGCATTTCGCAGCTATGCCAGTTGTGATGCAACCAAATGCGGTACAGACATCATCCGTTACGAACATCCGCTGTCCGTACCTTTGCCCACTTATTCAGTTCCGGAACCTTATTGCGTCAGGAAGCACAGGCATCGTCGGATCCGACTGGAGCGGGGACACTATACTGAAGCAGGGACACTTTACTGAAGCTGGGACACTACAGCAAGTAATGGAGTTCCCAGTAGCAAACTCGCTACCACTGGCCAAATCGTGCTGCTGGTGAGCGGCCAACAGTATGTCATCGCGTCCTGATGGGCCGAGGTGTATCCAGTGATCCCCGCTCGCTTCACTGTCCGCTCAGTACCACAACCAACCCCCTCACGAGCTCCCCTGCTCAGCCTTGCTTTTCGGGCCGCCTGTCGTGAAACGCGCGATGCGTGTGATCTGGCAGCCCCGCTGGATTTGCAGCCACTCCGACTGGCTCTGTGAACTCTACACGACGTTCGAACCGGCATTGTAGAGCCCATCTCCAACGCTGCTTCGCGTCGTCCTCCGATGCACCAGCGTCCACCGAGTGTCCTGTTGCCGTTCGGCCCGGACGAGGCTGAGCCGCGGCCAGGCTACGGGCAGGCCGGTGTCACGTCGTCCCTATGGATGCCGAGGCGCCGGCCGGACGACCCCCAGAAGTCAGACGAACGGAGCAGGTCCAGACCATCACGGCACGCAGATACGGGCTGGTCCAGCCGCGGACCATGCGCACACACCAGCAGCGCGCTAGGTGTCGGGCCCAGCCCCCCCCCCCCTTCCCCAGGACAGGGTCAGCGCCATGATTTCTGAGTCGATTATTGCGTCGGTGTTCAAAACGCAGCTCCTCCAGAGCATACAATATGCAGCGGGACGTATTGAGGGCACGCTGCCCCAAAACTCCCCCTCCCAGAACAATGTACGCACCACGATCACGTGACGTGATATTAGCGCCATGCACCGTGGTTGTTTTGGGCCCCTCATCAACATTCGGGACGTCACGTAAGGTAATAATGCCGTCATCAGTAACCCAATTAACGTGGTCACGCAAGATGAGATCGGGCCCATAGCCCGCTGACCCAGTACAGGTGGCCGAGATGCATGCACCTGCGACGGTGTATGTAAACCTGCGGTTAGCACGCCGTGCGCGGTGTAAGCGGAAGCTACCTAAGTGGAGAGCTACACGAAATAGGGCATACACTTTGCCTTGATCAGCCGTCCTAGCAGGGCGCGGTTTCGGGCTTTTCATCCCGTTCCATTCGGGCTTACTATCTCTAAAACGGCGCCAAACGCCTCCGATGGACGTCGCGGATATTCCTTCGAAGACGACGCTCAAAACATATCCCCTCCGTCTTAACGACGTTTCAATATATGCATGCGATTGACAAGCCGGTCCGGTGGGCTCGAAACACCACTGCGTCGCCCGCACGAAGGAATGTCGGACAAAGACTATGCTCATTTTCTTCATTCCTCGATTCACAGGCTTCGAGTGAGCTGCGACTACGGCTGAAATCCCACGAACTGCCGCACCGGGGATAGTACGGGGTCAGAGCCGACACGGGGACGGCTCACCCAACTGTCGCCGGCACCAGAACTGGGAGAGCCACGTGAGCGCTGACTGCGGCCACACCTGCGGCCGGGACCGGGTCGGCCATGCCGCGGCAGCAGCGGCCGGCCGGGCGGCGCCCCCTCCGTCGTGCAGCAGCCCGGTACCCACCGTGGCCGGGTGTCGCCGGCCGGCGCCCGCCGCCTGCCGGTGCAGGAAGTGGCGCGCCCTGTCCAGCACCCCGCGCACGTCCGTGCCGCTGCCGTCCGAGTCGGTCGCCGCTGAAACAGCCACACCGGCGCTGACGTCTCACCGTCGCTGACGTCACACCGGCACTGACGTCACACCGCCGCTGGGTGGACGGGACACGGAGGTGCGGCGGTGGTGCAGTGGTAGCGAGAGTGGACGGTACAGCAGTTAAGGCCAGACGTACGGTGATACTGAGGATACTCGTTATCAAAGGTGGTGCGACGGCCCGCTGGTAGCGACAGCAGAACTCACTGGCTGTTGCATGCTCAGCCTGCATAGTAATGACTACCCCAGAGTAATCTACGCAGAATGAACCTTGCTTCGATGCCCCGACATACCGTCCGTTGCCACGACAAACATGTAGTTAAAAATAGCCTCGTTACGGACAAGTCGAACAACAGGGATTAATTCCACACGTTTGACGTCATGCTCCAACACGCTCTGACGTAATCCCCAGCGCGGCACCAGAAGAATGGTTGGTTTTGCATACGAAGCTGAAATATCGCCCAGAAACAACTAGTTCTTGCCATGCATTTCAATTCTCGCAAAGTTGGACGGTCTCCCTCATTGAGCACATGCTTCCCGTGTGAGCAACCGATACCGGCGGCGCTAGTCGAGCCCCGCACCACCCCGGGAACCCCGCAACCGCCACTGACTGCGCTAGTCGGGCCCCGCACCACCCCGGGAACCCCGCAACCGCCACTGACTGCGCTAGTCGGGCCCCGCACCACCCCGGGAACCCCGCAACCGCCACTGACTGCGCTAGTCGGGCCCCGCACCACCCCGGGAACCCCGCAACCGCCACTGACTGCGCTAGTCGGGCCCCCGCACCACCCCGGGAACCCCCGCAACCGCCACTGACTGCGCTAGTCGGGCCCCCGCACCACCCCGGGAACCCCCGCAACCGCCACTGACTGCGCTAGTCGGGCCCCGCACCACCCCGGGAACCCCGCAACCGCCACTGACTGCGCTAGTCGGGCCCCGCACCACCCCCGGGAACCCCCGCAACCGCCACTGACTGCGCTAGTCGAGCCCCGCCACCACCCCGGGAACCCCCGCAACCGCCACTGACTGCGCTAGTCGAGCCCCGCACCACCCCGGGAACCCCCGCAACCGCCACTGACTGCGCTAGTCAGGCCCCGCACCACCCCGGGAACCCCCGCAACCGCCACTCACGGCCATCGCCGTCGTCCCACATGCCGAGCGACCTCATGCGTTGCTTCATCTGGCGCACAGCCAGACGGGCAGCGCTGGCAGCGGCCGGCGGCGGCGGCGGCTGCCGAGGCAGGGCCTCCCGCTGCGGCGCACGGCTCGCCGGCGGCCGGTGCCGGCGCAGCGCCGGGCTGGAGGGCGACGGCGCCGGGCGGCCGGCACGCCGCGCAGGGGCGCCGCCGCCCACCGTCGGGCACTGCGGGCACGAGCGGCTGGCGGCGGCCGGCAGCGGCGGCGGCGGCGCGGCGCCCTCCGAGCTCTCGCCGTCCGAGGTGTCCCAGAGCGCGGCCGGCGGGCTGGCGCGCCGTCGGTGGCCGCAGCGCGGGCAGGCGGCGGCCGGCAGCGCCCACGCCTGCCGCACCGGCCGGCCGCGCGGCGTCGATGTGCGCGGGTCCTGATGGCGGCCCCTTCACCGGTGCCACGTGCTCCGACGCCGCCTCTCTGATCGCTGCGTCGGCCGGCGTCACCTGGACGGCGGCGTCCTCCCGGGCGGGCGCCGGGGCGGAGTGACTCTCCCGGCCGGCAGTCGGCGCCAACTCCGGCGTCCGCTCGCCCGCCGCCTGGCGGCCGGGGTCGGCGGCGCGACGGTCGACACTCCCGGGTCGCTGCTCGGCAGAGTGCGCTGGCCGCCCTGCGGCATCCCCATCCAGGTCACCGCGTTCACAGCTGATGGTCGGCCGCCGGTCCGCGGCCGAGTCCAGCGGGACCCACGCCGCTGTTCTGTCGGTCACGTCTGGAGGGGAGGCACGCTCCTGGAGGAGGCCTCTGGGGACGCCGCTGTGAGCTACTGAAGCGTCTCGCTTCGGTCGAATCCCGGAAGCTTTTGATCTTTCGTCAACTTGCCCGAGCGCGCCACACTCCTCCGAGGCAACACACGGGTCTGCTCTTGACTCCTTCGCTGCTGGCGCTGTAAAGTGGCCGCTACGACTCGCGTTGGTTTGCCCCAGGGTGGTCACCGGTGGCCTTCCATGTCTAATTTCGGCCGCTGGCGGCTGATGAGCGCCATCGTCCTCACCCGCCAAAGGTGCATCACCAACACCCGCTGCCTCACCGTCGCTGACGCCGACTCCCCGTTCCTCCTCGTCCCTTGAGCCCCCGACGTCTGCCCGTCCCAACTCTCCACCAGCGGCCGCCTCCGCCTGCCTCTGCCGGCTCGTGTCCTCCGCCACAGAATCCTTGTCCGCGCCGCGCGTCGCCGGCCGACTCGGCAGCGGCGGGCTGCCCTCCTCCGACTCCGACTCGCTGGGGTAGAGCGAGCGCGCGACCGGCCGAGCCGCCGTCGGCACCGCCGCCTCCGAATCGCTGCGGAGGAACGAGCCGCCGCGGCTCACCGATACCTCGCCCGTCTCGTTGACGCGCACCTCATTCTCGTCCTGCTCAGAGCCGGAGCCTGAGCCGGAGCCGGAGCCGGAGCCGGAGTCCGAGCCGGAGCTGGACTTGGAGGAGCGGCCGGCAGCCAGCAGCAGCCGCCGGCGCCGCGTCGCTTCGCCGCCCTCTGTAGCGGCCGGCTCCCCCGGGTCGCGCCGCTGCTGGAGTGAGAAGGACAATACGGTACGGGCGTCAGCGGGCGTGGACCGACCAGCGCTCGACCCCACCCCTGAAGCCGCTCCAGACGCCGTCGCCTCTTCCGGCGCTGCGGCAGCAACACTCGGGGCCTTGCCAGGCTCTCCTGAGGCATCCTTCGAAGTTTGTCGGTCCTGGGAAATAATACCTGAATTCTTTGCTGCTTCCTGTGGCGGCCGCGCCGCGTTACGGACTTCACCCGGTTTGTGAGCTGCCTTCGTAGGACTGGCAACGGACGGTAGCCGCACAGACGGCTGGCCTGCTGGTTGTAAGTCTTTAGCAGCATTGCTCAAAGTCTGTCCGTCCTTGGAGCCGCCCCCTGGGGATTTCCCGTCATCACGTGACTCATTGATCGCCTCAACGGTCCGGCTATCACTGACAGTTTCCGGCGGAGCTGTATCGGCGAGGCGCTCGCCACCGCCGCCGGCCGGCGCCGTGACGCCCAAGTTCCCGTGCGACGGTCGCTCCTTTCGGTCCGCCTCGTCCGCCTCGGGCTGCAGCGCGGCCGCCAGCTCGGGCCGCTCCGACGACACCGACTCGTCCTCATCGCTCTCTTCGCAGCTCTCCTCCGACCCATCCTCCTGAGCGTCCCCGGAGCCGTCCTCGCCGCTCGCCGAGCGCCGCAACTTGCCGGCCTTCCGCAGCGACGCCTCCGAGGGCTCGTCGATGAACGGGATCGCCTCCTGGCCGGCGGCCGCCGCCCAGTCGTGCTCGGCGGCGGCGGTGGCGCGCGGCGCTGGCGGCCCGGCCGGCCGGCCCTTCTCGCGCTGATCGTGCGCGATCTTAACCTCGGACGGCGCGCCCCGTGCCAGCTCCTGCTTGGCGCGGCTGCTGGGGGTGGTCGGGGTCGTTATCAGAGGCGGCGCGTTTTGCGGCGGCGGCGCGCTCGCCTTCCGCGCCAGCAGCTTCTCGGTGAAGCTCAGCGGACGGGCCGCGTCCCGGTTATTCTGGTACGGGATGTCCCTGACGGTGGCCGGCGGCGGCCGCGGCGAAGTGGGCTGGGTCTGGGGCGGCGGTGCCTGCTGCGGCTGCTGCTGCTCAGAGGCTGCCCCGGCCCGGCGAGCGGCCGGCACTGGCCGAGCCGGCTGCGTCGGCGCCCGCTGAACCGTCGGCTGCTGCGGCGCCGGCTGGTCGGGCGCTGGCCGCTGTGCCGACTTCTGTTGCGCCGTCTGCCGCGGCGTCGCCTTCTGCTGCGCCGCCTTCGACTGGGCCGCTCGCTGCTGTGGTGGCGGTGCCCGCTGCGCTGTCTGCCGCTGGTTGCTCTCCTCCTTGCGGCCCTTGCTGCCGGCGGCGGCGGGGACCGGCGCGGCCGCCACGGGTTGTAGGGCGGGCCGGCCGAGCGGCGCCAGCGGGGCCAGCCCGCCGACCGGCTGCCGGCCGACCGGGCCGCTGATGCCCGGCAGCGGCGCCAGCGGCCGACCGACGGCGGGCCGCGAGCCGGGCCCGGCCGAAAGCGGCGCCAGTGGCCGTAACCGGCCGGGCGCCGCCGCCGGGCCGGCCGGCGCTGGCGCTGGCGCCTCGCGCTCGGCGCGGCGCCGTTCCTCCTCGCGACGCCGCTCCAGCAGCGCGGCGCGCACCTCGGCCTCTTTGCGCCGCTCCAGTTCGCGGCGCGGCGACTCGGAGCCCTCGCTGGCGTGTAGCGACATCTGCGGCGAGAGAGCCCGCCGCCCGGTCAGCGGGGATGAAGGGAGAGCACGCCACCCGGTCCGCGGGGTGAAAGGAGAGCACGCCGCCCGGTCCGCGGGGGTGATGGGAGGTCATGCCGCCTGGCCAGCGTGGGTTGAAGGGCTCACACAGGGACCGGCGACCTGTGTCCGCCATCCGTCAACACTCTCTCTCCCTCTCGACGCTGTCCTCCCAAATTATGGTGCGATGCACGCAAGGTTGATGGCAAAGGTCTACCGCGGTGCACTGACAAAAAAAAAACACATTCACATGACGTAAGATCAAAGTCTTGCGCATCCAGGGGGTCATTCAGTGACCGTTCCGGATGCCCTGCGGCTCGCTGACGGCAAATATCAGACGAGAGAGGCCCACCAGCGTCCGGGGGTGTACTGCCCTGTGGTCCGGACAGCACAGCAGCCCCGACCCCGGCTGACCGCGCCACCGGTGACTCTGCGCCACCCTCCGCCCGCGGGGGTCACCTGAGAGTCCTCCGTCAGGTCCTGGGCCATCTCCAGCGAGTCATCGCGGTCCGGCGCCGTGCGCAGCAGAGTCAGGCGGTCGCCGCCGTGCCGACCCGGCTCATCCTGACGCGGGGAGCGCCCGGTCACACGCGGTTACGGGTCACGCCGGCTCAAGGTCACGACCAGGGCCGAGAGCCGGGGTATGGGGAGTGCAGGCCAGGGCCAGGGGAGCTACATCGTAGACAACAGACCACAGCCTTGTGTCGTGACGGATGTCTCCCGCTTCTGGCACTCAATACACTGAGCACTGGGGCTGACCAGGCTTCGTCTTCTGCGAACTGATTCGGATACAAAATGGCCGATATATCGAAACAACGGCTTTGCCCGTATCAAAGCCTAGAACTTATGATGTATTACGAGACGGAAAAGACGACTAAACCTTGCCAAAGATGCCAAAGATGCCAAAGATACCAATGCATACCAATTTTTCTCTCAGCCAGGAGGCTGATTGTTTTTCATTGATTATGTCTGCATCCTCTTGGTCGTCCTGGTAGTCTTCCTCTTCCTCGTCTAAATCAAACTCGATCTGGTGAACGCTGGGAGCGAATGAGACGTTCTTTTTCTCCCGCTCCTCCTCGGCGCAGAGCCGGCGGGAACGGCCAAACTCCGGCACAGTGCTGCCACCTGGTGACGAAAATAGACTATGGGGCCGAGCTTCACTACGACGCTGTTACACAACGCCACAGAAGATAAACATGAGGGGAAGCGCAGTGCAGCCATCTCGCAACTTGTGGAGAAACTGTGTGGCCAAACCCCGATGTACACCTGCCCATACAGGGCACAGGCTCAAAACCATGCACCCCAGCCCCAGCGCAGCAGCGCCGCTGAGGGGACCCGCATAATACGTGCGTCAGGGTCGACTCCGGCGCGCGGCCGAGCCGCCGGGACGCGGGCATCCGGCGGCAGAGGGGGGGGGGGGGGGGAGCGGGTAATCGGCCGAGGTGGGCAATCGCCTTGATACTTGATAGCATAGCATTTGCCCTCGATGGAATGCTTAAACTAAACCTTGTAAGCATATGGGTCACTAAAATTACGCCGAGTTCTACGGCAACCGCCTGGCGACACCGTTGTAGTTTTGGGCTTACCTGCAGTCGACGACAGCTGTTTGCGGGCCAGTACCACTTTATCCCGGTAGATGGCATCCAAAGGATGCTCCCATCGTGTTTCACCAGAGCGGAAGTTAAAGTAGTAGAGAAGCCCCTGCTGCTCCTCGAAGCTGCAACGCAAGAGACACAGTGAGTTCAACCAACGCATCGCAGTACGACACAATGCTATTAAAACATAAACGAGACCATAGTGCAAATGAAGCCGTCACTCACGCATACTGTGGTGGCGCAAGACGAGGCGCCAAGACAACAACATCGAGCCAGCAAACGCTGGAATGACACACGCGGACCCGATGGCCGCCACAGCTCATCCAGTGTCAGGGCGACCCTCACAGCCCACCCGCGGGGAAGCGCTGCCCCTCCCCTGGTGCGGCCGCCGCCGCCGCCCGAGCGGGCCGCCGCCTGGCACCACTGACCAGGGCTTCCAGCCTGCCGGTAGCGGCGCAGCACTGCCCCCCCCCCCCCCCCGTCCCCTGGCGCGGCCGCCGCCGCCGCCCGAGCGGGCCGCCGCTTGGCAGCACTGACCAGGGCTTCCAGCCCGCTGGTAGCGGCGCAGCACTGTCCCCCCCCCCCCCCCCCCCCCCCCCCCCCCCCCTGACGCGATCCGCCGCGTGGCAGCACTGACCAGGGCTTCCAGCCTGCCGGCAGTGTCTGGTTGACGCCCTCGTCGGCGATGTGCAGCAGGTGCGGCTCGCTCTCCGGGTCGATGCCGATCCGCTTGGCGAACTCGAGCACCTCTGCGCGGCACGGGACAGCACGCGCCACAGTCAGCTGCGCCCACGGGCGGGCTTGGCGCCGGCGCCGGCGCCGGCACGAAACTGAGCAAACGGCACCGCAACACGGCCACACGCCAAACCGTACACATCTAGGCTATATTTATCGAAGAATGGCACACATAAACAATAAGCAGCAAACAATCAGCAGTGGATGCCACACAGCATGTGAAATCATCTATGTGGAGACCTTTTCTTAGCTTGGGCTCATCTGGCTCTGTGTCACAGTTTCCAGCAAACAAACATGGAAGTAGTAGTGCAAAAAACTGTGGGTCAAAAATCTCACACTGCAATACAACACAGAGCATCAGAGTGGACACCTCATACAGCACTGTCACCCACATGCCATCCACCCCTGTATGCAATGCAGAGCTCTCCTGTTTATGCTGTTGTTCTACTTAGCATTTTCCTGCAAAATGAAGTGAGAACACAATCTTAACTGAGTTGAGATACCACACTAACCTGATATTAATAGTCATCTACATAGGCAGTTTTGTCTTACATACATTTTGTATGCAATCAACCAGCTTCAAGGGCCATCCAGCACTTAATACCATACCAATATCACTTAAAAAATATGACCTAATAAAATCATGCACTCTGGACCAGCTCTCAATGTGTCATAGTAATGGAAGACACCTGATTTTGATGCAGTTTCACTTTGCTTTCTGGGAAAATACACACCTTTGCCTGTGAGTGAGACTTCCTGTTCAAACAGACTTGGCACACACTAACAATGTAGCACAGTCACCACTGGACACCCAGCTGATGACTGGGTGATTCATCAGCTGGTCATCAGCAGCAGTATCAGCTCTGAACAACTGACACTTCACAACGGCCCCAAGATTGCTTCTAATTGCTTTGGGTGCCCAGGCAAGAAATGGCTGGCCACTTCTACATGGTCTATCACTTGTGGGAAGAAAAAGATGATTGACTTTTGAGTGGGCCACTCATTTCCCTGAGAATCACTGTGGTTACCAGAGTGATTGCCAAGAAAGGAAGATTACCCTCAACTTACCATCATGAGTGGCTACTGAGTCTTCATCAAATATTTCCTCACATACCACCTGCGCTGCTTTGGCACCTGCCACTGGTCTTCTATTCATCCCAAAAGAACTGAAGGATACCTGAAATAATGTCTTTCAGTACATCATGGATAACTTAACATTGGCTGCCTGATTTACTTTTGGTACTGGGGAACAAAATGTTACCTGCAATAAGTTACATGCAATAAATTCTTCATAAACTGATGCCTCACCAACATACAATGGTAGAACATGGAACGATGCACACCAAACAGCACAGGGATATGTGGAGATTGTAAAATGTGAAGGCGGCTTCTATTTAGGCAAAGTTCTGGATAAAGAAGAAAATTATTAGAGGAATCAAAATCTTTGTGGATCTTAAGATATAATCTTTGATCATATAGCAGTGATCCTGATCTTTGCATTTGCCTTGAATATGAGTGAGCCCAAAATTTGCTATAACAGACCACTTTTTTAGTTCCTGAGGGCTTCTTACTAATACCATAGGCATAACAGTAATAATGCTGGGGTATATTGATGTTTTGACAGGGCCAAAGAAGATAGGAGCACAACCACTCACAATAACTGCTTGGCTGGCTAATTGCACATGCCAATGTGCACATCATCCTTGTAAAGCTTGTAGTTTGCTACCTTGAATATTTTTGGCTTCTGGAACTATAACTTCTACTGCATCAAAATCAATAATATGGTGCAGCTTTGTGGCAAATGCAGCTGTCATTTTCTATGCAGCATTGATTACCTGTGACATTCCAGATATGTTTACATATTCTTCCCATCTGTGTAACAAGTTTTGGTGCAGCAATCCCCACTTTTAGAAAAATGAAAGCAAATTTTGGAATTCATAGTCATGGGAATCCTGTAATAGCACTGTCAAGCAAAAGGATACCCAAATCAGCCAAGAATCAAGTCCCGTAGTTTTCTCTGCTCTATTCATGCAAAAATACTTGCAAAATTCAACACAATTCAACCCGAGCCAGCACAGACACGGGGATTTACATGGTTCAGAGCATTAATGTTACTTGGACATTGAGCACCGCAGCCAGATCTTACCCTGCCCACTGTGCTATTCCCAGATATTTTCATGCAGATACGATAAAATATGTAATACTGTGTCACCTAAGAATCCAAGTTGAGCATGAAATCATTGTAAGATATTCAGTCCGCTCAACAGCTTTCCCTCCTAACATGACATCAAAGCGGATTGAACCAAAAAGGACTGGCTCAGTCCCAGGAATATCTTACGTGAGGTCACGCCCCGTTTCCACTCACTATGCTGCTATGTATGCATAAGGCGATCGTCGCACGTGTTCATGGGCTCCCTACATATCATTAATTTGGTTAGATACCTATTGTTTTAGCCGGTTCCCCACCGACTCCATCAACACTCTCCTCCCCATTGCCACGATGTAAACAAACAGTAAATAAACAGTCCGGATTTATAGTGATGGAAAAAATGTTGGTGCTTTTCATAATGGTACCCTTTTCATGTTTTCATAACCCATTTTTCTCCAAATGATGATTCTTTATGACTTAAGAGTGCCAATAAATGCAATACTGATATGATAGATGAAATGCTATACTGGCTTTAGGCTAATAATCAATTCAAAAAGCATATTTTAAGGGTAAAAACCTAAACACCAATTGGGTATTTCGCCAACTATCACAGAGCCTGCCCATTTCTAAAAATATAATGCATACAATGACGCACTTCTGACGAAGTACCACTGCCAATGATCAATGCTATTTGATCCATTGATTCTGTTGTGAACTTGGTATAAAATGACGTCTTAAGATGGCTCGTGTGGGCTGTGGGGGATTGGATGATAAGTGTTCAGGAACTTAAGTTGTTAAGTGCATTTTCGAGGTACATTATGCATATAGATAAGACTGTGCTAATAGCTCCGTTCCACGTAGAACAGCCAGGAAAGTGGAGGCAGACGTATTGGTAATTCTGCCACAAGCCTTTGTCAGAACGAATAGCAACAGAGCGGTAATTGTGTGCTTATAGTTGTTTTGATATTTGATAATATTAGTAGAGTGATATTTGCTCACTGATGTTTTTTCCAATACCTGTTTCAATGAGGGCATGCAGCCAAAACATTATATCTTCGTTCTGGTTATTCTATGAGGGAAAGGGCTATTAGTACTGTCTTATCCATGCTTAACAACTTTGCCTATACAACCTACCTACACCTTGTGTGCTGGTGACAACACCCATTTACATGTGTTATGCTCATTTTCATAAGATTATTGCTGTCTCTGATGCTATTTCTTGCATTTTATGTGCCCTGTTATATCCATTGGTAGGTTTCATGTGCAATTTACACTATACATGGGGGAAGATGGTTTTGCTGTCACAGCATAATTAAACCATAACAAAGGAAGGGGCTTTGGTCTACACATTAGTACACATATCTGAGCATTTTCACAGATCATGCCATTTTTAGGAATATGTCTCAAAATCCCAGATACAAGTGCTGTTAGGTTCCTTTTATGGGAATCAATATACTTGTGCTTGTTTAGCACTGCTAACTGGCCAGGGGCCGAACCAATATTGCTTTTTTAGATGTCATACTCACCACAGGTTTGTGGGGAGGGGGCACCTGACCTTACAAGAGAAAGGAAAACAGCAAGATGTGGATTTATGGTTCATAAGACCTTGTTCGTCTAGACCTACTTTTTCACATTTGTGCCACAAATGACCCTGGACAGGAAGGAAAAAACAGTGTGACGCATTCTCATTAGGCTACCCCCCCCACCCCACCCCCTAAAAAGAATCCTAGCTGTTCATCTATCTCATAGGGATAAGGCTAAAGCTTGCAGCTAGTGTTAAACACAATGGGTGCAGGGCACACCATCCAAAGTGTCTGATTTGTACCTGCATGACATTTTCACATATAACATGCAGGTTTCTTGGTCCCAAGATATTATGATATTATCAAATATATGCTAGAAAGACTGTGACCATATTTTTTCTTGTTATGGCATGAATCAGCAATTAGTTGTGATAGCTGTACTGGTCAAGCTTGCAGTGCATGAAGAAAGTTCTAGACCTTTGAATGGGTACCACACTATGTTCCACCTCACTTCCTTGGCAGAGGGTGGATCTTATATGTGCATAGTCTATGTATATATTGTGTTCTCTGCCTTTGTTGCAGGCATTTAAAGTATTGCCTGGCCTGGCTGAAACTTGTTGCAAGAGGGAAGGGATTGGGATGCAGTATATACTTGGCATCTATAAATAGTATGAAAATATGATCCAATACATAATATTCACCATGTCCATGACTAGTATGCACACAAACAGAAAACAGTACCAAGGCATGCAGAGATGAGTGCTTGTGTAAACTAAAAGAAATACAGCAATGTTAGAACTATTAATCTGGTAGGCATTGGGTCCTTGCTTTATGAAATTGTTGCAGTAGGCAAAGGAAACCTTGTAAAGAACTTTTGGAATAAAATAAGTCCTTCACCAGGGTTGCTGTTTGTTGCTATGGCTGCATGCAATCATAAAAATGATCCAGCATTTTGTTTTGAGCCTCTCCTTTTATTTCTTGTTTTCACAATGCAGTATGTCCAATATGTCATCTTGGTGCTTTCTGCCAAGGTGCTAAGTATGTGCCATCTATTGAACATAGTTGCAGTACAGACCTATAGCAGAGTCATTCCATCCCCATTAAAACCAGGCCAGTGGCCACTGTAACTGACAGTTGTGTGCTCGCATGGGTTCTGCTGCTCATTATGATGGATGTTAACACTGGCTCTTAGAATCATGTTAATATTGAGTTATGTGTATCCTTGAAATGGTTATATAATTATATCTGTGGCATTTTATCTTTTGTTCTGGTCATGTAAAATGATTCATGTTATTGGTACTTGTGTTTCAGAGGACAAGCCTGTGCCCACACTTTTTTGGGAAATATAATGGTTGTCTAATGGATTATCTGCCATTGTTGGGTGGATTGATAGGAGCAGTCGCAGTGGGAGTGTACATTTACAGAAGGTAGGTTTGTCATAAATGGGTGAAAAGTTTTACCACCCCTCTGCTTTATGAAGCCTTGATGACAGTACAGCACACAGTGCTGTTATAAAACAAAGAAGGCCTTTCAAGTATTCTATATTTCATTAAAAATGTACATTCTAGGTCATTTCTGAGCTACCATGTAGCACAATGCTCCAAAGTGCAGCATCATTTAACCAAAGGGCCTTCAGCAAATGACCTAAGTATCTATGATCAGCTGATGGCAGCGTAGTTCTTCGTCCGCGTCCTCTTTCCTCCCCGAGCCGGCCGCGTAGCGTGGCGCAGCTGGCGGCGGCGGCGGCGGCGGCTGACGACGCCGCGCCCGTGTCTGTGCCTGTAGAGCCAGAGTAGCCGGCGAGACGTGCGACTGCACCGACCGCGTAGATGGCAAAGTAGTCCTAGTGTCCGGCGCCAACTGCGGCATCGGACGGCAGGTGGCGCGCGAGCTGGCGCTTAGAGGTAATCTGCCTGCTGGCGCCCGCGGGCGTAGCCGCAGAGGCTCGGGTGGGGCCTCCACTCTGCATGAGCTGTAGCAGCACTGCAAGGACTCAGTTCCCGTAGCTTGGGCAGATACGCTTCGGTCGCGTTTTCATTTTCGGGACCGAGGCATTTCTGTCTCCATTTTCCGACTTAAGCCGCTGGTTTTTCCGCTGTGCCGTGCTGTATGCTGTTTGTTGTGCGCCGTGCGTTTGGCACGTCCGTTTGCTTCGTCCTCATCCTACCGACATCTTACACGTGGCTGTACTCAGGTTCGCGTCTCTATTCCGATGTGAGTTCTTTACGTGCTCACACTCGAGCGCACAGCCTAATGTTGCCGTAACTCGACATAAGGTCTTCGTGTTCGTGGAGTTCGACCCGAGCTCTACACGTGTCTATACTCCGACATCAGACACTGTCCAGTCCGTGCTCCGTCCTAGATGCTCGCCGTTAAGGCCTTGCCCCGGCCTAAGCATTCACGTCTTCCTGTTCCGACACATATGGTCACATCCCTGTGTTCCAGGATGACTTCTTCTGTTATTTCAATATGCCAATGTGAGGTCATCACACCTCCGTGCTCCCATGCGTGCTCTGCATGATGTGTGGGGGATGCCTAACTTGCATAGACTTGATATAAGGCGACATAACATTTCCAAACTCTGTCCAGATAACGAGCAATCATAGAAAAGGACCTCCGGAGTTATGACCTTCATTAGCCGCTTGCCGAAAGCTTAAGCCAGCTGAGTACTGTACAGGCTGTATGGTCATAACACCCACAACATCATGACATTTTATTCGTGCATGGGCATTAAACGTGCATCATACTACAATCACCTGAATTCGGGCGAGCAAAACTGAAAGCAAGCATGCATCTAATCCGACCCAATAAATGTCGGCGTTTTACTTTTCTGTCATGTGTGTTTAAAATGTCAAGGAGGTGCGTATGTGCACTAACAGTCAATATAAAACATTCGGGATTTTACTTGGTTCGTGTTTCCGAGAACAGCTCGTGGCTGAGGTGTCGTACGCCAAACTAGTCTCACATTTGCACAACATGTGGCCGCACCTCTGAGCACTCGGCTGCTTCCTTCGCCCCGCGACACCAAGTGCAACCAAATGTTATCAAAAGCCAGCGGGCTGTTTCACAATCCGAGCGTTGATCGGACAGCGGAGCCGGGTATATACCCGAGGTCGCATGTCCCCCGCGGTCGGCGGGAACCCGTCTGGCCGCCAGGGGAACGAGTGGTGATCATGGCTGTAAGGTGGCGTGTGCGTGTGTTGTGTATATCCCGCGTGGGTTGGAGGGCTGTCGTCCTCGTGTCACACGTATGATCGCTGCAGACAGTCCCTACACCGTCGGCGCCAGGGCGTGCGCCTGCTAATCCGGTCAGACGGACGGCGCCTTCTAACCCGGTCAGACGGACGGCACCTTCTAACCCGGTCAGAGGGACGGCGCCCTCTAACCCGGTCAGACGGACGGCGCCTTCTAGCCCAGTCAGACGGACGGCGCCTTCGAACCCGGTCAGACGGACGACGTCTTCTAACCCGGTCTGCCGGCCAGGCGCCCGGGTGTACCTGGCCTGTCGGTCCCGGACGGCGGCGCGTCAGGCGGCTGACAGCATCATCAACGAGACGAGCAACACGTCCGTGCGGCCGTTGCAGCTGGACCTCAACAGCCTGGCCTCTGTCAGGCGGTTGGTGCACGAGTTCAGACAAGGTGCGCCCCCCCCCCCTCCGGCCTTCTCGTGTCTGCCAGGGGTCGTCGCGGCCTCCGCTGACTGCGACCATCACTCGAGTTTAACCGTGATTCATACAGCGCGCCTGTGCCCAACGCTAAACGGTTGGATAGATGGACTTTGCTACTGGATAGTATATGCAAATATGCTAAGGGCAGGTGGGAAGCGTCCAATGTTTGTGCAGCATGCATAACCCTCGGCCGTCATATCATCAGAATCATCAAAAGTGCCATCATATGAAAATGTGATGGCGGCGCTGATCGTATGGCCGGCGGCGCTGATCCTGGCAGTCGCCAGTTGACTGCGACGAACTTTCCACGTGGCGGTGGAATGGGTGGCAGTAACTACATCTCTTTCGTACGATGTAAATGCGGTCGGATGTGATGGGTCCCCGATCCGGCCGCGTGGCTAAGCGATATGCTCCTGACTTCCAGTCGAGTCGCAGCTCGACATCTTGATCAACAACGCCGGCTGCTTCTATTGCCCGCCGTCACTGACCGAGGACGGATTCACCGTCACCTTCCAGACCAACTACCTCGGTAGGCGCGGTGCTTCAAACAGTCAGTGGTACAGCTGCTCTGCCTCCTGCTGAGCCCGCCACTCTCATGCGAGTCTCTCGTCAAGCTTTTGTCTGATTATTGGTTGCTGGCTTCACTTTCGTGCTCACTCTCGGACGGCCGCGTGGACTGCCCTCTGTGACCTTCAGGACCCCTCGCTCACCGGGCCGTGACGTCACTCAAGGTCACCTGTCCGGCCGGAATTCAACATAGGTATTGGGCGCGTCGACTTCGCCGGGCGCGGTCTTCCCCGAGCAGGTCTAGCACCGGCGGTCGACTCTGCGGCGTCACTCCGCCGCGTACGCTGAGTTATGGGTCCTGGGCTGTCCTCGGCGGCCTCCCACCGTCCAGACCGCAGCCCGGCCGCCTTGTGCGGGAGGGCACCCCCAGCCCCGCCGTCCAGTCCGCTCCCTCCAGCCGACTCCCGCTCGCCCGGCAGGCCACTTCCTGCTGACGCGGCTGCTGGCGCCGCAGTTGCTGGCTTCGGGCGCCGGCCGCATCGTATTCGTCTCGAGCCAGGCGCACCTGGCGCCGGAGAAGCTGGGCTTCGACTGCGCCGGCCGCGCGCCCGACGGCAGCGCCACCCGGCCGCCGGCCGTGCCCGAGCCCCGCCAGGCGGCGCTGCGCTACCACGTGGCCGCCTACGGCCAGGCCAAGCTAGCGCTGGCCGTGCTGGCCGCGGAGTTGGCTCGGCGCTTGCGCGGTGCGTTGTCGGCAGGGCCCGGCAGGCCGCCGGGGCGTCAGCTCCACCCCCCCAGCGGAGCTGGAGCTGACGCCCCTGACGGGGGGTGCGCGCCGTGGCGGCCGGATCGGGTGTCGCTCTGGTGTCGCTCGAGACGGTGCAGCTTCAGCAGGTTGTGTGTGGACCAGTGTCGGGGAATTAACCTGCTGGGTTTTTCCATGCGGAAAATAACCCCCGCAGCCTTTGCTGTAAGGTGTTCCACTGTTTTTGCTGTCTGCAGCATAATGCTATGATGAGAATACCGGTGTGATATCCGATAATGGGTGGCTTTGGCCTCTGTGCAGAATTTGAAATATGTGAAGTGAAGATGGATAGCTTAAAGACACATCCCCGTGCTCCATTCATGCTTGTCACAGTTCTCTGCTGTGGAAAAACCACTCCCCAGTCTAGGATCGCGGACCCAAAATCAAGCACTCGCGTGAACTGCTCCCAGTTGGCTGCTGGGCGCTGCGCACTGCTAAGTCGCCGGTGGTGACTGGTGATAGCGCTGTGTCGGGCTGCGCGGTCAGCGCTGTGCGGGCTAGCGCTGTGCTAAAGCGCCGTGTCTGTGCCGGTAGGCAAGGACATTTGCGTCAACAGCGTCGACCCGGGGAACGTCAACACCGACATCTACCGCCACTACCGGGAACTAAACACCTTCCACGTCCGTCTGCTGCGGTAAGCCATGGCGGGGACGGCATCACTGCACGCCCATCCGTCCCGCACTGGACTGAGCCGGACGAGAGAGGCTCAGTGGCGCGGCAAAGAAGAAGCTGTGGGGTTTATCACCCCGTCTAAAGCTGGCGGCAGCCGCCTGGAACCGAAGGCCGAGTACCTTTTGGCAGAACAAAACGCCGGGGTGCTGGTAGTGTAGTGGTTAACGCTTGTGCGTTAACCACTGCGTGTCTGGGAAACCAGAGGTACGGGGTTCGATTCCCCGCAGTGCCCGACATTCCTGCGAGGGTGGGGGGCAGGCGACGCCATATAGCCTTAGCAGCTCAGTGCGTCGTAAAAGCCCCAATGGCGGTATAAAACGCCGACAGAGCTTGCAAAACAATTGAATAACGGACTCTTAAGGCATCGGAGCAGGATTCCGAGATCAGGAGATCCTTTGAGTTCATCCCACGGCGACGAAGAGCAGTCACCTTGACTGAAAGGGCCCCCATGAGCCATTTCGACCCCCGCTGGACACGCCCCTGCTCTGGCGGGACTGGAGCCTGACGCGCCGGCGCGCCGCTGCTGCAGGCGTCTGCTGATGCGCACCCCCTGGGAGGGTGCTCAGACGGTGATCCACTGCGCCGTCAGCTCCAAGATCGACGGCGTCACCGGGCAGTACTTCCGGTAAGGTCGCCTGGCTTCGGGTGACGTCATGGTTGGTGGAGGTGACGGACAAAGCCTGTGGTGCGAGTACATGTCATTGGAATTCCGTACGTTTTCGTTTTTTGTGTTACTTTTGAGAGTTGCTCGTATCGCTTTGGTGCGTCGTATTGCATTTATTATGTTGGTTCGCCCCTGCTAACGAGCCCTGTGCAATTCCGTGACTTTCGAAATAATTTGCCGTGGCGTTTCAATTGCTTCGACTGTCAGTGGTGGGCGTCTTAATCATGGAACGCGCTGCCAATACGGATCATGGTGAACCATGGACGTCGACAATTGCACCATCGTATTGCATTACTGTCGCATTAATGTGACGTCACTTCGCGTTGTCTCGCGCGTAAGTGGTGGCAGTCACCGGTAGCGTGGCGCCGGCCGTCCATCCGCCGTCAGGGACTGCACGATCGCCGACGCCAACCCTCTGGTGCGGGACCGCGCGCTGGCGCAGGAGCTGTGGCGCACCAGCGAGCGCTGGACCGGCCTGAGCCCGCTCTGACGCGCGCCATGCGGCCGCCGACGCTGTGGCGCGCCGCCGACGGCGCCATCGAGCGCGAGGTGACGGCGGCGCCCGCGGCAGCGGCGGCGGCGGCGGCGGTGGCCGGCGGCGACGCGCCGGCTACCGAGCTGTGCCAGCCGGGCGCCGACTGCAGGCTCCGGCTGGAGCTGGAGCAGCCGCCGGCGGCGCTGGTGTTGCACGACCCGGCCGTCAGCGAGTGGGTGTCGCGGCAGCGCGCCACGCTCGGCAGTGCGGACACCGAGCTGGACCGGCTGCTGGAGCGGTGCGTGCTGACGCTGCGGCCGGGTGACGCGTGCCGTGCGCGGCTCCGGCTCCGCACGGACCGGCTGCCCGGCGCCTGGGACTGCACCGAGCTGCAGCTGGTCGCGCACGTCGCGGTGCTCTCGGCCAGCGGCGGCTGCGCGGACGTGGCGCTCAGCGACCGCCAGCGGCTGGAGCTGGCCGAGCGCGATCGCCTCCGCGGCAACGAGCTGTTCGCCGCCGGCCGCAGCGTGGACGCGTTCCACCGGTACCGACGCGCGCTGGCGCTGCTCGTCTATCTGCGGCCGGAGCGGCTGGAGGAGGCGGAGCGCGCCGCCGCCGCTGCCGGCCGCGTCGCCTGCCGCGCCAACCTGGCCGCCTGCCAGCTCGCGCGGCGGCGCCACGAGGCCGCCCGCGCGGCCGCGACGCGCGTGCTGGCCGAGCAGCCGGACCACGTGCGCTGCCTGTATCGGCGCGGCGCGGCCAACCTGGCGCTGCAGGAGCTGGAGCGAGCTGAGCGCGACCTGGGCCGCCTGCTGCAGCTGGAGCCGGGCAACGCCGCCGCCGGCCGTCAGATGGAGCTGCTGCGGCGGCGGCGGCGAGAGCTCGACCTGCGCACTGCTCAGTACATGACCAAGTACTTCCAGTCGTGAGTGGCGCGGTTCGCCGCCCTCGGCCGGTGCCGGCGGGCGGCTGGTGACCGATCGCGCGGCGTGCTCCTCGCGGCGCGCGGGACTCGCCACGCCGCCGTACATGGCAGACGGCGGCGGCAGGCCTGTGGTGGCGGCGAGGCTGTGCGCCACCTGCCGGCGGCGTGCGTTCGCGTGCTTCGCGCCTGGCCTCCGTCGTCGCCGGCCGCTACCCCCGCAGCATCGTCTCGTTCGGCGGACGTGCGTGGCGCCCTCTGTCGGCCGTGTTGCCTCCCTGCCCCAGCTGGCCCGAGACGGCGCGGATTCGGTGGGGCACGTGGGCGGGCCGCCGCGTCTGCCTCATGGGCCGGCACCGGGGGGCGGGCCCTCCCGTTGCCGCGGGCTGGGTCTCACCGGGGCCGCCATGTACCGGCGCCGCCGCTTCCGTGATCTGGTCGTGCTGGTGGCGGGCCGAGGCGGCGCGCGGATGCACTCGGCCGCGCCGGCCGGCTTCTGAGATGGTTATTCAGCCGTCTGTGATTTGAATGAGCTGTTCTGTGTCATGCTTTACGCTTGGTAGTTGTGAGCGCATGCCACACAGGCTTAGCCAAAATGCAATGTCGAAATCGAGATTGTTTTTGGCACTGTCATTGTGGCCTCCAGGTGAAGTAGTTGAGAATCGCCGACTAACGCGGCGCAGAACTCACAACACAGGCGATCAACAGTGCGTGGTGAACCGACCCCACCTCTGTGCAAAGCTCAACACCTTCAGTCCTTCAGTTGGCGGCCAAAGCGTTGACGGCCGGCGGAGACACGAAGCGAGGCTAGCAGACAGGCGCTCCAGTAACATTCAGGCGTGTTTGAACGTCACGCGATGATGCACTTTGTGGTCTGGTCGATTCTCCCGTAATTCTGCGCTAGATTTTGACACCAAAAAGCACCAGAGGCAATGAATCTCGTTGCAATGAGGATGGAGGGATGGCGAGCGAGCGGGAAGTCAACGTTGCGAACTTGAAGCCCTGTAGACATCAGTTTGGCTGGTAATGGAGAATTCCATTGCAGGCTTTCCAGAGGGCGGTAATCGATACATGTCACTGGAAGCCTAGCTCAGGTGTGATATCCGATGCGTTTGCGCAGGTAGGCTCAGTGTCGTTTGTCAAGGTGATGCGCTACGGCACGCCTGGGTTTGGCCCAGTTCCGGTTGCTGCCAGCCAGCGCAATAATAACTCGACGAGGTATGACGCATTTTTCAATAATGTGACGCAGGCAGTTTCGTGATGTATAGCCTGGGGCTTTGAACGCGTGTCCAAGGCTCTGAAAACAACTTGCGCCAAAGACCTTGAAACATCTCACATATTTGAACAGGTTACTTAATAAAAAATCGTATCGTATTTTCACTAAAAGCATCTATTCGTTCTCAGAACTCCGTATCGCTTATATGTGTACAGAATTTTCTTGCTCACAAATATATCCTCCACAATAATAATATATCCACAAATAACAAAATATATATCCACAAATAAGTCCTCTACATCTACGTACTCTAAATATGAAGGCATGTGCCCGCGGCGGAGAGCCCGTGGAGAGGCGTGTTTATATTATTGGAGGCGTCCCTGCGCACGCCTTGAATTAACATGTACCAATGTATATTGATCTTTTAATACATCCTTTTCACCTCAATTTTGTCGTTACGGTATTTTTGTAGACAACACCCCGTTTATCCGGGATAGATCACGAGCAAGGACAGCTGTAGTTGTAAGGCCAGCTCTTCCTCGAATACACCCGTGCGTCAGATCGATGAAGAATGTCTGATCTGGATATTTCTGCCGCGACCTGCGCGACCTAAGAGAGATTGCCGATAATTGCGTTCGTGGTGGCGCTGTTGGGACTGTCGACGCGGGTTTCGCGACGCCCTGCTTCCTATCTGGATAATTACGAAGCTGACGGCAGAAGCCCGATGGGAAATAATATCAGCGCGGAGGCCTCGAGATTACGTAACAACGTTATGGTAGCCGTCCGCCGCATTCCCCCCGCAGCATTGGCATCTGCCTTCATATCGGGACCTCCACACAACCACCCGAGGCGCAGCTGGCTGGAATGGCTTCAGATCATGTGGAGATCTATTCGCGGCCTGCGCAGATTTTGCGAATTCATCTGATGACGTGTCAATGTGCCGCCAGCGCTTACGTGTGCGGCGCGGCACATCATTTTGGATCGGTCGACATTGTGCTTACGAGTGAACCTTTGAACGGCCAGAGATGCAAGCGAAGATTTTCTGCTTCAAGAGAACGTGATTCGTACGATCGTAAAAGCGGTAAAAGATTCAGATTAAGGTTCAGGTCGATACTTGCCCGGAAGCGGATACTTGACTGACCTGAAAATCACCGATGTAACGTGGCCTTATGATCAAAATGAGCGGAAAAACTTACGCCAGCCTTAGGCTTTTACGGGATGTTACTCATGTTACGGATTAGCGGAGTTGCGAATACTCAGAACTAACGCCTTCAATTTTCGTAAAATTATGTTTATGATAGATATTGTCATATCATGTCATTGGGGCTTTACGACGCGTTCAGTTGCTGAGACTATATGGCGTCGCCTGCCTCACCCTGGCAGGAAAGGCGGGGAATTGAACCCCGTACCTCTGGTTTCCCAGACACGCCGCGGTTTACGCAGACGCATTAACCAATACACTACCGGCAACCTTTTTATGATAGATATGAATTCCCTCAAGTACAAAAGCCGAGACGGTCAAAACTATTGCGGGACCCATATCAGGCCGGACTCTGGAATTTCTATCTCAATATGCATCTGAATATGTAGCTGAACATGTCTCCAACCTGACCAACGTCCCGGAATGGACACACACATTTACATTGGTGTCGACTATCGATCCCACTTCAGCTGCCGTGTCTACGCAGGCAAACACGTCCTCTAACCCCCCCCCCCCTCCCCCTCCTCTCATCCGGGGACACGACTGGCTCCACGGGCAGTGGCCTGTCAGTCCTGGGAATATGCTAACAACCTTCAAATCTCTCTTTGAACATGGCAGATGATCACTTGGTACACAGATCAAAGCAGTCATTATGGAAAGACGTAGTACTCTACACTTGGGCTTGCACGTAGTAAGGCAAGGATCAGTATCTGATGAAGGTGACGGGGCTGCGCTTTTTCTGGAACGTGGCCTTATGATCAAAATGAGCGGAAAAACTTACGCCAGCCTTAGGCTTTTACGGGATGTTACTCATGTTACGGATTAGCGGAGTTGCGAATACTCAGAACTAACGCCTTCAATTTTCGTAAAATTATGTTTATGATAGATATTGTCATATCATGTCATTGGGGCTTTACGACGCGTTCAGTTGCTGAGACTATATGGCGTCGCCTGCCTCACCCTGGCAGGAAAGGCGGGGAATTGAACCCCGTACCTCTGGTTTCCCAGACACGCCGCGGTTTACGCAGACGCATTAACCAATACACTACCGGCAACCTTTTTATGATAGATATGAATTCCCTCAAGTACAAAAGCCGAGACGGTCAAAACTATTGCGGGACCCATATCAGGCCGGACTCTGGAATTTCTATCTCAATATGCATCTGAATATGTAGCTGAACATGTCTCCAACCTGACCAACGTCCCGGAATGGACACACACATTTACATTGGTGTCGACTATCGATCCCACTTCAGCTGCCGTGTCTACGCAGGCAAACACGTCCTCTAACCCCCCCCCCCCCTCCCCCTCCTCTCATCCGGGGACACGACTGGCTCCACGGGCAGTGGCCTGTCAGTCCTGGGAATATGCTAACAACCTTCAAATCTCTCTTTGAACATGGCAGATGATCACTTGGTACACAGATCAAAGCAGTCATTATGGAAAGACGTAGTACTCTACACTTGGGCTTGCACGTAGTAAGGCAAGGATCAGTATCTGATGAAGGTGACGGGGCTGCGCTTTTTCTGGAACGGTTTCTCAAAGGCTGATTTGCGTGAAATGCCTTAGAACTTTCCAAGTTGTTTCGGAAAAGTTAGTTTAGTTATGTTAACCTTCACTGAGAGGGGAATATTTCCACTAGCGCGGTCGGCGATGGGTTATGGCAGACGCCTCTTGCCATTTAGTCCGAAATTAGGCCAGAGCCACGCGGAACGAGAGCCGTTGCATGGACTGGTGTCTAAGGAATCGAACGTCTGTTTGATCTGACGTCATCTGGGGTCTCTTTAGGGCAGCCGCTACCGATAGTTAGTGGCGGTGTCGACCTCCCCGCAGGCGCCGCCTGGTTCTCGGGCGTCTGGAGGCTCTGGGGACTCTGGAGGCTCTGAGGGCTCTGGGGACTCTTGGGACTCAGGGAGTCTGGGCAGCCGAACCGATCTGATATCGGCACCGGCCCCCGTAGACGCCGCTCTGGTCCTTGTGCGTCTGGGGACTCTGGGACTCTGGGGGCTCTTTGGCTCTGGGGGCTCTGGGACTCTGGGAGTCTGGGCAGCCGATACTGACCTGATGCTGGCATCGACATCTTCGCGTACGCCCCCCTAGTCCTCGGTCCTCTGTTCCAAAGGCACTGGACCGATGCTCTGACCCTTTGGTTTTCCAGAACTCCCCTGAATTGCTCAGTGTTTCGGCTTCTGGGCGTACTTAACCTTCGAGGCCGGCCGTCTTTCGCGCATTCGCGATTTTCGGCCTTGTAGCAGTCTCCGGTCCCTCTAATGATCTCGTGGTCCCTCGTTCGCATTGGGTCCTTAGATCTCTTCCCGATCTTTGAGATCTTTGACCGTACCGGTTGCCTCGACTATCCTAAATTTGTCGGCGTTTGAGGCTTCCATAGCTACCCCCTTCAACCCTGTGGGTTCGGCGATACTTAACAGCCTCGGGTCCTCTCGCGTCTAATGGTATCTTAGGTTAGTCGTGTGTACCGAGACCGCAACCGGCCAGAGGTCCCGACATAATGATGAAAGCGTCCTCTAACGGCCTTAAGTCGCAGCTTGGCGGCGAGGTCATCTGTTGCAGAAGTGTAGAATGATCAGCATATCCGCTGTTATGCATTTTGGGGATAAAAAACACTTTCTATGTCAAAATGATAAATTGTCTTGCTGAAATGAATTCGAAAAAACAAATTTTAGAGACGTCAGTCCGCTTTGGATGTTTTGAGCTTAAGAGGACATAGGGGCAGCTAAAAATACAGCCACGTGGCTCAATGCGTCATGAATTGTTAGAGTAACAGGCACATATTTCAGTGCAGACCTTTAAATCATTCGCGGTCATTGTAACTAAAACAAGTTTCCAAAACTACGAAGCAGTGTCGTTCCAGACTTTAAACGCAGGCTGAAGAGGGCAAACTTCTTAGACTACATGAAGAGTAGGGCATTCGTTCACACTCGTGGGAGTCAGCCCGTCCTCTACGACGGGTTCTGCAGTCTGCCAGCTGTTGGAGGCTCGAGTTTGCGGTATGATTCGAGGCCCACTGTGTGATGCCTTTTCGTCACGAGTGCTAAGAGGGTGTCTAATTGGTGGCTGTTTCTGACCAGCCTCACTTCGTCCGCAACTGGTTCTGCCGCAGACGAATTGGGAGAACTTAGCCTGTGTGATGAAAAACGGAATATATTCTGCTGCTGTAGTTATTCCAGGGAAATCTGTCGTGCATTACTAACAGCCTAAGTATGTATTTTATTGAAAAGATAGGCACAAGGCCTATTCTTGGTGTTTCGAGACCATGAGTTGGGTTGGTTACACATTGCCGACACAGGCTGAGCTATTTTGCGGAAAATTCTGAATGCTGTACCACGATTGGCATCGACAAAGACATGCTGTAATAACAATTGATGAGTGTTATAAGAAACTACGGGAGCTATTCAGTGCGGAAACATTATTCACATACATGAAACAGTAGTAATAACCTTATCCCTCGGAGAAAAACCAGGAGAATGGAGGTATAGATGGGTTGATATTTCGGTGACATGCCTTTCTCGAAACAATAGCAGAAGCTATATATATATATATATATATATATATATATATATATATATATATATATATATATATATATATGCATATATATATATATATATATATACATATATATGTATATATATATATATATAAATGATACAAATAAATATATGTACTTCGGCTATTGTTTCGATAAAGGCATGTTGCCGAAGTATTATCCTATCTATATCTCCATTTTCCTGGTTTTTCTCCGAGGAACAAGGTTATTACCAATGTTTTATTTAAGTGTTAGAAGAGACATAGATAATACTATTCGCCACACCCAGTGCAGACCTATCCTATTATTGCGCCAAAACAAAGTACATTTTGTAAGCATTTACGGATAGGGTTGAATCGTCGCTGTATAGTGTTTCCAACTTTTTTATTTCTAGTGGCCCGTTGTTGCATCACGTCACATACCCTACGACGGTCCTCCGTTTCCTAACCTCGTCAACCTCGGCCAAGATTTGGACATCTCCGTTTGAGATCCTACGCGCGATAACACTAGACATGGGTCGAAAATTATCCGACAGCCTCTTTCGAAATTGAGCGGGCTGAACGCAGTCCATGGGGAATTAATGTCCCTCTCACGCGAGCCCGCCGCACGGCCGCAGACGTGCCCCATATACTCCTAACTCATACCACCAGTGGAGTCGTGCGCACGCGTTGTAAAGCAAGCTCAAATTCATCGAGCAGCAAGGTCACGGTAGCTCAAAAGGCGATACTAGACCACAGTGCACAACTAGGCATGAAGCGTATTGGCATATACGTTGCCTGTCAGTGTGCTGGAAATCAATAGTGGCATACTCGGCCCGAAGCCGACCTAATATTGTGGAACAATATGAATTCCGCTGATCCTGCCAATGGGAATAGACCAGACGCATCTTGATATGAAGTTAACTACCAAATGTTTTAGATGCCGTCCGATTTACCGGCCATGTTTTTTTGCAACTAAGCGCGTCTTGGAATTATTTGCATTGCTTGTCTTGCTGTCGGTCAGTGGTCGTCCCTTTGTTCAGGCTGCTGGCGGCTGCGGGCGCGGGTCCGCCTCCCCTGCTGGCGTCGGTGGGAGGGCCTGGCTCGGCGGCCGCCCCCCGCCGGCCAGCCGCGGTCGATCGCCACCGACTCTCTCACGCTGACCGACCCGGCTGCTCGCCATCGCCACCATTAGCCGCCGCATGCAAACACACGGGAGTGGTCGCCGAAGGCTGGGCTGGGCTCCGGCCAGACGCCGGCTGGCTACCGCCGACGCTGCCCGGCCCACAGCTCCCGGCCGGTCAGGTTCGAACCCACTCTAGGTCCAGCCACAGCTCCAGCTCCAGCTCCAGCTCCAGCTCCAGCTCCAGCTCCAGCCACAGCTTCAGCTCCAGCTCCAGCTCCAGCCACAGCTCCAGATCCAGGCCCAGCCACGGCTCCAGCTCCAGTTCCAGCTCCAGATCCAGCTCAGCTCCAGCCCCAGCCTCGGCCTCAGTCCCAGCTCCAGGTACAGTATTAGTTCCAGCTCCAGCTCAAGCCTCAGTCTCAGACCCATTCCCTGCTCCAGATAGAGCGCCAGCTCCAGCTTCAGCTCTAGTCCCAGTTCCTGTCCCAGTTTCAGCCCCTGGCCCAGTTCCAGCTCCAGCGCCAGCCCCAGTGTCAGTTCTAGCCCAAGCCCAAGCCTTAAACTTGACTCCTAGCCCCAGTCCCAGTCCCGGCGCCAGCATAAGCCAAAGCCCAAGCCCAAGTCAAGCGCGCGCACACGCCCAAGCCCAGGTCCAAACGCATTGTGGAGACGTATTGCTAGTTCCAGTCCCCTTTCCGCTCTGATATCCTGTGCCAGCATTATTTGCATTCCCATCCCATCCTCCCGCCGCGCCGCGGCTCCAGCTTTACTCGATCTCCATCACGGTTCCAGAGTCCAAGCCCATTCCCAGATTGTTTGGTGCTGGAAGTGTTAGGGTGAGCTCTGGTTCTCTTCAATCAGCCCAGCAGACTTTGTCAAAATATAACACAGGATTTTGCCAGCCCTTCAGCGGAGAGAAACGCTTCATCCATTGTGTACATTTGCTTTTTGTCTCCGACAACATAGCCGGCTGACACCGCAAAAACGGGCGATAAAACATCAAGAGCTGCCCCGTACGTTCGGTACCAAGATCCTGCCGTTCAAAGACGTTTCTTAGTGAGCCTTGTGTTGCGCCATTTGATCACTGAACCTTGTGCTGCGCCATCTGATCATTGAACCTAATGCTGCGCCGTCTGGTCATTGAACCTTGTGCTGCGCCATCTGATCACCGAACCGTATGCTACACGACTGATTACTTCGCCATGTAGGGATGCGATCTGCTCCCACTGCACCGGCCGCTGATCGGAGCGGCGCGCCGACGCGGCGGTGGGTGGCGCCCCGTCCTCCCGTCCTCCTCTCCTGCCACCGGCCGGCGGTGACTCCCCTGCCGGCGTATCCTTCCCCTCGGCGGCGGCGCTGATGGATGACGCTCATTGGCGTGCGTCCGGTGGGCGCCGCGCCCGGCCGCCGCCGACGGCCTGGCAGCTGCGAGTGCCGGCTGCGGGGCCAGCGGGCGCGCGGACGCCTCTGGGTGCGCAGCCCCCGGTCTGCCTATTCCAGGGCCGACGCACGGACGGCTCTGGGTCCGCAGCCCGTGGTCTGCCGGCTCCAGAGCCGATACACGGACGCCTCTTGGTCCGCAGCCCGCGGTCTGCCGGCTCCAGGGCCGACGCACGGACACCTCTGGATCCGCAGCCCCTGGTCTGCCGGCTCGGGGCCGGCGGACACGCAGACGTCTCTGGGTCCGCAGCCCCTGGTCTGCTAGCACGGGGGCCGGGGAACGCGCCGACGCCTCTGGGTCAGCAGCCCCTGGTCCGCGAGTTCCGGACTGCGCGGAGCGATGCGCTAGAAGCCGCTGCTGCCGCGGCTCCCCTGCGGGGCCCTCGAGCCTCAGGGCTTCCTCGTGCGTGGGGCAGGGCTGGTGACGCCCGCTGACGAGCTCGGCACCTGGCGGAGCAGGTCTGGCGCCTGCTCCTACTGTGCGTCTGAGGCCGGCCTCGCGTCTTGGAGGGCCGCGCAGCTCCATCCGGCGGCGGTACGGCTCCGTCCGGTTTGCGGTACGGCTCCGTCCGGCGGCGGTACGACTCCGTCCGGTCGGCGTTACGGCTCCGTCCGGTCGGCGGCACGGCTCCGTCCGGTCGGCGGCACGGCCCCGTCCGGTCGCCGCTCGGCTGCAGTACCAATCCGTTACAATCGCATCGCTCACCCGTCGCACGCGTGGAAGCGCGGCACCGGCCGCCGGCGAGCTGCTGACGGAAATGTGACATCAGCAGATCAATGACGTCAGCAGACCATTAACGTCAGCAAAGCAGTGACGTCAGCACCGTTATAGGAAAAGGCAGTAAAGTCAGAAATAAAAAGTCACAAACTGGCGCGTAGGGCACAGACGCCTCCCAAATGAAAAATATTGTGATTAAATGGTTGTTACGACGAAGACCCTGGGTTCCGTTCGTTTGTTGCCGCGCGCTTCAACTGTGGCGCTTCCTCTCCACCGGGCGCTGGCGAGGTTGCCAGCAAGAGCTCGAAAACAACTTGCTGTTTTCTTTTCCAAACCGGTCAGCTGCACATAAAGAGACGGGCGTTAAAGCTACAGACTGCGATCCATTTAGTGGCGCAATCGGCGATCACTGTCGTCCAAAGTCCCGTTACGTCACCTTACGAGTGCTTCTGGAATTGGATGCTTGTGTCTGTGGCTTGCGTGTCAAGAGCAGTGTTTGAGCACGTGATTATTTGTCCTGCGCCTTCCTTCATAAGAGTCTTTAAAGCCCTGCTTTCAATTTTGAACTGATGGGTGGACACATGAATAAAACTCCATTCTCCAGGGTGAAGGGCGCACGCTCTTTCATAAGGCGACCTTTGGGCCCAACGAACAAATAACAACTGAGTGTCACCATACATGTGCTGAATTGTCCAATATATGGCGCGATAACTTTGCTAGTATAACCCAATATATATATAATAACCAAATAACCGTCCTAAATGATACTAGACTGGTGTGCGGCTTCACGGGGCCTTTGCAGAAATATTGCAGGGAAAAATAAAAAGCTAGGGAAAAGGAGAACATATACTAAATGCACCAGCGCGACATGCCGCAACTCCCGTGTGTAACCAAAACATTTGCATTCGGTTTTACCCGGTCACAGCAGGAGAAATTTCATTGCGAAATGTGATCTATCCATCTACATTAAGAATACATGCATCTACGCTGCGCTGACGAGCTTAACTTTTAGATTTGCCTTTGTTTCCTAATTTTGGTAGGTAATGTAGATGCACAGCATCGTTTTGTCCAAATGACAGCCATTTGTTAGGACCTGACTACGCGACCGTCAAAGAATTATAACCAGCTGCTGAGTAGTCAGCCACCAGTAATGAGGCCTCTCCTTCCCACGCAAGTTGAATGCAGACCAGGCCCCCGTGATAGGAGACAGTACACCTTCATGTTGACCTCTCAAAAACCAAACGCGCAAACCCGGGCGTTTGGGCTGCTCGTATCCGCATGTTGCACTTTACGGGATCACGTAGACGTGTGCAGGTACTCCACTGTTGACGAGCAGCCATTCCTGGCTGGGAGAACCAACCGGGATTAGTCTCTGGCGCCTGCGTTATCTCAGTCGAACCATCTCTGCGATGCACCCAGTTGTTGTAAAAAGGGAAGCTTTGGCTATTCGGTCAAACGGCAGTGCTTGCCCTCCGCTTGCGTGTCACGCCCGTGCGCGGAGCCGATGGTCGAGGGGAGGCCGCGGACCGGGCGGCCCATATTGATCACGGGCGGTAGAGAGTGAGCGATGGCCGAGCACTTGTCAGGCGCGAACGGTATGACAAGCATGACGTCGGGGGAGTGCGGAGCAGCTCCAACTACCTCCCGGCGAACGGTACGACAAGCATGATGTCGGAGGAGTGCGGAACAGCTCCAGCTACCTCCCGGCGAACGGTACAACAAGCCTGGTGTCGGGGGAGTGCGGACCAGCTCCAACGACCTCCCGGCGAGCGGTATGACAAGCCTGATGTCGGGGGAGTGCGGAACAGCTCCAGCTACCTCCCGGCGAACGGTACAACAAGCCTGATGTCGGGGGAGTGCGGACCAGCTCCAGCTACCTCCCGCCCTGACACGCGCACTTCAATTGCTGGAGTTGACGCAAATGTCGTGAAGGTCTTGGAGCTTCGTCACATGCCAGACAGCATGGTGATGCCGTCAGGTCAGGTCAGGTCAGGTCAGGTCAGGTCAGGTCAGGCAGCAATATGACGGTATTGTTTCGAGACTGTTGTGAGTCTTATTGCACAGGTGCACCTCAAAGTAATCACTGTGCATGCACGGGGCAAGTCATGGTCATCACTAGTAATTACAGTGAGCAGCTGTATTTTTACTGCAGCTCATCGACTTCGTCTCGTATCTAATTCACAAATTCCTGAGCGCACGTCTTTTTGTCTAACTCCATTTTCTAAAGTCAGACACAAAACGCAGACGGCTACCCGGATGGCCAAGTTTGCTATCCGACAGGATGAGCTTTGTGTGAGCAGTAACAGCTCGTGATGAACAACTAGGCTAAGGCCAAACCATTTAAACCCATCTTCAGCGATGTGGTTTTCTATGCGGTTTGGGGGGGGGCTACAGCCACCAAACTTTGAGAAGAAAGTGGACCGAATTCGGGGAATATCCCACTTGTTTATGTGTTTTAGGGCAAGGTGGAGCCATTTTTTAACGTTCAGGCTCCCAATACATTATGCGAAACCATGCCCTTGCCCTTATTTAAGCATAAGCAATGTGACAAGCACACTACAAAGACAAACACTGTACAACATGCGTTCATTTTATATTTCTTTACAACATGATCTATCATTAGGCGTTGATGAGCTACGGGAAGTGTAGATGCTTATGGCCTGAGGTGGAAAGTTCGGGTTGCGTTTTTGTTGTTAACATGCTACCTCATTTTGTGTTAGAGGCCTCATCGTTGCAAAAATTAAATGGCCAATGCCCTTTTATTTGCATAACCACATGCATACTTGTTACCAAGCACTTTGAGCATGCGATCATAAGCACGGGAGATCTACCCAGTTAAGACAAACGTGCTTCCACATAGTGCGACGAATTCCACAATGCGTAAAACTGAAGCGGATGCAGACATCTGTCGTTTATGCAGATAGCATTCCAGTACAAGCCATTATCTTTTAACAATGAAATGCCTATCACCGCTGACAAGCTCGTCCAGCATGTTAACTACGCGGCGACCATATCATCGTGTAACTGATGTCCTGAGAGTCTTTTCCGCGCAATCTTGTTTAGGGTGCGATCTAAGCGATGATATGGCCATCACACAGTTGATGCGCTGGACGCGACTGCCAGTGATGATAGGCGCTTTGATTGATGAAACATAGCGGATTGTTGATGGCGCTTGAGTATTCTTTGCATGTCACCGAATTCGCCGCGTTTTGCGAAGGCACGTTTTGTTCATAGGCTAGGTCTCTGGTGTACATGGTTGTAAGATCGGAGTGCCTCTAAACAAGCATGCATGAGGTCAGCTAAGATTTGTCACGGTTTGTACAGATGGAATTTTTGTTTGTGTTGCTGTCATCTGTTTGCCTTTATTTCTATCGCTGCAAAGCCGTTGGGGATAGACAACCGAACAATAAACTTGTCACAACTTGTAAACATGTCACAAAAAATATCGCGCCTAGCACATAATTATTGATTATGTTTAACTACACTTTTATACTTCATACCCGTAGCTCAAAGAAAAACCTCAATGAACCGAATAGCACATGGACGCTGAAAGGCTTGCAGATATTAAGTGGCACACATTTGGCAGCACACAAGCACAAACAATGTTATTTCTCACGTAGCAGCACTGTCGACACCGATGGTGTCGCCCAGTCGCACAGCAAAGCAAGTGGAAACCGCTTGTGGGTGTCTGCATCGCACGCAAAAACAGGTTTATCCCTTTGAATATTCTGCCCTCGTGCTATCCATGCTGTCATCCAGACTCGTGCAGGAGATTTTAAATGAGACGGAACGGCAATAAACTACGAGCAGAATGCGAGAACAGCGGTGAGCCTAGCAGGGATGTGGCAGGGAAAGTTTGTTCCCAGTACAAGGAGCGGCCGGCTCAAGCCTACGGTGATCTGTTAGAGCCACGCAAAGCGTTACATGAGCAGAATGCCGGATCCAGAGAGACGCGACTCCAGGCCGACGCTGTCGTGGCGTACGCCGAGAGGCCGCCGGGAACAAATGAGCCTATCTGACAAAGCGGTGTGTCCTTCCGTGAGATCTGCTTACATTTGCCTTGAGCTTAAGAAGAAAGCCCTCATGTCGCACCAGTGCAATGGCCATCACCAGAGAGCGTCACGACCGCCACGACAGCCCTGGGCTCACCTCTGACCTCGGCAGGTGGGTCGGCCCGGAGCACAGCATCGGAGAGGGCAGCCGATCTCGCCGAGATGGCATGACTCACGGCTGATATGACTTCGGCCTCCAGAAGCTGAAGCGGCGCGCCCACCGTTGCCCCGGAGCCCGGCCAGAGCGCCCACCGCTGCCCCGGCGCCCGGCCAGAGCGCCCACTGCAGCCGCGGCGCCCAGTCAGCGCGCCCCGCCAGGCGCCGGCGCCCGGCCAAAGCCACCCACCGCTGCCCCGACGCCCGGCCAGCGCGCCCACCGCTGCCCGGAGCCCGGCGCCAGCGCGTCAACCGCTGCCCGGAGCCCGGCCAACGCGTCAACCGGTGCCCAGGGCCCGGCCAAACCCGCCCACCGCTGCCCCGGCGCCCGGTCAGCGCGCTCACCGCTGCCCCGGCGCCCGCCCAGCGCGCTCACCGCTTTCACGGCGCCCGGCCAGCATGCCCACCGCAGCCGCGGCGCCCGGCCAGCGCGCTCACCGCTGCCCCGGAGCCCGGCCAGCGCGCCCTCCGGTGCCAGGCGCCCGGCCAAAGCCGCCCACCGCTGCCCCGACGCCCGGCCAGCGCGCTCACCGCAGCCGCGGCGCCTGGACATCGCGCTCCGCCAGGCGCCGGCGGGGCACATCAGAAGCCGGGTGTCCGCATGTGCTGAGTCGTCTGGCCAGCAGCCAGCGGGCCCCGCGCTGATGGCACGTGTCCGCCGGCCCGACGCCCCGCTGGAACCGTATCCGGGTGGGCGACGCTGGACCAGGCGACCGCCAACGGGGTTCTGGCAAGATCCATGAGACCGACCCAGGGCTCCTCGACGAATCACGTAGGGTGTTTGTCACTAGTTGGAACCTGCTACGCGGTCGAGCAGTGACCTGCTTCGCGGCCCGGCCTACGCCGCTTCGCTGCGGGCCGTCATGGAATCCCAGCGTTGTAGGAGCAGTCTGCCCGAATGGGAGATCGCGCATCCGGAACACGTGCGCAGCTCGCCAGGCGTGAGGTCTTCGCAAGGAAGGCGCGCCGATCGCCACCAGATTCCTGACAGCTGAAGTCCGGACTATTTTAAGTTGTGCTCTGAGCCTTGGTGACTTTTTCTGAGCATTAGTTGCACATAGCCTGTCAAAACTGAACTCCCTGCGTGATCCTGAGGCGATTACAGCACCAGTTTTTTGGGGGGTTGGGGGTTGGGGGAGTAGGTTAGGATAAGTCTTAAGCTGTTGAAGGCTAACGTGACGTCCGCAGTTCTCCTCCCATACCCAGCCGATATGTGACTGGCGTAAATTACAGTTGGTCTTCGGGATCTAGACTGGTCACACTGTCGTCATGTGTGGTGTGGGTGAACTGCTAGAGACGGATTCAAAAGCAATCGGGGAAGGAGTTTGGTCACTTCTATACGACCCATGCCAGATGTCTGACGGAAACAGTATGGCTCTACTGGTGGAAAGTACCACGGCTTTTAATAATGTAACATTTAGAAGAAGCACACACAATAAACAAATTGAATGTCTAAAGGCGACGGTGTGCAATTACTTTGTAGGTGCACAACAGAAGTGTATGCGTTCCAGTTCCGTCCGTCAAACAAAATGATTATGGTTTTCTCAACGCTGACATCATGTCTACACATCTACATTAGTCATGTCATAGGCGTAAGCATACATTATTAAATACACTGGTGGGCATTATAGATAGGGGGCAAGCATGTTAATTCGAAGTTTTTACTACTACTCTAGTGCCTACTTTTTTATCTGTGTACATTTGAACGACGTCTCGGGACAGACAAACTTGAGCATTCTTCACTGCGACAGGACTCACTCATTCATTTTAAGGGATTGGTGAGTCTATCACATTACACCATACCTTAGTGTCCATACATCGGGCACTGAGAACCATCGCTAATCGATGTGTTCTTACAGTGTGTAGTATTGCAAAGCAATATAATATGCGCACTAAATGTATGCTATTGTGTCCGCCAACAACAGACCTGGGTGCATTTCATAACAGACATTTGTTTATCTAGATACATGTGTAGGGCGTACTAGCAGCCCACCAAGAATATTATGTTCTACGTGAAGTCGCGGAGAATCATTGTTGGGCGTGTTCACAGCACGACACGTTCGCTGTTAATTTTCGTAGTTTTTGAGACAATAACAACGCGTGTGAGACACAAGGGTTTTCGTCCGTGCGTGCTATGCGTACGTCTTAACAATAGAAACTGCCAATCATATTGTTCTTAACACTTGACGCGCATTTACTTCCCGTCGCTGGCCGCGGGCGCGGACATAATTGTTCATAAATGAGCCTGCTGCACCACTTCCGTCTCCCTGCGACCCGGTAACGAAATTTTTTAGCGCACCAGGCAAAGATTCTACGTGATGTCACGTAAAATCTTCGTCGTCCGGGTAGCTGCGAGCACAAAACGGTGCAAAATCCTCGTGGTGTGGCACCATAACTGATGTCGACATCATTGCTTGTCGTCCGGTTTGCGGTAATAATGCGATCTAATGTTTATTTGTGTACATCACATACACATTAACGCATAATAAAATCGTTTTTCATTTCGGATTGTGTCATTACCAAGAGAAGGCTGAATTTAAAAAAACACGGATAGCTGAGAGATATTTAGGAAAATTTATGCCATCCTGGATTGAACCAGATGTAGTTTTCTAAAATCCAAAATTAAACTGGTCCAAGCCAGCATGTGACCTCCTAGGCCTCACAGAATTGCAAAGCGTGGGTTGGTGGATTAATTTCAAATTGACCTGCTGAATTGTGTTGGATCATGAAAGTGAAATCTCCAAAATGGTGCAGGTAGGGCGACAGCGAAACCAGCACCGCCAAAGAGTGACAGGGGCATAACACACAATATTTCATACTCTGCTGAAAATGCTTCTAAGGGATTGTCTTAGCCCTGAAACCAATTGTACAATTTTGAGAAAGATCGGAGCAATAGTAGAAGAGCTGTAGCCTCGGAAATTTTCAAGAGTTAAACAAAAAGGCATTTTTGAGTGTCTGTAATGCATTTAATGATTATCAAAATTACACATAATTACGCATTGTTCAACTTGCAATGAGACGGTGCATCTGTTAGCTATTTAAATTTTTCGCTTAGTTTTCATAACCGTGACGGCTTGACCATAAGTCACGTGACCTTATTCGAATTTTTGTACATTCACAATCATTTTGTGTAATACAGAAATTGGGAACATCTTTTTCTAACATAGGAAGAGATAGTAAAAAATGCGTTTTCCTAAAAAAAATGCGTTTCAAACCAGTCCTGTGCGGCTGTTTTCGTGATAGTCCCAAACATATTTGGTTGTCACACGTGTAAGGGATGTAATATTGCTGAAGCAAAACTCGTTATCGTGGAGCATGCCATCTGTTCAAAAGACGTAGCATTTTACTGCATTTTTTCATGCAAGTCTACAAAAGCGTCGGGATAGTGGGGGAGGGTTTGGGAGGTCCCCCGGCTCCCGGTAAATTGAGCATAAATCTAACTGTGATGAGGTAAAAATAAGCAGACAAAAATCTAGTCATACAAAAATAGGAAAATTCACGTTTCTCATCTCCACAGAGGTCGCGTGACGAGGGGAGTGCAGTGTCATAGAGTTGGCGAGGGGGACAAGCAGGGCAGCCTGGTGACGCTTCTGCGAAGGATTAAATGCGTTGTATAAGTTGCATCTCTTAAAGAATTGGAAGGAGAGTGTATGTCAGCATTTTAGCATTCAAAAACGGGTGGTCAATGAGTTTTTTCAGCCCACTTCTCATACCGCAAAAATGAACAGCTACAAAGATAAAGGTTGTCGCTTTATCCGCCGGGGTGCAAATAAAGGGTGGCTCCGTGGTTATGTTCAGGAAGAGCCGCTAACTAACAAAGTCGCATGATCTCTTCAAGGGTGCCTAAATCTCTCCAGAGGTACCCAAAGCAAGGAAAGGCCTGCATATTTCTGACGTGAACAAGAAGATAAAGCCTTTTTACGAGTCGTACCAGGTCAGCCGGGTGTATCCGGGAAGGACGACTGTCTCAGGGTCCGACAGCTCGATGGAACCAAGAGTGGAATGCAAAAAGACTTGTTTTGGGGGAATTGCATGAAGTATATGAGTTTTGCAAGCAGGAATAAAATACCTTTCTTTGCGTTTTGTCAGCCTTTGCTGCACTTCGTCCGCAGCACTACACCTTGGCAGGCATAGGTGGTAAGCATTCGGTATTCGTTTGCACATATAATCAAAATCCAAGACTGCTCACATCCACTCTCGGCTTTCCTGATCTAAAATACCGAGACTTCCTTGATCACGCTGTATGTCACGTGGAAACCGCGACTACATGATGTGAGATTGTGAGGACTGCCCTGATCAGGAAGCAATGGGTTTTTAAGTCACATCCCCAGACAAGTCAGAGGATAGCGACGAAGGTGGTACAACCCTTGATGTTGACATGGGTGGGGATATTCGGTGTTAACAGTGGGTGAGCACGAATCGCTGTGCGCTGGTGGAAGTCATCAGGAACAGAGGAATGCAGCGCGCAATCTCTAAACTAGCGAATCGCAAAAGTGGCCAGACACCACGTTGTAGCTGATAGGCAGGGTCAGTGTTTTACCCACGCAAGGGTTACTGCCAAAGAGGACGAAGTGGTTGCCCGGGGCGACTTCCCTGAAAAATACTCATTCGTAGTGAAAGGCACTGCCTAAGGCTTCCACTGGGACTCCTCTCAGTGCACTGTGCATCCGTTCGAAGCAAGCTGGAGGGAAGGAGGTGTGCTGTGCCATCAGAGATACTGTCTTATCTCTGATGGTATAAAGCATAACGCCGCCATGGTTCAAGCTCGTTTGCAACGACTCGTCCCAGACCTTCGTGCCAAAGTGCCCAACCTAAAAAAACTTTCTTCCGCGGACGGCAGTGCCGCTAGGTAAAAAACCAGTACGACTTCATCAGCGTGTGCCACGATGAGGCTACCTTCGGGGTGCCCTGTGAGGGGCGTTTTTTGCCAAGTCGCATGGTACGGGGCCATGGACGGCATCCGGTGCACGGCTAAGCGTGCCACATCACAAGAAAACCTCAGGTGCACCCCAGATGGGCAAATACTGACGGCAGGAGACGTGTTCAAATTTCTATAAAAAACTGATGAGCAAAACCACGTTCACATGTGTATATGAGTAGGAGGTGGCGAGCGTCGCGTCTCGAATGCCCTTCCCAAAAGCCAGCACGGTGAAGGGCGCTCAGGGCTTTCACAATTGTTGACCAGGGACACCGACGGCTCCGAGGGCTCATCATCTGTGCACCAACGCGGGACGTGTCGTAACAGCGGGGCGGTTTATGTGGCTGTGCGCGCGCCGAGGTCAAATACGTGGGCAAGAGTCAGTATGTCGCATGAGTTAGTTTGCAGGCGAGCGGGTCATATCATTGCTGCCTAGAGTCGTTGTATCGTATGATGTTTTCCATGCAGGCCATTACACCATGCTATTGCGAACGGCCCATGGTGATATGTGACTCGCTGCACGTGCAGCTTACGCGTCAATTGATGCGACCGTATGTGTTGAATGACGGATATGAATATGTAAATACACTTCATAGTGGAAGCCAGTTCGCATTTTTTCTCATAATACTTACAGTCATCAGTTAAAACCGTCAGCTGTTTGATATATTACCCACACATGTACATAACCGCACCCACCCACACACACCTATCCACCCACAATACACACTTACACATGTGTGCTTTTAGTTGTATTATACACACACACACACACACACACACACACACACACACACACCACACACACACACACACACACACACACACACACACACACACACACACCACACACACACACACACACCACACACACACACACACACACACACACACACACACACACACACACACACACACCACACACACACACACACACACACACACACACACACACACACACACCACACACAACACACACACACACACACACACACACACACACACACACACACACACACACACACACACACACACACACACACACACACACACACACACACACACACACACACACACACACACACACACACACACACACACACACACACACACCACACACACACACACACACACACACACACACACACACACACACACACACACACACACACACACATATATATATATATATATATATATATATATATATATATATATATATATATATATATATATATATATGCATTACATGAAGTTCTGGCTTTCAATATATTCTATGATATTTGAGTTCGTAATTTGCATGATCTGTCACATCCGAAATTTGTTGTGCTATGAAACGTCAACCTCACCCATGTTAGTTGAACTCCCAAGAATGTTCGAGGCTACAACCCTTCAGCCGTTACTCTAATCGTTCTAAAAAAAGGTACAGCTGAATTCGGGATATCAGACAACGCAATAGTGATGCTCGCAGCGAAATATAAAAAACGGGATTTGTTTTGATTCTTTGGCCTGTCGCTTTGTCGTGGAATGGACCAGGTGGTGCACTTCCATCTGCATCCGCATATTTATCCAAATCCGATCCGTGTCTGAGTATTTGCCAAGCGATAATAAACATAATATATGCATACCTTCTCTGTAAAAGTTCGCGTGAGCGTTTGGTTTGTTTGTGCGCATGTTTCTATGAGCATCCCTTATAAAACAGATCGTATACAGCCTGTTCGCAGCCAAAATAAAAGCGCGGTAGATTGCTTTGCTTTCATGTTCATGATTTTGTTCACAACGTGCATTACAATTTGTCACGACCAAAATGCAAACTGTGATCGCATGCGTGCTTGAGACAATGACACCATTGACCACCTCACTTGACACATAATGACACTTGACACAATGTACTAGCCTCTTTTATTACAGCTGGGCATGCATTAACGATACGTCATAAATCATCCGGCGAGACTGCCGCTTGCATGATGCGTGTCACAGTGAACAATATATTTATCAGATGTGACAGGTCATCACGCTTATTTTGTATGAATAGTAAGTTCCTTTGTTACCTTTGCTATTGCACCCAATTCACATTTGAAATACGCATAATGCGACAATCTTGCTACTCAAAGGACAGCGCGTCGTAAATAGAGGACTTAGAAGGCATACACCCGCGATTGCAGCAGAAAAGTGGTTGTTCTGTACAGGACAAGCATAGCTTTCTCTTTAGTTGGTGATTTGTCCTCGCATTTATCAGAAACTTATTTATCTCTGTGTATAAAAATGATGCACGCATATGTGCGTGGCGTGTCTATGTTTCAGAAAATGGTGAACACTCAGCTGATCTTGTTCTGCGCTTGCATCGGCGTCAGTCACGCACTGTGTCGACCCAAATCTATGTCTAGTGCTATGCTCAGGGTCGCAGCCAGAACCTTGGCAAGGGAGGGGTCGGTGGAGGATTGGGAAACAGCCTCCTGGTGGTGAAAGGTCCCTTAAAAATGTTAAATATGGTCCACTTGTTATTGAGGGTCACGGTTTTATTTCTTTTACAATTACTTTTGCCTCCTATGAATGAAACCGAAGCTAGAAACTACAGCGAGACCAATTCTGTTTGAATTTTGAAGTCAGTTAACTGACGAAATCAGGCGTTCGCCGTTGGCATGGAATAAATTGTTGGGGCTCTTTAGTTAACCTTAACTGAACTCTTTCTACACGGATAGAACTCAGGAACTTTCCCGGATTTTCTATCTGGGCTCTACACAGAAACAGATATTAAAGACGCCGTAAACGTAGATTGCAGATCAAAATAGGCCAAAATGCGTATTCCATTGACCAACCCATGTTTGTCGGAAAACCTTCAGCATTCCGTAAGAATCGGTTAATGAGAAAAACCGTCATGTAGCTTTGAGCATGTGCGCTCGAAAATGTTAGCATCAAAATCCCTCGACACCAGGCGTTGCAGTCATCATAAGCCGCGCCGTGTCGGCTCACGGCTAACGCTAAGCTGTGGACCAACGCTAACGAGCGTACACAAATAATTACGCAGCTAAAAAGAGAACCTTTGGGCAAAGGACAAACAGCGAGCGCCCTAAGGTGACTCGAACCCACCCTGCCACGGGTGGGTAGATCGGGAGGCATGCGCTCTAGCCAACTGAGCCACCGGGGCGGACAAACCGAATTCGCAACTGAATTCTGCCGTTGCCTGGAATTGCGCGATCGGTTGGTGGGAGTCAGGGCTCATACAACAAGCATTGCTTAGCGTGAGCGCTGATCCCAGAAATCCATCCATTCAAATGGTTCGGATCAAATTTTAAAACTTAGACTAAAACTAAACTAAAACTAAACTAAAACTTTAAAACCTTAATATTACAAAACTTTCAAAGCTTTGGGACTATTCGTACGTTTAGAAGTTAGTACAGGCGTATGTTCCACCAATGCGATTTCAAGATTCATAATAGAACGGATTAGCCTTTAGCGCACGCCCGGGTGGCCGGTTGGATGCCCTTCTCCCGGGTGACGTCAATTTTACCCCTCTCAGATCTAAAAAATAAGGGAACTAGAAACACCAAATGCACAGAGTATATTATCCTGTGCGTGAGCTCATTTAGGTCAAAATTTGAGGTTCCTAGTTGATGACCTTTGAGCCAAATAAGGTCACACAAAGTCAAACGCTCCTTTGGTCACATCACATGCTCCTTTGAGGTCAGTGACTTGTTTGACCTTTCAAAGGGCACGGTGACCAAAATCATGCAAGACTACTTTAAATTTTGGATTTGAATCAGCAACAAAGAGCATGCTAGGCAGTACGTTCCTAAAAACAAAATGTTGCCCTAGGTCGTTTTGGGCCAGTGAACTTTCTGACCCCTAAGAAGTATGTGTAAAATGCATAATGCGGTTCCTGTGATCAATAAACTCGAAATGAGCGCTAGAAACTACCCCACACAGCAAGCCCAAGAGTATCAAAACAGGTTGGTTTTGGCCCTGGCCTGACCTTAGGTTACACCAAGTTGTCAAGACTAGCTTAGGTCAAACCAAGTTGGTTTTGGCGTGCCTGACCCTAGGCCAATTTAATTTACTTAGACTTAGACTTAGTCTAAGTAAATTAGACTTATTTTGATTAACTTATTATTACATATAATATTAGTAAATTAGACTCAATTAGACTTAGACCGACATAGAAGGCATCTCAGAGGTGCATGGCTTCGTCTAACACTCCGTCGTTGCATCAGATTGAACGATTCCCTAGAAACTGTCTTCCCTCAACCCATGGTCTGACCGTGATCTGCCGCCTGTCAGCGACCTTACAAGGTTTTTTTAAAACAAACGTTTGATGCCAAATGATCCACTATTTCATTTTCTACAGTAATCCCAAAACTTGGCGCGGTTATTCCGCGCCGTTCGGAAACCATTCTCGAAAAACCCTCAGGGGGTCAAGTTGACCCCCACCCGGTGCGTGTTTAAGTGCCGTGAAGTGGTAGTGAAACTGTAAGAGTAAAGGTAGCATCTCCATTCTCGCGTTGCTGTAACTGTTAATCTGTCCCTAGGACAGTCTCAAAAATATAAACAGAGACAAGCCCGGTTTAGCCTTTAAACGAATTCGCTATGAATTCATTTTTACAGAATTTCGGGATTATTATTTCACGACGGTCGTTCTCTCGCACACGAGGGCCTCCGCCTGGTGTTACTTGCAGTAGCCAATTCGTTTCGGTTTTACGGAAACTGCAACTCCGGCCTTCGTTGCCCTTGCTCCCGAGATTACGAGCGCGCAGGCGCAACACTTTTTGATGAAATTTGTTTCGCTAGTTGATTCTGCGAAAGAATGAACGTGCTGAAGCAAGCCCGTGACCGACTCGAGGCCACTTGACGACACATGACACCCTGTCAAGCACGCTGCCCTCCAGACCCACACAGGGGCCCCGACCATTGTTTTAGGGACCCAGACGAATACAAAATTGCGGGCCCCGGCCTTTCTCCTGTATGGAAAATGGGTCCCCAGGGTTCAGACCCACACGGAGCCAACTGTTCGGTGTTGGTGTTCTCTGGCCGATATAGACGCCTGCATTGTCTCAGGAGGTTCTCAACTGGCGCAAGGAGCCCTTTGACTGATATTCCAGGCGACGAACCTACGGGTCGCGATCATGCATGTGACCTAAACCAGCCCTTTGGGACCGTATGCCCTCCAACCGGGTCCTTGATCGTCGATTCCAGTGGGCCCCTGACCCCTTCTCGTGCCTAATCGAACGCTACCCTTGATCGGTTCGGGTCCTTCGCCAACGCAGGACCCTCTGTTAGGCGCTGCGGGCCCCCGATAGACCCCCACTGACGCCCTGATCCTGTGAATGTAAATGGCTGTAAATCGCCGTAGTTTGATGTAAATCGCGGGGGAGGGCTTTGCCCCTGCTTGGGAGATGGGCCCTCAGACGTATGCCGACACGGAGCCGACTGTGCGTTACTGTTAGTGTCTGACTGACATATGGGCCCATATCGACTCAGGAGGCTCCAATCAGTGCGCAGGGCCCTTTTCTGGCTAACATTGAACCTGTCATGCGGGTCGGGACCCTGAATACAACCCCAGACAGGCCATTTGAGCCCTTTATCTTCGGTCCCGAGCGGGTCGAAGGGCCCCTCTGAACCTAAGAGGGGCACGTTCTCTCTGTGCCTCACCCCTGCTTGCACCACTGGCAATGTTGAGCCAACAGAAAGCTGTGCATAGTCGAGAAAGCTCATTTTGTTAACGCTTATGGCGGAGGTCTGGAGAACTCCAAGTCCACCAACTTGTATGGGCTGAGCGAATTAATCGGGCAACTGCTCGGCTCTCCCGATGGCCCGAGCTTGGCTCGTAAACATCGCCGATTCAGTTTGCAGGGTCGTTCGCCTGCCTAAGTTCGTGAAAACCTTGCAATGTCTATTAGCTCCGCATTGTTGAATACAGCTACCCCCAGGTTACTGACATCAGCCATGTTCCTCGTCTCGCTCCCTTGATAGCCGATCCTCGTCTCGCTTGGAGCAATTTTGCTGATTGAAATTGTGTTTCATGGTCTTGGATAGTACCCCCACAGAAATTTGCATCTCATCATCTCAGTCTTACCGCTAAGGTCGCATGTTTTCAGTTTAGTATGGTCTGACAAGTTGCCACACACGACACACACACCACAACCACACACACCGCCACAACCACACACACACACACACAACACCACACACGCACACGTACACGCACACGCACACGTACACGCACACGCACACGCACACACACACACACAACACACCCACACACACACAAACACACACACACACACACACCAACAACACACACCACACACACACACACCACCAACACACACACAACCACACACACCACCACACACACACACACCCACACACACACATCAACCACACACACACCAACACACAACACAACAACACACCACACACACAACCACACATACATATATATATATATATAGTAGAAATATATATATATAATATATGTGTGTGTGTGTGTGTGGGTTGTGTGTGTGTGTGTGGGGTTCAGATATTTACATCTATTATGTATATACATGTATGTTCACACTAAATACGTGAGCTTCAGTGAGATCAGTAACTGTGTTGTCAGTTGTCAAACCGCGCTATAAGCAGTCTGTTTTCTACATGTATGTTAGGACTATCCCATACGGAAATGGGATAAACTTATCACCAATAACGCTCAAAACGGTTTTCTCCACGGCTTTTGGTTCAGCAACCTTTCAAAGTCAAAGTGGAACTGGACCTCCGACGGAATGAGAACTACACCCCGCCTCTTGTTTTTATTTTTTACCTTGAGTCCGTGGTGAGTCAAATGCCTCGGGAATAAGGACATCAGATAACTCGATGTATGTAAGGAAGACTGTGGGCTCCTGGCAACTCGCCCCTCATTTTGAAAGCGGATGACGGGGGCGGGGGGGGGGGGGGGTTGGTGGTGCCCTTTCCCTCCCATATCAACATGGAGAGCCTGTGGAGGATCCATTCTGGTATGTTTAGAGATCATTCTGAACTGTAAATGCATGATATAATTCTGAAAAAGTCTATTCTGACCTGTCGAGGGCCCATCCCGGATATCTATGTTTTTTACTCAGAGTAAATTCCGATCAAAAGAGGACACTTGTGAGCGTGTAGAAGTGCCCATTCAGACCTGCAGGGGGCCCATTTTTGACTAAAAAGACCCTCATTCTGGCCTCAATAGGGCCTATCCTGGCCTGTAGAGGATCCATTCTGCCCGTAGAGAACTCATTCTGGCCTGTAGAGGGGCTCAATCAGGTCTCTAACGCGTTCATTCTTGCCTGCAAACAGCACATTTTGGCGTAACGAGCGACCATATTCTGACTCGGTAGACAGGCTCGTTCTGACCGGTAGTGCCTAGTGGGCCTATTCTAACCCGTAAAGGATCCATTATTGATGTAAAGGGCCTGTTTTGTCGTGCAGACAACCCATTCTGAGCCGTATGGACCATTGTGACCTGTGGAGGGCCCATTATTGACTTAACGGGTCTATGCGGTCTTACAGGGATTCGCCTTTGTAACCATAGAGGGCCCGTTTTTTTGGCATTTTGAAGTTTGCCCTCTCCCGCAACTTGAACACAGCTCCCGCGCTCCTGCCCCTTGATTTTTCGACATCATAAGAACTCATGGTGAAATAATCATTTTTGATTTTACTGCGCAGTTTATTGAATAGATTCGGAGACAAATATTGGGGATCTTTTTTGACTGCCTCGGGTGCCCGCTTCTGTGGCTAAGATTGGATTGGGTAGGCGTGTGCGGAAGAACTAGTTTGTCAACGATGCTTAACAGTAATTAGGATGCATCATGAAAAAGGGCATTTAAACTCAGTGATCATGGTCATGAGCGAACACGTTACTGGAAAAATCAAGATTTAAAGGCTTAGGGACATGAAAGGCAGAAAATGTTTCGAACCTGCACAGAACACCCATAAAAAATGTCACAATCGACAATCATTCCAGCCGCCAACTTGTAACATTTAATGCACAAAGCTACGCTTACGGCAGTTGGAAACATAGACGACTAATCTAAAGTCTCCACCCCGTATCATATACAAATTAAACAATGCACTTAACACGGGCATCAACAAAAAAGAAATTCCCAAACACAAATTATAGAAACACACGCACGGCGCAACGAAAGTAATCTTACCACGGGTCGTCGAAACCACTCGCCACAGCCGTCAGCATTTCAGGCGGTCCTTAGCACGGTACTAAACACAGCCTCTCGCCACAAACCTCTCGCCACAGCCGTCAGCATTTCAGATGGTCCTTAGCACGGTACTGCGCATTGGGCGTTGGATAAGGGAGCCTGAATGACTGGACTTATGTTCGTTTGAATTGTTGTCCACTCATGACCACGAGCAATGCCTTAAAATGTCGAGTTTTTTTGCAAGGAAAATACCGTAATGTTTGCTCGATCTGTTTGTTCAACTAGCATCCCCCAATATATTGAAGGTCCGTTATTTTTAGTAGATATCATAGCAGTGTTTGAGGTAAGGAGGTACTTCCGTGGCTTTACCTCTGCCTCGCTCAGTTGCCACAGGGCAGCAAACGGTTGCGTCGAGGAGATGCGATGCAGTCCAAGAAACGAATGGCGCCACTATCGCTCACCAATCCAGCCGCTCTAAAAGGATTTCGTTCTTCTTAGCAGCACCATTTGCATAATGCCACACGCTGGGGGGCATTGTAAATCCTCTTCGTTCATCAGATCAAGTAGAATGATCCGCACAAGGGCGAATAAACAACACCATCACACGAATAAACTAAGAACCACAAAAACGTCTAAGACTGGCAAACGTATACTGTAGATCGCGTACCCAATTCGCGTGCATCAAAGTGTGGAGAAATGCCAACAGGAGATTCGTTCTGACGAATGATATAACTGTGCGGACTAACTACCTAACTGCTGACCGGGCATTTTGCTGGGACTTATTGCTAGTCAAGTGTGCCAGCATGCACCAAGTCTCGGCCAGTTGATTCCCTGTATCCTCCCGGTTAGGTCAGCAGCAGACCGCCGGGCTTTTAATCAGAAGACCCCGGTTCGCATCCCAGCAATTCAGGAATAACGTTCGGGATGTGACAAATATATGGCTGAGAGTCCAACTCCATCCAGTCACTGTCATGGTGTGTGTATATGCACACCAACACACCGGACGGGGACGAAAGTACGAAAATATATTATTCGTGACACTGAGCATAAGTTCTAATGTCTTAGAAAAAGGTTATGTCTAAGGGAAAAGGCTTCCGCTGGTGATGCAACGGGTAGCCATTGTGAGCTCTAGAATAAGAGTTCGCTGTATCGCGCTCCGGGACGCTTTCAACGGCCCTGCGCGCAGAGAACAGCGTTTGCCTACGCTATAGAATATTAATGAATAAAGAGGATGAACAAAGATGATGTCATATTTCTCTCTCATACATCAGCGCACCTTAAGAGATATGTCTTGCTGGAGTTCAAAGAATGTTGTCATCAGAAGACAAAACTACCGTCATCGTACGTGTTTATAGTCCGCCGCCATTGTCCTACTTAAGATCCACGGAACAGCGACAGACTCTGGCTAGGACGCTTAAACATGCGACAGCGACTGAAAATCTATAAATGTTGAACAGCCCTGCGTTAGGAGCCTCTCCAAGCTAAAGTTCTTCAATCCAGAAACGAGCCACGGCCTCATTGTGCACGTGGAAACCATTGTCCGCCGCGTGGTCCAAGCGACCACCGGGATCCGCTTCATTTTCGAGCATAACGGGGTGGAGGAAACTGAAACTGTCGGAGAAAGAATCACATATAGATGTTCCTGGATTGAAAATATCCCGCACAGTTTTGCGGAGATTTTCAGTTACATAACATTCTTTGTAGCAGGCCTTTCTCCCCCAGCAGAAGAGCTCACCACATCTGAGGCGAGATCTGAGCCAATCAACAGCTGGCCGCATTCGGAGCTCAGCCGGGATTTCTTGCTGACCCACAAACCTTCACGCGATCACGTTGCCGAGGTCCCACTGGAGCTCACCGCGGAACATTCTAAGACACAAACTTTGTTCCAGTATCACTTTTATGAAAACACTTACGCAAAGGTGTCACTTCCTGGAATGGGGGGGGGGGGGAGGCGGGGGCTGAGCCGACAAGTTTGATATGACGACCCCAATGCCATCCTTATCTTCGGGCGTTGGCCATTTTATTTTGGGTCCTCATGCCACCGGACCTGAATGGGCGGAATGACTCCCCATATCCAGCCGATCTGGCTTCAGAAGTCTCTGAAAACGTTGAAATGTGGTGTCATTCACAGAAGGAAAACACGTCTTGGAAAGCGACCCGGCCCAATCAACGACAACAAAACGTTCAACGACAACAGTGGTCTAAAGAGCAAAACAGACACTTTTCTGCAGAATGGCGTGTCCTGATACGTATTCACGAAAGGCTATGAGATTTATGTGCACACTGCCAGTATGAACCCACACCTAAACACGCCACCAAATTTGCGCGACTTTATCAACAGATAGTTCTAGAAGGACAGAGTAGGTTAAGCCTGGTGACCGGTTGGGCCGCCAGACAGGCCCCGGTGAAAAATAGCATTACTTGCACTAAAATGCTAATTAGAATTTTATTTAAGTGAGGAAGTCTGCGTTCTGATGGCGTCTCGACATGATGATTTGGGTGTTCTCATGTTAGAGGTATTCAACATTCGATGCGCCTGTAGGTACTGGTCAACGGCGCTGTCATCTGAGCATTGGCTATATCAAGAAAACTCAAGATAAAAAGTTGCAACCAGCCAATTGTGCTATGTAAACCTTCCGTTCATAGATGGCGAGCTGTGAAAACCGCTGAATGCCGCTGCTATGCCACCGAGTGTTTTGCACGACCTTCGTGCAGCGTGGGCTGGTGGTCCTGGCTTGAAGACCATGCTGGATCGATCAGGCCTCAAAACCTCAGCGTGTGCATCCGCCAGGAGGGATTGCCCGAACTGAGCCAATCGGCTGAAAAGAAAGTGCAGACGGAAGAACATGGCATTTAAGATCTCTTGTAAATTCCACCCAGGGATATTCTACATTGAAGAAACAAAACGAAGCGTTTTGACCGTTTTGATGAACACTTTGAGACTCTCATTAACGGAAGGCGCACAAAATACTTGCTGAACATATGGTAGCCTGGCACAAGCAAGCGGGGTATAGTGCAACAAATGCCAACTTTCAAGAAGACAATTTAATAACAACAAAGTACAAAGCGAATGTCAAAATATCAGAGTTGTGGCACATCCGTAGTTTTTGGCCAATGCTGAGCATCCCAGCATCGCCTTGGTACTTGGCTTGGGCAGCGTTATTAAAGGTATGAAGTCTACAGATAGCTTTCTTCTGGCTGTGTTAAGCACCGTCATCGCAAACGAGTTTTATCCTCATGCTCGCCACAGGTCACCGAGACTCTTTAGCTCACAGCTCACCCGCGCTTGAAGCAGCTCTTACCACGGTACCATGTATTCGGTGGCCAGATCTGAGAGCGTGAATTACTGGAAAATTCGTGATGTTCGATGTTCTTGAAATGTGTAGTCATCCCATTTTGGGTACCTTGTCAAAACCTGGAGCCACCAGGGCCTGAAAACTGGTACCTTCTTCTCTAACAGGTTGCCGCATGGCGTAGTCTTTTTTGTCCCCGATCCGCATTTTACTCGTGAAGTCCAAATTGATACCATATATTAACGTTTATCCAAAACTTGTATAAACATGAGCGACGCGCATGCAATGTCGTCAGGTATATCAAATTAGCCGGCAAATTTCTACTCCAAAAGTGTTTTTGTTTAGCCAGCATGTTTTTGTTCGTCATTTCTCCTCTTCGTTGCTTTATAACTTGGATCTATGGGACCAAATTCGCAACCGCGAGATGAAGAACAGGTACAGGACAGAAAAATTCAAAATTGATGCTTTCCCAAGCCGAATTCATCGGCTATTTTGATAGGCCTGACGATATCAAACAAACGACGGGCTATATTTATCCTAGTTTTTGTATATTTTATACTTTGTACAAAATTGTGTCCCTGTCCATTGAACGAAAATCTTGAATAGCGACCGCTGCTAGCTTGAACAGGGCTATTAAGCTGTTACAGAATACTAGGTGCATAAAAAAGAACGTAAAACTGCTAGCCAGGTGATAATAAGGTGGTACCTGTGCACTAACAGGTCAGGGCTTTCTCTTTTTACCCATATGCATCGATGGCGATTAGAGGAGCAATGGAGGTGGGGGGGGGGGGGGGGGGGGGAGGGCGCTCGGGCTCCCAAAAGTATATAGTAAAGTGACATCCCCCACACGCGTAAAATTTCGTTAGCAGATTTCCTTAAAGTTATCGGCGTCACTGGCTTCACTGGCTTCACCACTGGCGTTTGATCACTAACTATGCTGCCTTGCAACATCTCTGCTCGGCATAAATGGAGCTTTAGCAATATACGGTGCTTGAATCCACGGCCACTACTCAGCCATTTGTGCTCTTTTACGGTGCGAGATTAAAGTGAACGTCCCCGGCGAAGTCGGGCGCGGCAAAGGTTTTCCCGCGGACGGCTCACCTTCCTCCGTCATCATATGGAGGATGAGGATGGAGAATGCGTTGTTTTGGAGCCTGGCGTAACCCTTTTGCCAGGATCTTTATGACCCGTCCGGAGCTGAGTGATGGGTAACGATTAATACGCGTGGGCCCATTTGTTCTAAGTGCAGTATTTCCGTTCCTGTCACTTGACTTTTGTTTGGGAAGAACGCACAGTTGCCATTGCATTGATCAAACACGCCGGCAAATAGATGTACGTCCCGGTGGAACGTTTGTCGGCCACAGCTCCTTGCATACAGGAACACGAGTAAGAAATTACAAAGGTGATGAAAGTTCCACATCATAACACGCTTAACAAACACGTTCATCACTTCTGATCTGGGAGACGATCGCATATCGAGCGAGCCGTTTAACGTCTGTGGAGATGCGACCGTGCTCGGACAGCGGGGGAGCTGATGATCGGGGCCAGTCCATCCCAGGACACGCTGCAAAAGCGTCCTGGGATGCGTCGTGCATACACGCTGCAAAAGCGTCCGGCATGGCGATGGCGGGCGAAAGGCTCGGCTTCAGCCGGCTCCAGGCCGTGCGCGGACACGCCCGTGCGATGCACTGCAGGGCAGCGGCACGCGATGGGAAAAAACGGATGGATGTGTCACGGAAGCCAGTGGGTGTGTCAGGGCGCCGGACAACCGATGTGGTCACGACGGGTGACCGGGTCACGCCGGCTGACAGCGCCTGCGCGGATGCTAAGATGGATTTCGATATCGAGTATCCGAGGGTACTCTGACAAAGGTTCACAAATTTTTAGCTTTGTTGACGCAGCACACTGCAGCCCCGCCTCAGACAAAAGGCGGTCGAAGCTGTCTTCTGCGCTTCGTCACTACTGCGTGGTGCTGGACCGTGAGTTTCCGGGACGCGAATGCGAGGTAGCGACGCATTCTTATGAACTGAAAAGGGTGGAGTTGTTGTTCTTGGTGACGGTGATGCAGAAATTCCAGGACTGACTGATCAATTGTCACACCCGACACCTTCGCGACAGTAGAAGGTGTATGTGAGGTCTGGAGGGGGCTGGATGAGTCTCACTAAAAGCGTCTTGGTGTGATGTCACGGTCACTGCCCGCCACCCTCGAACATGGGAATCATTGGAAATTATCCCCACATGTATAATAATATACCGGTTAGAGTGGTAAACTGAGTGAGTGGGAGCCAGTTTGGGTCGTTGCGGAGGCATCTGCCTCCACAGTGGACATACTAAGATATGACCTGTTCCCAGGCATCTCAAAATTTCCGAATGTAATCTATGGCTTATCGTACTGCTCCAAGCTTTTCAAAATCCCGAAGTCAGAATTCGTCATGTAAAAAATAGAAAATAATTGAATGAAATTCATTCTTCGGGATATGCCCTTCCGACCCCTGCTCCCACGCGCCACCGCCCCAGCTTAGCTGCTGTTGGTCAACGGCGGCCGTCACCCGTGTGACTGAGTGAAGCTGATCGTCCGCCCTCTTTGTCGCATGTTTGTAGATCGGCACCACCACCGACGAGTGTGTGAAGCAGGTGGGACGCCTCATGGACTGTCTGCTACCGAATCTTCTACCTTTACATAATGTCACAGCACAGTATGAAACTTCACCGGGGATTCTTCTCGCCAAAATGTTCCCTCGTTGCTCTCCCGCGTCCAGTTACACCAGGGAGTCTCCAGTCAGGCAATAGCTGTTGCTAAAGAACCTCAATCTAGGGGGGGGGGGGTGGAACCCCCTGGTGGAGCTTCCAGAGAAGCCAGAAGTGGGGTGCGACCCGGGAATGGGGGATGGACCACAGTCCAGCGGAGACGTGGACCTCGTCCCGACCATCGGGCCCCAGCCCTGCCCGTGCTGGAGACGCACCCTCCCAGGCCCCATCGCCCCCCCCCCCCACCCACACCAGCCACGGCAGAAAATGACCCCACTGGGAAATCGGTACTGTGAAACCTGCTTCTCTCGGAGTCCTCAGCTGGTGGTCCTGCCGGGAGCGCCAATCCTCCCGGCGCACGGGAGGTGGACACGGTTCGGCATCGCCCAGCCGTCGCTCTCCTTCAGAGCCGCCTTTCGAAAACTGGTGTTCGTCCGGGTTCTCTGGGCCTTGAACCTGCGGGGCGCGCTGCCAGGTCGGCGTCTGCACCGCGGACCAGACGCCGGCTGCCGCTGTTGACCGCGCTCGACTCGCCGGGAGGGTCGATGGGTCTGCCCCCCCCCCCCTCCCCCTACTCCTAGTCGGCCTGACGGGGGGTCGGGCCGACTCACCCAGCAGTCCCTGGCGACAGATTGTGCGTCAAAACGGTGCCATCCTTGGCCCACGCTGCCTACGGACGATGGAAGTCCAAGGCTTGGCCAAGTGTCCGGCTTAGCTCCAACGAAATAAAGCGTCACTAGGCAGATATGTTTTATGCGAAATCCTAGGTGAACGTTTAAAGCAAACGCAACTTATACCGATGGGTCTTTGCCGTTGTCATCACATACACTCACATCTAGGATGTCACTGACTTTTTACAATGGGACATGCGTGGCTTGAGAGCCAACATGTCGAGCCTTCACACGCTTTTATTTAATTGTAACCCGATTGTGGTACGCTTACAAGAGACCAAGGTATCTGATGACAACGGCCTTAAGATCAAATGTTAAAGCATCTTTCGGAATGAGGTAGGAACTGACGCAATCGCTCACGGTAGAGTTGCGGTTCAGATCATCGCAACATACCATGTTCGCCTGAAAGTCTTATCACTGACCTTCAAGCTGTTGCTGTCGTCGTCGACCTTGGGTCGCTGAAGTTGGCTGGCAGTTTTATCTACCTCCCTCCTGCTGCGGAAGTAGCGTACTCGGTGTTACAGTCTATTTTCGATCAGCTGTCATCGCCGCGCTTGATGTTAGGCGACTCCAACTCCCATGGCTTCTCGCGGGGCTGAGTCCATAGCTTCTCGCGGGGCTGAGTCCATAGCTTCTCGCGGGGCTGAGGCCATAGCTTCTCGCGGGGCTGAGGCCATAGCTTCTCGCGGGGCTGAGGCCATAGCTTCTCGCGGGGCTGAGGCCATAGCTTCTCGCGAGGGTGAGGCCATAGCTTCTCGCGGGGCTGAGGCCATAGCTTCTCGCGGGGCTGAGGTCACATAAGCCGCCGGGGCGACATCTTGAACGCCCGCTGAATTCACATAGCCCATGGTTCTCAACACCGGTCAGCATAGCCGCATATTTCCCATCCAGCACCACTTTAGCTCTAGACATTTCTATTTACTCCTCGACCCATTTTTATCGGTTGTCTTGGATCACTAAAAGAACGACGCTTGGGAGTGATCATTTCCCAACATGAGATGGGATGAATTTCGGACACCCAGGCAGGAGATCTTCCTGCTGGAACCTACCACATGCTGACTGGTAGAGGTTCACCGACGAGTGCCATGTTATAATGCAGCCGGCCGAGACCAAGAGTGCAGCACCTCTGACACAAGTAACATCCACAATGGTCAACACCGCAAGGTCTCGCATTCCCTCGACATCAGCTGAGCCGCGCAGGATATCTGTTCCCTGGTGGTCGGAGGACTGCACGGCGGCAATCTTGAACGCGCGCCGCGGTGGCTGGTTGGATATCCTCTGCTCGGGTGGGGGTCAGTTTGACCCCCTGATATCTCAGGAACTAAAAGAGCTAGATGCACCACATTTACGGGATGTGCTGGTCTGTACGTTAAATCACTTAGGTCAAAGTTTGAGGTTCCTAGATCATGCCATTTGGGCCAAATAAGGTCAAACAAGGTCAAACTCCAGCTTGGTATCCAGTGACCCCAAAACCTAGCTGCCCGCTGTAAGCAAAAATGTCACATGCTCATTTAAAATCAGTGACCTTCTTTGGCCATTCGAAGGTCATGGTGGCCAGAATCATACAAGACTGCTTCGAGTTTTTTCATTTGAATAAGCGACAAAAACCTATGTTAGGCATTATGCTCCTAAAAATATAATGTTGACCCGAGTCATTGTAAGTCAGTGGCCTATTCTAATCCCTAAAAAGTGCATAGAAGTTGTATAATGCGGTTCCTGTTAACAATAAATTCGAAATGAACATCAGAAACTACCCCATACAGCAAGCCCTCCAGTTATAAAACAGGCTGGTTTTGGCCTTAGCCTGACCCTCATACCTAATCCTAGGTCAATGAAATTTGTTCATTCAGTTTTTGCGTTGCCTAAGAAAAAGCATCTCAGAAATGTATGGCCTTGTCTAACACTGGACTGTTGCGTCAGACTGAACCACTCGTTTGAAATTGACTTCGCTGAATCCATGGCCTGACTTTGACCTGCCATAGGTCAGCAATCTTAATGGTATATCTAAATTTGTGATGCCAAACGATCCTCTATTAAATTGTCTACATCGATGCAAAATTCGGCCCTGCGAGGGAATATGTAACTGGTTGAAATCATCACGCCCCACTCAGTGCAGTGTGGCAGCGAGTTAGCCGCATCTCCGGTCGGAGCGTTTCTGCTAGTTCCTACAGAGTTCCGGTACTGAAATTAGCGGGAATCAAGATATTCAACACCCAGGAAGTGTCCAACGAAGTAGGCCTCGCATTTGCGGAAAGGTGCCGACATGGAACAGACGACCCATGTTTTATTCGTTGCAAGGAAAAGAGTGAAATAATGGCAATCATTTTTAGAATTCCTGGACTCGGAGATGTGTGAATGTAACCGACCATTTGCTGTTGTGGAGCTCCGCACTGTTCTCGAGAATGTTAAGAATGTGTCTCCTGGTCCGGATAAAGTCCACGATGGTATGTTAAATCGCCTAAAAATGAGTCCCTCCATGCTTTACTTGGACTTTTCAACTATATATGGTTGCATGATGACTTCCCGGAGTCGTGGCGGGATGCCATTATAGCCCCGATACAAAAGCCCGGAAAGGATGGTTCCGAACCACTGCACTACCGCCCAGTTTTGCTGACTTCAGCCCTCTGCAAAGTGCTAGAAAGGATGGTGAATGATCGTCTCATGTGGTATCTTGAAACTCACGGCTATCTTTCTTAAGTGTAATGCGAGTTTCAGAAGAACCATCGCACTGTTGACCACTTACCGATTGTAGGCACAGCTATAGGACATTCTTTTAAACAAAGACGTCACACGATAGTAGTCTTCTTTGACATCGAGCGAGCTTATGATATCGCCTAGCGTCGTATTATTATAAATAAAGTACACAAGTATTGACTTCGAGGTCGCATGGCACTCTTCAATGAACACTTTTTACGTCGGCGATTTTTCCACGTCCGAGTGGGTGGCATGCTGTCGGACCGCCATGAACAAGAGAACGGTGTTCCTATGGGAGCGTCCTTAGTTTAACCTTCTTTGCGCTGATGATCAAGGATATCGCCAACTGCCTGCCACCCAACATTAGTACGTCACTGTTTTTGGATGACTTTTCCATATGGTGTGCGGCGTCCATAGTGTCCACAGAGAGGCAACGGCTCACTCGAATGAGTGGAGCCTAAATAATGGTTTTAAATTTTCAGCCACCAAGACCAAGTGCATACGCTTCTGGTCACGGAATAGAAAATGTGGAGACTAGGAGTTTCGAATTTATAATGTTGCTCTTCCAGTAGGTAATGGAAGCTGTTTCCTGGGCCTCACCTTTGACCGTCGGCTAACATTTGACCAACACTTGAAGATGCCCACATTAAGTGTCAAAAGCGAATAAACCTGATGAAAGTAATGTGTCATATGGCCTTTGGAGCTCATACACCCTCCTGAACCATCGATCTAATTACAGCTGTAACTCGATCGATCATTGACTGCCCTGACCCTGTCTACAATAGTGTTCCTACATCTCCGAAGCAGGTTTTGGACACAATCCACCATACATATGTTCGTATATTCACTGGGGCTTTTCGTACGAACCGAGCAAGAAACTTTCTGGTGGAGTCAAATGAACCGCTTTTGTCTCTTAGGAGAAGACGGCTTGCTTTGAATTGTGACACAAAGGTTTCACAATTTCCGGACCACTCAAACTCCGAGTCCACCTTCTCTCAGACGTAAATCCGTTCTTTTTTAGGGGGCGGCCCACGTCAGCGCGGCCGATGTGTCTGCGCGTTCGGAACTGGCTGGATGGGGCGGATATTACGCTGGACGACATCGGCCCGCACACTCTTCGGGATCCAGCTCCGTGGAGACGCCCGAGTCTAAATTATGATTCGGAGCTTTGCCAGCATCGTAAAAATGCACTCCCTCGCGAGGGTCGCCAAGCTATTCGCTGGAACGGATCTCACAATACGCTAGCTCATTACAACTGTTTACTGATGGTTCCAAGCGCTCGACAGGGGCCGGTTGCACATACGTTTGCGGTGATCACACCGTGGGTCTCTGCTTTCTTTATCACATTTCAGTCTTTCCTCGGTGGTGTTCTCCATTTTAGCAGGTCTTCAGTACGTCACTTATCGCCCAGAAAGGGATGTCGTCATTTTGACGGACTCACGCAGTGCGCTTTTATCACTAGACCCGACGGCGATGTCGCGCGACCGCTCCTCATTGACGCACTCGATTTGGAAGGAACCGGAGTGGCTGGGGCACATTTCCAGACGTATCATGTCAGCGTGGATCCCCGGTCACGTAGCGCTTATGGGAAATGAGGAAGCGGACGCCGCAGCCAACGCTGCGGCGTGTGAGAGGAAGGCGCTACCAAGCCATGCACCCGTTCAAGATCTGAAGTCGGTCATTTCCAAATACGTCCGCGATGCATGGCAGAACATGCTCGACCAGCATCTTCACACTTTCAGGGTAATCACGTCTTGACTAGGTAATTAGGAATCTTCTCACCGCCAAAGCCGTTTCCAGGAAGCCACCTTTTGTAGGCTCCCGTTGGGTCATGCACATGCAACCCATTCGGCGTTTCGCTTGACGCGCCAGGCTATGCCACGCTCTGACCGAAGCGCGGACCGGTTGACAATAGAAAATGTCCTTGCCACATGCCGGCGCCTTGAAACGGATAGGCGATGGTTTTTTTCACCAGCTACTCGGTCGAGACCCATGCTGTCAAACCGGGGATATACTTTCATTTTTAGCACACGTTGGATTTGACATTATTTTTTCTCATCCTTCAGTGTAAGTGCACCAGTGATATCGCCTGTTATAAGTTGACAACACACTTATCGCGTGGCATTGCCGATACAAATAGCTGTCATTGAGTGGACACAAAATGGCACTGATGCCGACGCGCCCTCAAACACCAAACACTACCACCACCACAACAGATACTTTTGCTGAAGCCAGTTTCCTTCAACGAGACCCAGTATCATCGCCAGCGAGCGTCTTGCGCGGCTGTTAGGAGACCAGACTGCGGAACCGAGCAGAGATACGGCTCCGCGATCGCGACCGGAATGTCATCAGCGGAAGTCAATGAGAGGCGTGCTGAGTCGACAGAGCGGCCACCAGGCCGGCGAGCGGACCCCGAGGCCAGATGCGGCAGCGCGAGCGCTGGCCGCCGCTGACTGCCGCGTCTGCTAGCTTTCCCCGCATCGCAACGACCGGAGACAACAACGCAGGATGCCGAAGGTCGGCTCAATTGGACGGTCGGGAATGTTTGTCCAGATTCAACGCGAAAAGTCTTAAAGTATCGAGCGCGGGCTACACAGGGGATCCTGTGGCCATTAATAGCCTTGGGCGAGATTACGGCTCACCGGAACTGTTCTGACATTAGTGCTGCCAAGATGGGTCCTGGTCTTTCCTGCAGGTTTCATCACGGATCCGGTCATTTCACAGGCTTCGAGCCAGTCCGTGAACTGGGCTGGATTAGACTGCATCCCAGAATCCAAAAGGCGCGGAGTTGGATAGGATTTTTCTCAATATGTGTCCGATACAAATCAATTTGAATGGACCAGAAAAGGCACCATGTCAATTTAAGAAGAAGCAAATGTGTGGGTTATTGACGTCGTCAGCTCGTTGCGATGCGTTGGCCGGTGACGGGCCGCTGTCCGGTCGTGAGCGGACCGGACAGCGGGCGGGCCGGTGACGAGCGGACCGGACAGCGAGCGGACCGGTGACCGGACAGCGAGCGGACCGGACAGCGAGCGGAACGGACAGCGAGCGGACCGGTCGCGAGCGGACCGGGCAGTGAGCGGACCGGCCGCGAGCGGACCGGACAGCGAGCGGACCGGTCGCGAGCGGACCGGGACAGTGAGCGGACCGGTCGCGAGCGGACCGGACAGTGAGCGGACCGGACAGCGAGCGGACCGGACATCGAGCGGACCGGTCGCGCGACCGGAGCGGGGGCGACCAGAGCGGCTCTCTGATTGGGTCACGCGGAATTATCGAGCCACCACAAGACGCGTTGTGATTAGTGGGAGCCATGCGTGTGGTGGGGCCTGTGGTTTGTGCCGAGTTTTCATATAGCGAAAGAAAAAAGGTAGCGTTTTTCAAATACGTTGCCTAAGCATGCGAACCGTAAGCAGGCGTAACTTGGTCCATAGATTCATAGTTCATTGATTGGTATGACGCGCTATAAAGCCCCAGCAGTTGAGTGCGTCGTGAACCTCATGAATGGCATTTGATTGATATGACTCATGATGACGCATAGGTAAAAGTAATTCGTTTCAGGTCTACAAGTCCGACACAAATGAAAATTGCGTAAATTCATACATTTGATTAATTGAACTGGGCCCCTGTCGACCAGCACGGTCAACAGGGGTCGAGGGCGTATGTTGTGACACAATGGTGTGATTGGTGGGGAAAAGATACTGACAAGTGAGCTTTGAGTTTTCGCGAAACCAGCTTGTGCTACTAACTGAGACTCGCGACAAATGACCTCATGCCACATCCCGTACCCGGATTGACATTTGGTATTAAACCCAGCTGCAAAGGATAGATTTATAACGATTATACTGATAAATGGTTTTGCTGTGACGAAGGAGACCAGATGAGATCTGGAATTTATGAAACGTTGACTGGCGGGGGACTGGATTCTTATTTGTGGGTAAAGCTGAGTTGAACACTGCAATGAACCTAGAGAGAGTTCTAGCTCCCGACTACTTTGTCTGATTGCATCAGACAAGATAAGTCACGTCTGGGTAATGTGACCCATTATGTACTGGGTAATGTCACCCATTATGTGATGCGGCCTAACGTGTGGTAATGCGACACATTACAAGGCACGTCCACGCCCGCCGAGTTAAAACAAATCACCGCACGCTAAAGAACGTGCATGGCATCAGTACGCTGTGATGGGGCGTGAATATTGCTGAAGCCATTTTACCCAGCTGATTGGGAAGAAGCCATCCGTGTACTGGGAACGAGACGTTTTCATATCATCACGCATTTATACGCAGCTGCGTTGCTTTTAAAACGGTGATGGAAAAAAACTGCATGACGTTCCCATTGATCAGTGCCATTAGAACTTGGATTCAGTATCGAGTCTGCATGCGTGCCATGGAAATCCCTCATGGGTTTAGAAAACCAAGAGGAACCCAAACTATTAATTTTGGGGTTTAGCTCTGCAAGACATGGCTGGCAAAGGCATTGCGACACGGTCCCTCACCTTGCGACATGAAATGTGCTACCATGGCTGACATTGAATCGCACGTGTTCCAATCAAAACGCGTGAACGTTCGAATTGCGAAATAAACGGCACAGCTCGCCCCTTTTCTGCCTACTAACTCAGATCGCCTCTGTGATCAAGGTGTTGTGGGTTTGTACGCCCACGTGCCAGGCAACCCGCGGTTGCGCCGCGCTGCCTGCAGTTGCGGGCGCCGAGCAGCCTGCAGTTGCGCCGCTCAGTCCGGGATTCATGCGCCGCGCAGTTGACGTCGGCTGGGATGCCCCGACAGCAGCCTATGGAATTACATAATGGCACACATTGGATTCTGGGGGCTCAATTCCAGATCAGCAGCCTCTGGGATTATACGCGTTTGGTACAGCTCAGTGCTCCATAGCGGTGTACCGATCCAACAGCACTGAAGCCTCCACGGGTATGACGTCTTTTGCACAAACGCTGAAGGCAATATGCTAAATACGGCAAATGTTCATGTTTTTCATGGGATAGCATCATCTTGCACAAGTCCTGCGAAGAATAGACATTGCTCACAGGTGTAAACAAAGCCATCAACAAGGTACGCAATCAGAGCCGATGGAGCCCGTTTTGCGTTGGCGGGCCTTCGGAGGCATTCACGTTAAACTCCTTCCATCCATCACCATATAAGCCTGATGTTAAAGTTGTGGAGAGAGGGAGCGGCCAGCCCAGAGAAGGCTCATGGGTCCCCGCCCGTGCACGGAAAATTGGGTGGTTATTCTAATTTCTCGCCCAACAAATAGGCCAGCCATCGCCGCCCTGGCCGCATTCACCGCCTTTCGTTGTGTGGAGAATAGCATCTTCGGGTCGACCTCACACCCGGTGCGTCGCCTTCAACTTCTACTGACATTCTTTCGCAGTATATCTTACGGTTCACGTGCCATGCAGGGTAAAGTGGGGAAAATCTATACGTTTTACCTAGGAAGATCATTCGATTCTTCTACATTTGCATGCGTTACATTTACAAGGCCTTCTATGCGCGTGATGTGCATAGAAAAAAGCTGACACAGGACCAAGTACACCATAATTTGCTTCCAAAGCGCAATACAAATTCATCACAAGTCGTGATCTTTTTGTAGACGGCCGCCACGTCGAAGGCACCGAGGTTTCACGTGCACTATATTCACGATCGCCCATCGCCAGCACCGCGCCTCAACTCCAACCAGACACGCGCCTGACCAAGACTCGACCCGAACTCCCCGTGGACGCTGACGGGAAAGCAACGAAACCTCGGAAATAGGCAGACTAGACCTAGAACTAAACAGAGCGAAAACCGACAGAACAGACAATAAAATTAGCAATACAAAAAGAATACGAAAACTGTATGGAATTGACTAACACTAAATTAGACCTCAAGATTATAACAAACTAAGTGACTAACAAACGAGAAGCGGGCACTAAATCAAACTAGAGATGCAAACAAGACACCGACTACAACCGGCCCTGTTAACAAAAGAGTAGACATCACTATGTAATGTCACCGTCACTGCACCGCTCGACCCGGGCCGAGAGCAACACTGCCCAAGTAGCGCCCTTGGCAACAGCCTTTTCACTCGGCCGCGGATATCACGGACGCCGCGCGCTCTCAACGTTCAGCACGGCACACAGCGCGACAGCACGGCACGGATAGTGCGACCTCGGGGATGACAGTCGCAGAGCACGGCCGCAGAACACGGCCGCAGAGCACCGACGCAGAATACCGACGCGGAACACGGTCGCAGAGCACCGCCGCAGAGCACGACCGCAGCGCACGGTCACAGCGCATGATCGCAGAGCACGGCCGCAGAACACTGACGCAGAACACTGACGCAGAGCTTGGCCACAGAACACCGACGCAGAACTCGGCCGCAGAGCTCGTCCGCATACATCTCGGCCGAATAGCTCGGCCGCGGAGCACAACCACGGAGCTCGGTCACGGAGCCCGGCCGCGGACATCACGACCACGGAGCTCGGCCGCGGAGCTCGGCCGCGGACATCACTACGGCGGGCAGCACGGCCGCAGCGACGACCCATCCGTAAACGCTAGGCAAAACACACGACATACGCAGCACACGCAGCCCACAGCTCGGTGTAAGTCAGTCCACATCGCACACAATCCCCGGGCCGCGTGCGATGTAGCTTTCAGCTCTACTAACTGGAAAAATAAAGAACACCTTCGGCTTGAGGCATGAATGGGTGACTGGGAACAGGGTTTGTGAAGTCAGTGAGCAACACTCCAGTGACATGTCATGCCCACGTGCATTGTCCCGTTAACAGGACATACCAACTTGTAGCGCTACACCGGTAGGCCTGCGAAGACATTGCCAAACACTACACCAGAATAGCACCCAGACAGTACATTTTGCCCTGGTATAGTCCCATTGCATTTCATCCATTTCCATTGCATTTCGGCCACATTTAGCCAAACTTAAGCAAATCTTAACTAACTACAACATAACCACGTCTCTAGAGCCGCTTGAGGTGACCTGGCGGTCGCAGTGACAAGAATGCGTTGCTGAACGCATTTTGTCCCCATATTTGCCGTACAAACTTTTCATAGCAAGGTCACAGCCTATCGGTCGGCAAATTTGCTGACACAAGCTTGAGCTTCAGGATAACATGCAAACAGCTGCTACATCATTTAGCCAGATGTTATGAGCGTTGACCGAACTGAGAAGTGCCTCCCAAAAACCAGAGCTGAGCTGGTTATGCTACCAGCGATGTCCTGGCAAAGGCTAAAACCAGTTTAAGACATGTCTGTACTTGACACTTGTCATTTTCACTTCACTCGTCACTTTACTTGCCGTTTTTATAATGGCATATCTTCGTTATTAACAAGTTTCAAGTGCACGCATGGATTACATGGAATATTGCGTTGAATGCTGTTGAATAACGTGAATACGGGGTTTTAAAGGAATTGCTGGCAATAGAAATTAATGTTTCACATAGCACTTAACCCAAGCGTTGGTGGGGTATGTGGGAAGGCACTCATATCTGTTCTACGTTGGCCATGCAAAAAAAGAGAAGAAACTGAGCCTCGCTAGCAGCGCCAGCCGTAGCGGGGACCGTGTCATGAAGTGTAAAAATTCAGACTATTGAAAGAGAGCAGCTTGAAATCATCGGAGCAAACAGTTCGTCCAGTTGGTATTCACGCACATAATTGCACGCTATCCGGAGGAGAGTCAAGTTAAGTTAACGTAAGTTGTTAAGTTGAGTCAAGTTGCAAGTTAAGTTACACGTAATCATATATGTAATGGACATATGTTCGGCACTCGTTAAGGGGCTTTTCGGCCCCGCCAAAGCAAATGCGGATTGACTGTCCACCATCGGATTGATTGCTCACCATCGGATTGACTGCTCACAAGTGGACTGACTGTTCGCCTGTGGAACCCGGCTGATTAATTAGAGACAAATCGAATGTCAGTATCGGTCTGGTTATCCAATGGCCGGTAGAAGCTCAGAGCTCTCACACCGCAAAAACACAATCACCCAGCAAGTCACCCGCATGGAAACACGCCAGCGACCGGTTCCGCTTTCCGTCGACAACCGCTGTGGCTGAGTGACGCCCACGCGGTCAGTTTGGAGACAGCGGGAGACGCAGAGAGCGTGCTCGTCACCAGTCGGGTCAGTCTGCGACCAGCGTCGGCCGGCGAGCCGGGACGCGCTATGACGGGCGCCGTGTCGGCCTGGGGCGGATCGTTACGTCAGTGTGCCCGCCGGCGGCGCGTCGGCGCCGGCCGCGACGCGCCCGGCCGCTCCCGTCGGCTCCGACGGCGCCGGCAGTGCCACCGTCGGCAGCGACGCGGCCCGGCGGCGGGCCTGGCCGCCGCAGCGCTCCGCCGAGGCTGGGACCGGTGGAGAGGTCTTCCGAGGTTGGTGCCGGTGGAGAACCCACCTTTGACGCCTTTGTCAGGTTTATCGCCTGAGACACCAGTCTGAGACCAGGACCGGTAGAGCCTGATCTGGTCGGATCTGGACCAGAACCTGAGACCAGGACCGGCAGAGACCTCGCCCGAGGCCTCAGCGCGTTCCGTGGCCCATTGGCTGGAGCTGGACGAGCGCGGTGGCAAGGGCAGGCAGCTCCAGAAGCAGTCATTGCAGCCCGCAGGTTCAGGAGGTGAACGGCGCAGACCCGCACCGTCCAGTGATCTCAGGAGAGCGACTCTGTTACTGCGCGATGACCCACGGCCGCTCAGTTCGTCCCGGAGAGCGAGCCACGTGACGAAGCGTGGCGGCCCGGCCCGTCATACCGACTTCCGCTGATCGAGGTGCATGCCAGGATCGCTGGGCCTCACCGTCCGTCCCGGTCTCTCTCCTCTGCGGGGACCTCAGTCCAAGCCGGACACGTGCTCTAGCAGGCTCCCTCCGCCCACGTACGGCACGCGCCACGCGCCTGCGGCTGCGCACCCGTGCCGCGAGGAACACGTGCAATGGAAGGTAGCGGTGAGCGCTGAGCGGCCTCCGAGGCTCGGGCGTGCACGCGCCTCTCTTGGTGGACTCGAGCGCCCGCTGGACCAGGATGGGCGGCGGCGCCAGCAAGGGGAAGGCGAAGAGCGGCCGCGGCGGGGGCAAGGCGGTCATGGAGCCGCCGCCAGCGCCGCCGGCGGCCGACCCCCGCCTTCCACTCACCATTCGCCAGAAGTTCAGCATCGTCAAGTCCTGGAAGGGCATCAGCAGGGCCATGGAGTCCACCGGCATCTACATGTTTGTCAAGTAGGTTTTGCCTCATCCGACACGTTGCATCCAGCAGACAGCGCCACGGTCACGGCTCATCTGCGTCTTGTTTTCCAGGATAAACCGATGGAGCTTTGTGCCCATGCTCATTTGGGACCATGTTCGACAATGTTCGTCTTGGGCCTTTAGGGATTTAGTACATCTAGTAAGGCCGCTAAAACAAAGACGCTGTGTTCTGAGAAGGTGTGTGGTTTGACGTGCCCAGAGATTTCACAGTGCAGTCTTCTGTCCCGAGAAATGCTGTGATGTGCGTGCGTCCAGTAATGCTAAAAAGCGAACATAAATTTTGCTCTAAAAATTCTCGAAACGCGCGTAAATCGTTCTAGAGCCAATAGAGAGGAAGAAAATGAAAGAAATAAATGAAGAACGATTGCAAAGCGAATTGGAGTTCCTCGACAAATTTCAGTCGATCATTTGAGTCAATTTTGGTTTATCGTTATCAGTTACGGCGTAACAAAAGAACAAACGGGGCTACCGATACTGGCAATGGTGCACCATGTTTCAAAATGCAAGCCTCCACGTGGAGTTGGGTAAGTGACCAATAACTGATGTTTAGGTCAAAACATCCCTTACAGGCGAAGAGATGCTGTTGGCGGGGACGACGTCACCAAGGGGACGGGGGACCCGTCCCCGCTTAAATCGTATTGGAGGTCGCAGTCTCCCTATCCCAGCAACCGTCTGAAACGTACTATTGGCACAAATTTTCCCTATGTGGCTGCTATCTCCAAGCCTTGCCGTAATGAAGCTCCCTCACATCGCTATGATTGCATTGCTACAAATACTAGCGCAATGTTACAAGAACATCCAAAAGGCCGATCGGTGGTGTCTCCCAATACTGACCTAATATATGCAAGGTGTAAGTGACTCAGTAGCTAGAGGTAAGACCGGACTAGTAATGATTATTCAACCAGATGCCTGCCAACCTATGTTCAGTACGG